>NC_143518.1:41549966-41874583 GCF_031878675.1 Megascapheus bottae | reverse complement strand
TAGAAAACACTGGACTTAGGTAAATTTTGGCTACATAAACAGCTATATGATTTTTTTTTTTTTTTTTGGTCAGTCATAGGGCTTTAACTCTGGACCTGGGGTGCTGTCCCTGAGCTCTTCAGTTCAAGGTTACCAGCCTACCTCTGGAGCCACAGCCCCACCTCCCATTTTCTAGTGATTAATTGGAGATAAGAGTGAGAGTAAAGACCGTAAGGGGTCTTGAGTACTCAGACTGGCTTTGAACCAGATCCTCAAATCTCAGCCTCCTGAGAAGCTAGGATTATAGGTGTGAGCCATGGGTGCCCAGCTTATATTGCTACTTTTATGACTCAACATTTGGTCAATAGTTTGTTTTTACATGCTAATCAATATTGGTCCACTAAGGCTTTCAAGTCCTCAGAGTCAATTCTAATAGTCTAGGATTTGGGACCTCAGTCTTAAAGAGGTATTTATTCCCCCATTATTTTTTTTTTTTGGCCAGTCCTGAGCTTGGGCTCAGGGCTGGAGCACTGTCCTTGGACTTTCTCAAGGCTAGCACTCTACCACTGAGCCTCAGCACCACTTCCGGCTTTTTGCTATGTACGTGGGGTACCGAGGAATCGAACCCGGGTCTTCGTGTATGCTAGGCAAGCACTCTACCACTAGGCCAAACTCCCGGCCCTCCCCCATTTTTTTTTTTAAAGTTTATGAATACTAAATGTTAGGAACTCTTCAGAAGGAAACAATTAAGAGAGGAATAATATCGCAACAGAGTAGTTAAGTGATATAGTTTGAATGTGTCACCAAAAGTTCATGTATTAGAAATTTAAGAGACAATTAGAGCTGAACATGATGGCACATCCTGTATTCCCAGCTACTGAATACTCTGTTTAGTTCCTAATACAATAAATGTTCACCATATTATGATAATTAACCATAGTGCATCAATAAGATTATTTATTGGTAGAAGAAAATGCATAACTATAAATAATATTTTCTGTACAGTTAACTAGTTTCTGGACCAACTAATTCATAAACTTTGCACAAATAACCAGCTTTGTCACTAAGGACAACATTAAGCATTAATTGAAGCATGAATATCAAAGATAAAGACAATCTTAACCCTTCTGAAGCTTGGAAAAGTTTGCTTTCTTTGCATGTCAGTACTCATATAAAGATAGGCGGTCTGCTGTGTTTTAAATCAATTTAATCTCTTTCTCCATGACTGATTAAAACATTATACTGAAACCCTGTATTATAACGATTAAGCATCCAGATGACAAGATAACCTTCATAGGCTCAAATCCTGGTTCTGTTTCTTCTATCACATAACCTTAGGTAAGAAACCTTGTATTGGGCCGGATTACACCTAGCTACTCAGGAAGCTGAAATCTGAGGATGCTGTTTGAAGCCAGCTCAGGCAGAAAAGTCTGTAAGACTCTTATCTCCAATAAACTAATAAAAAAAAAAAACAACCGGAAGTGGCATTGTGGTTCAAGTGGTAGAGTGCTAGCCTTGAGCCCAAAACAATTCAGGGACTGTACCCAGGGCCTGAGTTCAAGTTTCAGAACCCACAATAGATAGATAGATAGATAGATAGATAGATAGATAGATAGATAGATAGATAGATAGATACCTTAAATCACCTTGAATCATGGCTGCTTATGATTGCAATCCTAGCTACTCAGAAGGCTGAGATTTGAGGAATATGGTTCAAAGCCAGCCCAGGAGGGAAAGCAGGAAGTGAAGTTGTGTCTCAAGTAATAGTTCTCTAGCTTTCAGTGAAAAAGCTCAAACACAGTCCTAGGCCCTGAGTTCAAAACACAGGACTGGCACCAAAAAAAGAAATCTTGTATCTAGGTTTGCTAACTTGTAATGTGGAAATGATAATTGTAATTACCTCATGAAGGTTATAATGAATAAATGAGAGAAAATATAACATCCAAAGAACTAAGCCTAATACTTAAAGAGACTTCTCTCTCTTGTTTCTTGCCTTCCCTGTTTCCCTTTGAGTTCATGTTCTCTTTTTTCTCCTTTGATTAACAGCCTGAACAGGTGGTTGTGATTGAACTGAAGTAACTATTCCCAATAATACTGTATTAACCAAAAGTCAGGTGGTTTAGGTTATTTCTAAAGTTTTATAAGCTTTATAGGATAAGAACAGTCACATCATCTCCTACAGTAAGCATATTTCTCTTTTTAAATATAACAATACAAACTCAGAAGGCTTATACAAGATTTAAACATACAAGATTTAAACATTCGGGCCGTGAGTTTGGCTTAGTGGTAGAGTGCTTGCCTAGCATGCACGAAGACCAGGATTCGATTCCTTGGTACCACATCCATAGAAAAAAGCCAGAAGTGGTGCTGAGGCTCAAGTGGTAGAGCTCTAGCATTGAGAAAGTCCAAGGACAGTGCTCAGGCCCTGAGCTCAAGCCCAGGACTGGAAAAAAAAGATTTGAACATATATATATTAAATGTTAAAATAGTTTTGTGCTATTTTTACATATTTAGAAGCATATTTTTAGATATTAGAAGCACACTTACTTGAGGGTCTTCTGGATTGGTATAAACCTATTTAAAAACAATTAAAATTAAATAAAGTGAGTTTAAGTATTCAAAAGAACTACAATGTATATTTATATTAAAGTATTAAATTAACACAGCAAAACAAAACAAAAAATAAAATGACTCCACAATACTAATTTTTCTCATTGAATAGACTAGTTGTTTGAAAAAAAATGATATGATAATCAATTGATAGTTTCAATGTCATTTAATGAAGTAAGGACAAACTAAAATACAATTTTAAGATACTTACAGCTAGAATGACCATCCTTAGCTGAAACACAACAAAGAACAAATATGTTACTTGTTTAAAATAGTTTTTCATGTAAATCATAAAACTTACTTTGTACTATATCTTGGACTTAGCAGTAGGGTATATAACTCAGCATGTGCAAGCCCCTGGGTTCCATCATCAGCATCAAAAATAAATAAATGTCCTATCTCAATATTTTATTTTTATTTATTATATATTTTTTTGTCGATCTTGGGGCTTGAACTCTGGGCCTGGGCACTGTCCCTAAGCTCTTCAACTCAAACTATCGCCCTACCCTTGAGCCACAAAACCATTTCTGGTTTTCTAGTGGTTAACTGAAGATAAGAGACTCAAAGTTTTTAGTGCCTGGGCTGACTTTGAACCTCAGATCTTAGTCTCCTGAGTAACTAGGATTACAGACGTGAGCTACTGCGCCAGGCTCTCAACATTTTATTTTTTTCATGCATCTTTACTGTTATTATAAAGGTAATGTGCAGAGTTATAGATTATAGTTAAATGAGTCAGATAATGAGTATATTTTTGAACAACGTCATCCCTTCTCTCGCTTCCTCCCAGTTTTTCCAAACCACAAGTTGCGCAGTTCATTTTCAATGTAGTGTCTAATAAGACCACTATTGCTATTCATTCATTTTTTTTTTTATTATGGGGTTGAACTTGGCCTGAGTGCTGTCCTTCAGCCCTTCAGCTCAAAGCTAGTGCTCTACCACTTTGCACTAAGTGTCCAAGGCAGTTGATAGTCTATTGCAATTCCCACCCCCCCTTTTTTTTTGCCAGTCTTGGGCTTGAGCTCAGGGCCTGAGCACTGTCCTTGGACTTTCTCAAGGCTAGAGCTCTACCACTTGAGCCTCAGCACCACTTCTGGCTTTTTTCTATGTATGTGGTACCGAGGAATTGAACTCTGGTCTTCATGCATGCTAGGCAAGCACTCTACCACTAGGCCAAACTCCCAGCCCCCTTTTTTCCTCCTTTTTTTGGTAGTACTGGGAATGAACTTGATCTCATTCTTTTTTTTTTTTTTGCCAATTCTGGGGCTTGAACTCAGGGCCTGAGCACTGTCCTTGGACTTTCTCAAGACTAGTGCTCTACCACTTCAGCCACAGCATCACCTCCAGCTTTTCTATGTATGTGGTACTGAGGAATCAAACCCAGGTCCTCATGCATGCTAGGCAAGCACTCTAGCACTAGGCCAAACTCCCAGCCCTGAATTTGATCTTATTCTTGAGGTAGGTAGGCACTGAACCATTTGAGCCGTATTTTAATTGATTATTTTTCCTGGGAGCCACTTTACCTACACTTTGCTTTCCTCTGTAGCTGGAGTAATAGGCACATGCTATACTGTCTGCTCAGCCACTGATTGAGATGAAGTTCCTAAGACCTCTTTCTTTCCTGGGCTGACCTAAAAAATGTAATCGCCAGATTTCTGTCTCCTAAGTAGAAAGTATTGTAGATTTGAGCCTCTGTGCTCCACTTACTGTAAAATCTTAGTGTTTTACCGAAAAGCCAGAATTAGTGACAATTTAACCAAAATATATAAAAATTACTTATTTTGTTACCCAGGAAATTTAATTTAGGTCCTTGTACACCTGAAGACAAAAACCCTAGGATATTAACTAACTAATTTATCTTCTTGTGGTATTGTTTCAGGTTTAAGTTCATGCTATTTGTTAGGCTGATACTCTACTCTGTCAGCTTCCCCCCCCACCTTTTTTTTGGCCAATCCTTGTGGCTTGAATTCAGGGCCAGGGCACTATGCCTGAGCTTGTTTTGTTCAAAGCTAGCACTTGGTTACAGTTATATTTGCCAGATAGTAGGTGCATTACTTCTCACACATTGATACCCCTTCTCATGTAACACAGAGCCACTTCTGACTTTCTCTGTTTATATGGTGCTGAGGAATCGAACCCAGGGCTTCATGTATGCTAGGCAAAGCACTCTTGGATTGGTTATTCTAGAGAGAGTCGATCTTTGCACCTGGGATGGCCTTAACTGATTCTATTTATCCTTCCCTGAGTTGGATTGACAGGCACTGAGTACTGGATCCTGTCATTGGTCAAGATAGAGTTTCTTGTTTTGGGGAAGGGAGGGGGAAGTTAGCCTCTCAAAGAGTTAAGATTTATAGACGTAAGCCATCATTCCCAGCTGGTGATTTATTTTTGAACCATAATTAAGAAATAATTCATTGAATTATTAGAATAATACTAAAGAACAGAGGCAAAACTGGGCACCAGTGGCCCATGCTTGCAATCCTAGCTACTCAAGAGGCTGAGATCTGAGGATCACAGTTCACAGCCAAGGCAGGAAAGTCTGTGAGAATCTTATCTGCAATTAGCCACCAGAAAAACAGAAGTGGTACTGTGGCTTGTAAAGGAGGTATAGCCCTAACTTTGAGCTGAAGAGCTCAGGAACAGTGCCTAGGCCCTGAATTCAAGTCCCACAACTGACAACAAACAAATCCACCACCACTAACAGCAACACTGCCCCCACCCCAACCCTTGGCCCCCCCCAGTCAGTGAGACAGGGAAGTCCCAGAAATTCTTATCTTCAATTACACAGTAAAACGCCATAAGTAAAAGTTTGGTTCAAGTGGTACAGCACCAGCCTTGAATGAAAAAGCCAAGTCAGAGTGAAAGGCTTTAAGTTCAAGCCTAAGTTCAAGTACCCCTACCACCTAAACCACACTCCCAAATGCTCACATTTTTCATTAACTCAGACTTGCTTATGTATCAGTTCGTTTTTAAATTAATGTTTCATTATTTCTGGATTTGAGTTAGAGTTATAGAATACAACATATAGGACTAAGTAGAAAAAGAATACTAAAACTTACATATTTTTTTTGTAAAGCATCATAGCACCCTAGCATCCTAAAAGAAAAATCAAATATTTATTTTAGATAGAATGTAACTTCAAAAACTACTTTTCATAAATTTCTACATTACATCATCATTAATACAAAAATTTAACATTAGAAGCACCCTTCTTTTAGATTTAAATAAGATACGATATAAGAAATAATTTGGTAAGAAAATAAGATGATGAAGCGAGACACCTGGTTCAAAGCCAGCCTGGGCACAAAAGGATCTGAGACTCATCTCCAGCTAACCTCTAGAAAATTGGAAGTGGGGCTTGGCTCAAGGGTAGCGTGGTAGCCTTGAGCTGAAGAGCTCAGGGAAAGCGCCCAGGCCCAGTTCAAGCCCAATGAGCCATTAAATAAATAAATAAATAAATAAATAAGATGACAATACAGGATGGATGGAATTTGTGAAGACAACAAAGAAAATAAAGCTGCTCTCATGGAGTATAAAATAAAGGATTGCATTGTATAAATTCAAACATCTGACAAAAGAGTACCCAT
The DNA here is from genome assembly GCF_031878675.1 of Megascapheus bottae. Classification (NCBI taxonomy): domain Eukaryota; kingdom Metazoa; phylum Chordata; class Mammalia; order Rodentia; family Geomyidae; genus Megascapheus; species Megascapheus bottae. Next base: position 41,868,410 of record NC_143518.1, on the reverse strand, counting down.
CACTAAAGGATCAATCACTAAAACTTAGTTGCATATTAAGGAGTATTCAATATACAAAAAAATGACTTATTTTATTTTTTGCCTATCCTGGGCTTAAGCTCAGGGCCTGAGCACTGTCCTTGGACTTTCTCAAGGCTAGAGCTCTACCACTTGAGCCTCAGCACCACTTCCAGTTTTTTTCTGGTACCAAGGAATCTAACCCAGGTCTTTGTACATGCTAGGCGAGTACTCTACCACTAGGCAAAACTCCCGGCCCCAAAAAATGATTTAGAAAAATACTAATTTTTTCTTTTTTGGTGGTTGGTGGGGCTTGAACTCTGGGCCTGGCTGCTGTCCCTGAGCTCTTCAACTTAAGACTACTGCCCTACCCCCTGAAGCTCAGCCCCACTTCCCGTTTTCTAGTTCTTCATTGGAGGTAAGCGTCTCATGGTCTTCAGTGGTCTTTAGTGGCCGGGGCTGGCTTTGAACCTCGATACTCAGATCTCAGCCTCCTGAGTACCTAGGATTACAGGCATGAGCCACCACGCCCAGCTGAAAAATACTAATTTTTTATCTATAGGTATTCTTTTACTTACCATCTCACTAATTGTGTAGACCCTGGACAATTTTTATCTTCTCGCAGAATTTTGACACAAAGATCTAAACACAAAAATAATGAAATATGTAACTTAACAATAAACAAATATATATTTAAATAAAGTTTATTTTCTTTATTTTCTGTTCCCCCCTCTCTCTTTCTCTCTCTCTTTTTGGTCATGTGGCTTGAAATCAGGGCCTGGGCACTGTCCCTGAGCTCTTTGCTCAAGGCTAGTGCTCTACCACTTTGAGACATAGCACCACTTCTGGTTTTCTGGTGGTTAACTGGAAATAAGATTCTCTCACACTTTCTTGCCTCTGCTGGCTTTGGATTGTGATTCTAGGATCTCAGCTTCCTGAATAGCTACCAGTGTTTAAAGCTTATTTTCTTTTCCTTTCTTTTTTTTTTTTTGCCAGTCTTGGGCTTGAACTCAGGGCCTGAGTACTGTCCTTGGGCTTTCTCAAGGCTAGTGGTCTGCCACAGGATCCACAGGATCATTTATGGCTTTTTCTATGTATGTGGTATCGAGAAATAGAACCCTGATCTTCATGCATGCTAGGCAAGCACTCCAGCACTAGGCCAAACTCCCAGCCCAAAGCTTATTTTCTTTAGCTATGTATTAGTGGACTATTATTAAAGGCAATAAACTTCCAACGATTGGTACTATTAACATAAAGGAAGTACTTTTTTTTTTTTTTTTTGCCAGTCCTGGGCTTGAGCTCAGGGCCTGAGCACTGTCCTTGGACTTTCTCAAGGCTAGAGCTCTATCACTTGAGTCTCAGCACCACTTCTGGCTTTTTTCTATGTATGTGGTACTGAGGAGTCGAACCCAGGTCTTTGTGCATGCTAGGCAAGCACTCTACCACTAGGCCAAACTCTCAGCCCAGGAAGTACTCTTTTATCTTTATTATAAAATGTCATTATGGAGATTTAATGGAGATTTAAATTGATGGGTAGAAAAAATTTGTTTAATGTGGTGATGGGAAGTATTTTCATGCTTTAATCCTTAAGACACTCACAAAGTCTTTTAACTTTTGGTTCATTTTTTTTCAGATAGGGTCACACAATTTTCCCTGGGGAAGAGTGGCCTTAGACTATGATTCTACTACACTCACTTCCTATCACTTATAAAAATTACAGAATAGGGACTAGAGAGTGTGGCCTAGTGGTAGAGTGATTGCCTAGCATGCACGGAGCCTGGCTTTGATTTTTAAGTACCACATCTACAGAAAAAGCTGAAGTGGTACTGTGGCTCAAGTGGTATTGCACGAGCTCAAGGACAGTGCCCAGGCCCTGATTTCAAGCCCCAGGACTGACAAAAAAAATTACAGAATACGGAAAATTACATATCCTAGAATCTTAAAAATGTTTGCTGTGGTTCTTTATCCCATTGAAATACTTGTAACAGACTAAGAAGCTAATAGGTATCAGAGACAGAGAATTGTGTTAAAAAAAAAAAAAAAGATAAAATGTAACAGAGTAAAAAGGACTTGAGAGCATCTCTCATTATTGGAAAAAATAGGAGCCAAGTACCACTGGCTCACATCTGTAACTCTAACTACTCAGGAAGCTGAGATCTGGAGGACTGTGGCTTAAAACTCAGAAAAATTTCACTAAACTCCATCTCTTAAATGACCACCAGCCAAAGGCCAATGGTTTATGCCTGTAACCCTAGCTACTCTGGAATATGCTGAGACTGAGGATTGTGGTTCAAAGATCTCTCGACCAGACAGTAAGACTTTTTTTCAACCGCACGCACACACGCACACACGAGTGTGCATGTGTGTGTGTGTGTGTGTGTGTGTGTGTGTGTGTGTGTTAGGATCTGGGTCCTATATTTGAGCCATACCTCCACTACCAGCTTTTTTTTTTTCCCATTTTCTGTGCTTTATTGGTAATAAGAGGCTTTCTCCTGACTGGGCTGGCTTCAAATGTTGATTCCTAGATCTCAGCCTCCTGAATAGCTAGGTCTACAATGTGAGCCACTAGCTCCCTGGCCAGAGAGAATCTTATCACCAATAACCACTAAAAAGCCAGAAGTGGAAGAGCTGTGGCTCAAGTGGTAGAATGCCAGCATAGCAAGCCCAATGATTTGAGTTCAGATCCCCGTACCCTACACACATACACATATCAAAAGAAAAATAGGCATAATATTTACTTCATAGGACTATGAGTTAAAAAGATAGCATGTGGGGCCGGGAGTTTGGCCTAGTGGTTAAACTGCTTGCCTAGCATGCACGAAGGCCCGGGATCGATTCCTCGGTACCACATACATAGAAAAAAAGCTAGAAGTGGTGCTGAGGCTCAACTGGTAGAGCTCTAACCTTGAGAAAGCCCAAGGACAGTGCTCAGGCCCTGAGCTCAAGCCCAGGACTGGCAAAAAAAAAGATAGCATGTGTATATATATATATGTATATATGTCAGTGCTTGGTACATAGTTGATGAATAATAATATGTACAGAGCATGTGTTGGGAAGTAACTATTGTTGCATAAAGGTGTCATTTTTTCACCTCTTTAAAACAGCAAAAGAACATAAACTATCACTTTATAAAGTTACAAATAGCAATGATTTAATCTATTTAATTCATTGTAGATATGTCAAGTGAATTATACTTAAGAAACTTTAGGTAATTTTTATGAGTGCTTTTAACATTACTGAAAATATTTGAACATGAATATAATATTATACATAACAGCCAAAAAAGAAGAAACGACTCAAAAGTTCACCAACTAATGAGTGACTGATAGCCATACAATGGCACATTATCCAACAGTACAAACAGGTAAAGTATTATCAATGCTACATGCAGGAACATCAAAAGAAAGTATACTAAAAGAAACCTGTCACTAATGGCTACATATTTTGATTCCTTTTATATGAAATGTCCAGGATGGGTAAATCCCACAGAAACAGAAAATAGACTGGTAGTTGCCCAGTGCTGGGAAACGTGATGACATGGAAGAGGGAAGTACATAGGACCTACCAGGAGTAAGAGTTCGTTTTGGGGGTAATGAAAATGTACTAAAATTGTGGTGGGAGCAGTACAATCTTGTGAACATTGTGAAGTCATTGAATTGTACACTTTTGAGTGAAATGTCATGTATGTGATTATATTATGCTGCTACCAAAAAATGTCTAAGTCAAAAGTTACTGTTTAGAGTAATAAAAATTTTTGAAACAAAATCGTAAAAATTACATTACCATCTAGATATCTTGTTCCATAAGCACATTCTGGAAATATTCCTCTCAAATATGTGATACAGGATACTGAAACTGCTAGTAGCCTCTTCACTAAAACCAAAGACTGCTGCTCAGTTGATATCTTACTGGGAAATACCAATGCACTCTAAAATTTAAGGGAAATTAAACATCTTAATTACAAATATTAAAAATAGTTTTTTCTTGAACTTAAGGTAAATTCAGTTTTGCATAAGTATTATATTCTCTGAAAGAATTACTATTCATAGTACTTTGCAATCTCAGAAAGTCAGGTGAGCTGGGCAATGGTAGGTCATGCCTGTAATCCTAGCTACTCAGGTGGCTGAGATCTGAGGATTGCGGTTCAAAGCCAGCCCGTGCATGAAAGCCCATGAGACTCTTATCTCCAATTAACCACCAAAAAACCCAGAAGTGGCTGGCACCGTGGCTCAATAAGATAGAGCACTAGACTTGAGCTGAAGAGCTTAGGAACAGTGCCCAGGTCCAGAGTTCAAGCTCCACAATCACACACACACACACACACACACACACACACACACACACACACACACAGAAAAGAAAGTCTGGGTGGCTTGTTAACATGTCAGACTGTTTGTAGGGTAATGATCTAAAAGTAATGCACAGAAAATGTTTAAGAATTTTAATACTCTACAGATTAACTGTAAATAGTTAATACACAAAGCAGTTATACTGATTCACCTCTTTAGTCGTTTTAGACTAGGTTTTAACAAGATTAACTACAAAACAAGATGGTATGTAAATATGACAATTTTATCTTTGTTTCTGAATCAAGGACATTTTTTAAGGCTGGACTTGTGAACTTTTTAATTCAAGCAGTGGAACAGCCAATCATGAACACTTAATCCTAAATTAAATCAGAACCAACAATTTTATGTAATGAAACCAACTCTCAATTCACAATAGTTTAGCAAATATCTTCTTAAATATCTTCCTTTCTTAAAATATGGGGTTTCCTGGTATCATTGAATCCCTAAACAGTCAACTCCCAAAATAAAAGTAGTTGAGGGCCAGGAGTTTGGCCTAGTGGTAGAATGCTTGCCTAGCATGCACAAAGACCCAGGTTCGATTCCTTGGTACCACATACATAGAAAAAAGCTGAAAGTGATGCTGAGGCTCAAGTGGTAGAGTTCTAGTCTTGATAAAGTCCAACGACAGTGCTCAGACCCTGAGCTCAAGTCCAGGTCTAGCATAAAAAAAATTTTTTTTAAAAATAAAGTAGTTGAGCCTAGTTCACATTTGTTAAGTCTAGCTGTTTGGGAGGTTTATAATGTGAGGATTTCCAGGTCAGTAGGGGCAGAAAAGTCCAGAAACTTTTCAATGGAGGGAAGTTGGACACTGTTGGCTTCTCTAGGATTCCAGCCAGACAGGAAACTTCAAGTAATAGATCTCAGCTCAAACACATATAGCTAATCTGGCTGGAGAGTCTATCCTAAAAATAACCAGTAAAGAAAAAAGAAATAATTCCAGGGCCAAAGCCAAGGCCCTGAGTTAAAACCCCAGAACTACTCAACATAAAAAATAATTAATACATTTTAAGTTACAAGAAACCATACCATGGCAGTCCTCTGCAACTGTGCAGTGGCCATCTTCTTATGGTATTTTCTTTAATTCAACCTGTAACACAATACAAGCCCTTAATATTAGATCATACTCATATCTCTGACCCCCTAGTTTATTACAAATACAGTGAAGAATTTCATCTGAATAAATATGAGAATCAAAACAGAACCTTCGAAAATGTACCCATTTTAACAAATTTAAGCCATTTTGATGAGCCATCTTACATAAATCACCAAGCAAGTCTGATGTGTGTCTCTTTCCTGGGCCTCACTCGTGTTCTACTGCTTAGCTATTCCCTCTCCTCAAAGAAACACTTCACATTTCAGGTTTTGTCTTTGCTGTGTTGAGTCTGGGACTCGCTCTGTCCTCCTGGTTGGCCCCCAAGTTCCTGATATCTCATGGGACCTCACACCCACGGCTCTGCTTCCTCATCTCATGGCCTGAGACAACCAAGTCTTGTTTTGGCGCGCTTTTGCGATCGAGGCCGCGCTTGCGCAGTAGGTACTCTGCCGCTTGAGCCCAGATATTTTTACTAACACAAAAACAAAACAAATAAAATAGTCAAGCTATGTAACCATTCTTCAGCATGGCTCTGGTGTAAATATTACGTCTTTTTGTTTTTTAATTTACGACTGATCCTGATTCCCCAATCATAACTTGAGAAAAATGCTTATTTTAGTTTCGATTTAATTTTCTTAGACAATTCGACTAGAAGCGCTCACAGATAAAAATTTCCCAGAATGATCAATTTACTAGAAATACTTAAATTTATCCGGACACAAGCTGGGCTGGCGGGCCCGGCGTCGACTGTTATCTGTGGAAACTCTTGCGGAAAATACATATTTTCTCAAATATTTTGCTACTAGGCCCTTCAGAAACTTAACAGTGGGCAGAACGTGACAGAAAAGAGATTTAAAACAAAAAACAGACGAAGAAAACCCCAACAAACAACATGTAATACATAAAGTACCGGAGGCTGGCGCCGGAGACCACACGACAATGCGAAATGCCTCACGTGTTGTCCAATGCGCATGCGCCTGCCTTCAACGGTCCGTGGCAGATGCGCCGGAACAGGAGCCTTTTGACCCCCAGCCAGGAGCCTTTCCCGCCAAAAACTGTGCAAGGCATGCCGGGAATGCACATGCGCAGAAAAGCTACACAGATGGTTCCATGAACTGGTAGACGCCGTTAGAAGGTGGTGTGTAGTGTTCCAGGGCAACATAGCTGTCCTGATGGACCAAAGTGATTGTCGGCCACCATTTATTTCGACTTATTTTCTGACTTTTGACATATTACATTTTGCGTTTCTTCCAGTTTCTTCTGTCTGTAAGAAAACAGCTGTTCTTAACAGTCTGGTTAGGTTTGTTTGGCCTTTTCTAAAGACAAGGTCCCTCTTTGAAGTCCAGTCTGGTCACTGAAGGCACCATCCATGGCCCCAGCCTTTGCCATGCAGGGATTACAGGTATGATTCACTATTCCAGGATTACTTTTTGTTGTTGTTGTTGTTGCTCGTGGGGCTTGAACTCTGGGCCTGGGGTGTTGTCCCTGAGCTCTTCAGCTCAGGGCTACTGCCCTACTCCTTGAGTCACAGCACCACTTCTGGTTTTCTGGTGGTTAACTGGAGAGAAGAGTCTTGCAGACTTTACCATCCTGGCTGGCTTTGAACCTCAATCCTCAGATCTCAGCCTCCAGAGTAGCTAGGATTACAGGCGTGAGCCGTCTCCGCCCAGCTTCCCGGATTACTTTCTACTGAAAGGTGAGGTCACTGAATAACTTTGGAAGTCATCTATGTCTCATTAGGAAACAAAATAAGATCAGGAGGGGTATTAGTTGGGAGTTTTCTAGTAGTGCAAGCTGCTTATTATTATTATTATTATTATTATTATTATTATTATTTGCCAGTCCTGGGACTTGAACTGGGTTAAGGCACTGTCTTTGGACACTTTTTTTTTTCCCCCTCAAAGCTAACACTGTCATTTTAGCCAAATTACTACTTCTGGGTTTTGTTTTTTTTTTTTTTTGGCCAGTTCTGAGGCTTGAACTCAGAGCCTGAGCACTGTCCTTGGGCATTCTCAAAGCTGGAGCTCTGCTACTTAAGCCACAGCATCCCTTCTGGTTTTTCTATGCATATGGTACCAGTGAGTTGAACCTAGGTCTTCATGCATGCTAGTCAAGCACTCTACCGCTAGGCCAAACTCCAAGCCCACTTCTGGCTTTTTCTGTGTATGTGGTTTTGGGGAATCGAACCCTGGGGCTTCAAGCATGGTAGGTGAGAACTCTACCACTAGGCCACACTCACAGCCCTACTTTACTTAATTTGTTATTTTCATATATCCAAATTGTGTTAATAACATAAACATAAATTCTAATCTAGTTTGGGGCCGGGAGTGGCAAAGGGCTAGCTTACTGAATAGAGATTTTTTGGTTTCTTTTATACACACACACACACACACACACACACACACACGCACGCACACAGACCTTGCCCACTCGCTATTTGTAACCCTTCAAATTATAATCGGTTCAATATGGCTTTTGTAGTCGTTTGGAGACATTCACAAAAGAACAAAACCAAAAAAAGAATCTCGTTTTGCATATTCCCATACAACATGAAGTTGAACAAGGTAAAATTTACTCTTCTTGTTTCAGCTGCTAGATGCAACATGTTGAGCTCTGTTTAGTGTCATGTTTTTGCATCTTTGTGGCATTTGAGGGGGAGATGATTTTAACATTTTAACAACTGAATTTTTAATATAGTTACTTATAATCCTGTATATTGAATTTTTTTTTCCAGTCCTGGGCTTGAACTCATTTCCTGAGCACTGTCTTTGGACTTTCTCAAAGGTAGAGCTCTACCACTTGAGCCTCAGCACCACTTCTATGTATGTGGTACTAAGGAATCAAACGTGGGTCTTCATGCATGCTAGGCAAGCACTCTACCACTAGGCCAAACTCCCGGCTCCTCTGTATATTTAATTTTATTTGGAAAACACATACACAGACTTCACCAGAATGCCAAAGTTTAAGAACCAGTGTGTCCATTATACCACTTGAAGAGTTATGGATAAAACAAAGTTAAAATTAAAGACAAAATTAAATTTAGGCACTGGAAGCTCATGCCTACACCACTGGCTAGTCAGTAGGCTAGTCAGGAGGCTGGCATCTGAGAATTGTGGTGCAAAGCCAGCCTAGGAAGAATGGTGTGAGACATTCTATCTCCAGTCCAGTTAACCAGCAAAGAAGCTGGACATAGAAGTGTGTTTCAAGTAGTATAGTGCCAGCCATGAGGGGAAAAAAAATCTAAGCAAGAGAGCAAGGCTCTAAGGTAAAGTCCTGGTACCAGTATAAACTAAAATAAAACAAAAATCAAAGATAATTAACTATATTTATCAATGTTTGTTCTTTGAAATGTACCTAATAAAGAGGGAACTAGAGATAGTGAAATTAGTTAGGATATATAATGACATCATTCAACACATTTGTCATGGCACAGGAATGAATTTAAACTTTTTTAAAATTTAAACTCCTGCTGTTTTTCAGAAACAATATACTCATATACTGCAATTATGATGTGGATTCATCTGAATTAGATTAAAAATATGAATAGTAGAATAAAGGACTGCAGAGGCCAGGAGTTTGACCTAGTGGTAGAGTGCTTGCCTACCATGCACGAAGACCTGGATCGATTCCTTGGTACTACTTATACAGAAAAAGCTGGAAGAGGTGCTGTGGATTAAGTGGTAGAGCTCTAGCCTTGAGAAAGCCTTAGGACAGTGCTCAGGCCCTAGTTCAAGCCCCAGGACTGGCCAAAAAAAATGCAATTTGGTTATTTTACTCAATTGTTTTTAAAGAAGGTTCTAGTTAATTGTTAATGATTAGGCAAAAAAAAATTTTTTTTGCAGGCCTGGGGCTTGAACTCAGGGCCTGAGCACTGTCCTTGGGCTTTCCTCAAGGCTAATGCTCTACCAACGGAGCCACAAACCAGAAATGGAGCTGTGGCTCAAAGTGGTAGAGTGCTATCCTTGATCATAAGAGCTGAGGGACAGCACTCAAGCCGAGTTCAAGCCCCACAAGTGACAAAACTACTTAGGATTCTGAGGACCACGGAATAATGATTCAAGGCTAGCTCAAGGAAGAAAGTTTAAGAGACTCTATCTCTAAAATAACCAGAAAAATGTAGAGTGGTGGCACAGCTCAAATGGTAGATTGCCTAGCTAGCTGTGCAAATGTAAGGCCATGAGCTCAAACTCTGGTACTGCTAATAAATAAGTAAATAAATCACTTATTAAATGTGTTATAGGCAAAGATAAAATGCGAGCCTTGGGAAATTTATAAACTAATATTTTTTTCTTACCATAGTTGCCATACCTATTACCAGCATACTATAATTAGCATTCTTATTGTAAATTTAACAATTACCTAAGAAAAATTATGTCAGGGTATTTTTTCTGTTTTTTGTTTTGCTTTCATTTTTATTTTCTAGTACTGGGGTTTGAACTCAGGGGCTTACAATTGGAAGGCAGGCACTTTATCACTTAAGCCACTTTCCCAGCCCTTAAGACTAACTTAAAAAAAAAGATATATGGTAACAATAGAAATTTGAAATGGCAGATTTATTAAACATTTTTAGGCCATCATGTTATAAAAGGCTATAGGAGACTCAAAATGACAGTGTGTAAAATAAAACAATGACAAACACAACAGATTATCTCAGGAAGACCAGTTCTCATACAGTTATGTCTTTAGTAAATTTATAACTTAATTTGCACCTCTTCTCAAGATGTGTAAAGCAAAGAGACAAACTATATATTCCAATTAACATAGTAACTGTACATTGATTGTGACACCTTATTTCTTCAGAATATAGAAGGTCAAATTGAGGGAATATTTCATCTTCTCTACTTGTAAAATGAAGAGATCCTCTAGATTTCTGGGTAGGAGCAATAGTTAGCAATTCCACAGTGATTGTTCCTATTTCTTGCCATTCGAATATATCCTTGTTCACCAAAGTTGATGCCCCAACTTAGAAAAAGAAATAATGCAAAATTAAAAACAAATACAATAAAATTGCATCTTTTTATCTTTGTTTTTCTCCTAGAATGATTTCATATGAAACAAATTATAATGTTGAGAAGACTTACTACCTAAGGAAACAATGCAAAGTTCATCCCAGTCAATGTTCCTGTGTTGTAAATATACCTTTTGTAAGAACAAGTATTTATATGGATCAATTTCTAAGTGCTTTTGCATAATAGGATCATGAGTAATGATTTTATAACAAACTTAAATTCCTCTAGGAGGAATTTTTTCTTTTTGATTTTGTGCCTGTCCTGGGGCTTGAACTCAGAAGAACATAGGTGCTATCCCAGAGTTTTTGTGCTCAAGGCTAGTTCCATTAATGGCTAATAAGTATTGAAGAAGACAAATGATGAAAACAAGAAGATAGTAAGTGGGTAAATGGAGGCACTTGGTAATTTAGAATGTTACTTGGTAAGAAACTTGATATTTCCTATTAACATGATTATGATCAACATCATAATCATAAGATCATATTTGTTTCCTCAAGTTCTTGATTTAATTAACTGTAAAATAATTTTTTTTTGCCAGTCCTGGGCTTGAGCTCAGGGCCTGAGCACTGTCCTTGGACTTTCTCAAGGCTAGAGCTCTACCACTTGAGCCTCAGCACCACTTCCGACTTTTTTCTATGTATGTGGTACCGAGGAATCGAACCCGGGTCTTCATGCATGCTAGGCAAGCACTTTAACCACTAGGCCAAACTCCCAGCCCCATTAACTGTAAAATAATTTACAAATATGTTACCTGTTTTTCACAAGCCAATAGTCTTTCCCATTAAGATTACCATAGCCAACCACTACCACACCATGATTCACATTCTGAGTACAGGTTGGTTCATAGTAGACACCTGAAAACAAAATTAAGTTGTGGGAAAGGAATGAATGCTATTTGATATTAAAAGACATTTGAAAATTCTGTTACTTTTTCTTAGACTATTTTGGACATATGACAAGATTAATTAAAATGTTAGTAACATACTTTTATGTATCAATTATTTTAGAGCTTATAATTCTTTGACATCATGCTATATCTGTCAGTTTTCTTGCCACGTTTGTCATCAGTTCAGTCATTAACCAGTTTTGATCCATGTATGCACTGCATAATGTATTTGTCTCTTCAAACACAGAATTTCTTTATTTAAAAATATTAAAATTCCTTTCATCTAGTCTTTTCGTCTTTTCACATATACATTACATTATTGTTAACTATAACCATCTTTTTTTTTTTTTGGCAGTCAGGGGGCTTGGACTCTGGGATGGGGTGCTATCCCTGAGCTCTTCAGCTCAAGGCTACTGACCTACCCCTTGAGCCACAGTGCCACTTCCGGTTTTCTAGTGGTTAACTGGAGATAAGAGAGTCATGGACTTTTTAGTTCCCGGATTGGCTTTGAATCTTGATCCTCAGATCTCAGCCTCCTGAGTAGCTAGGATTACAGGTGTGAGCCACTGCACCTGGCTATATTGATGTTTTTTGTTATTGTTTGTTTTTACTGAGGTAAGATCTTGAGTACTGGAATTGCAGGCATGCATCACTACATTCATTTATAATAATCTTTCCAATTGCCTGGGGATTGAACCCAGGGCCTCAAGTATTCTAGGCAAATGTTTTAAAATTGAACTATATTCCAGCCTTAGAGTATTTATAGTCATCTTAATATGCAGTACTACAGAGAACTTTTTACTGCTGTATAAGTATCACTTAGTACCCATTGGTTAAGTTGTCCCTATCCTTCCCCTCCTCCTATTTTACTAACTTCTCTTAATGATTATTTTGCTTTTTCATGTGTGCATGTGCTGGTCCTAGGGTTTGAACTCAGGGCCTGGGCCAACTGCCCCTGAGCTTTTGTGCTCAAAGCTAGTGCTTTACTACTTGAATCACACCTCCACTTCCACCTTTATTTTATTTTATTTTTGCAGTTAAAGCCTCACAGACTTTCCTGCCCAGGCTGGCTTTGAACCACGATCCTCAGATCTCATTCTCCGGAGTAGCTAAGATTATAGGCATGAGATACCAGCACCCAACTATTCTGCTTTTACCTATTATGTATTGACTATTTATTTTATTGTGATATTGGGGGTTGAACTTAGAATTTAAAGTTTACTAAGTAAAAATGCTTTACCATGGGAGCCACAAACCTGGTGTGAAATCTTTTTTTTTTTTTTGGTCAGTTCTGGGGCTTGAACTCAGGGCTTGGGCACTGTCCTTGGGCTTTCTCAAGGCTAGCACTCTATCACTTTAGCCACAGCACCACTTCTAGCTTTTTCTTTTTCTTTTTCATTTTATTTTACTTTGTTGCAGAAGTTGAACTCTGGGCCTGGGCGCTGTCCCTGAGCTTTTCAGCTCAAAGATACCACCCTACCCCTGGAGCCACAGCCCCACTTCCTATTTTCTAGTGATTAATTGGAGATAAGCATCTCATGGACTGTTTAGTGCCCGGGCTGGCTTTGAACCGCAATCCTCAAGTCTCAGCCTCCTGAATAGCTAGGATTACAGGTGTGAGCCACTGCACCCAGCCACTTCTAGCTCTTTCTGTATGTGGTCAAGGAATTGAACCCAGGTCTTCATGCATACTACCATGAGGCCACACTCCTGGCCCTCTGACATTTTTTAAGTATTCTCATGAGATCATTCAGGACTTGTCTTTCTGTGACTGTCTTATTTCACTTAGTATAATGATCCCACATTCTATGTTGTTGCAAATGACAGGATTTTATTCTCTTTCATGGCTGAATAATATCCCATAGTCTATGTATACTACATTTTCTTTATCCATGTCATCAGTTGGTGGACATTAGGTTGCTTCCATATCTTGACTGTTGTGAATACTGTGCTGCGGTGAATATGGCAGCGTAGATGTCTTCTCCACATGCTGATTCTCCCCTGGATATATGTATACTTAGTAGTGGAATTGCTGTACCTCAGCAGTAGTTAGTTCTTATTTTAATTTGAGGAAGAATTTAAATTTTTTTTATAATGACTGTACTAATTTGTGCTCTCACCAACAGCTTAACCATTTTCAGGTTGTTTGAATTTAGGTAAATTCTCTACTGTGATTTTTCGTTTGCAAATTAGGATTCTTGTGGTAAGTGAGACCTGACACATCAAGAAATTAGCATATTACCTGAAATATAATGTTAGCAAACTTTAATAAGTGTTACTTTCATAATTAGAAGTGGCTATAAAATGTTAAGATAGAGCCAGGAGTTTGGCTGAGTGGTAGAGTGCTTGCCTAGAATGCATGAAGACCTGGGTTCAATTCCCCATTACCACATACACAGAAAAAGCCAGAAGTGGTGCTATGCCTCAAATGGTAGAGCCCTAGCCTTGAGGAAGCTCAAGGACAGTGCCCAGGCCCTGAGTTCTAGCAACAGGACAGGGCAAAAAAAAAAAAAAAAAAAAAGGAACATTCTAGTTGGCTTCTATACTAGGTTGCATATAACAAGAGAATAATCATATATCTGTTTTTACCGCTTCTATAGAGGAAGAACGAAGGATGACTTGCATCTATGGCAACAGACACAGGTCCTTTATTGGCCACAGCTTCTTTTAGGGCATCTTCACTTCCAAAGGGAAGCTCTGTGTACTTTGAACATGTGGCAGCTCGATTTTTTGCATCATAATGGCATTTTTCATCCTTTAAAAATATAAATCAGAATAAGAAGCAAACTTGAATTTCTTTTGTAAATGATAAGTATTTTAAGTCTAGATTTCAAATATGCTTTCTTTCTCCACTTTATTTTTGTTGCTTGGTGGGTTTGAACTCAAGGCCTAGGAACGGTCCCTCAGCCTTTTTGCTCAAGGTTAGCACTCTACTACTACTTCTTTGAGCTATTTGAGTTACAAACCTATACCTGGTTTCTGGTGGTTAACTGGAAATAAGAATCTCATAGACTTTCCTTCCCCAGGCTGGATTTGAACCATGATCTACAGATTTTAGCTCCTGAGTTGCCAGGATTATAGGCATGAGCCACCTGTACTACCATATAATTTGAGAATCAGGCCAAGCATGGAGGTTGTATAATAATAATAACAAAAATATTGGGAAGATTGTACAGAGAGAATTTTAAAGATTGTTTATCTAAAGTCTTTGTTTAATTATGAACACCTCTTCCTTATATAAAAATATTTCACCACTGGTTATCCCCACACTCCCACTGGGGATTGAACCCAGGTCCTACACTGTGCAACCCCACTGAGCCATCCTACCAACCCTTTTCTCTTGTAATTTATTTTGAAACAGGGTCTTCCTTTACCTATGGCTGGCCTCAAACTCCTGAGGTTCTGGAATTATAGCAACTCTGATATGTAAACCACTGCCACTGATAAGAAGACTATTGCGTAAGAATGAAAACTCAGGAATTTAAGAGATGTTGACAGGAGTTCTAGCTCATACACGTAATACTGATTCTGAAACAATTGAGTAAGTGGTGATTCTGGTACAATGAGTCAATGGATTGAACAAGGTCATGGGACAGCACACAGTTTGCCTGTGACATACCAGGGCTTTGTAGGGATAGGAAGCTTCTGAATCAATGCCCTTGTTATCAATGATGTATTGGAAAGCTGATGTCATGAAGCCACCTCCGCAGCCTTTATTCTGGTATTTTTCAGTTGAACAGTCCACCAGGTTCTGTGCACTGAGAGATATCAGCTTTCCTGTTTTCAGCTTTAGCTGTGCTTCTAGTGCTCCCACAGCACTGAAAGCCCAGCAAGCACCACAAGCACCCTAAAACACACATAAGGTCACAAAAGAAATCACAGAAAATCAGTAAGGATGGCTTTCATAATACAAACAGGAGAACATCAAGCCATGTCACATTGGCCAGTAATTTTCAGGAAGCATTCCCCACTACAGTTTCCTTCTCTCTAAGTCAGTGGGAAAGAAGACTAAACATTTTATTGTTCTCTAGGCAAGGTCAACCTTGATGGATATTTGTAAATATCAGCTCAGAGAACAGTGAGCATGGTCGAATATATTATAGTATTCCTTGAGCATGTGCCAAATTCTACCTATGTTCACCTATAAGGGGAAATAAATGTCTACAATAAAATGATTTTGAGCACAATAGGTTGATTTCCTTCCCCTAAGGAATCCTTCCCCAGATCAAATGATACCTAGGAAGATCATGTGTGACCAGTAGATAAGATCACCACTAACTTGGTCTTACAGAACAATGTATATAGTTAACGGTGTTTGTGTACAATAGAATTCTCAAAGCCACGAGTGTTCTAAGCACTGTAGGAATAAGAAAGAATAATAGATGATTCTTACCCCAAAAGACTTTACAATTCAGTTGGGAATACAAGAATAACAAAAACAATTAGAAAGTAACACAAGAGATTGAAGTTCCTTCCCAAACATATGGGTTAACATAGGAAGAGAGAGTCTGCCTAGGACGTGGAGGCGTGGAGTGGTAATGCTCACCTGGTATTTCACTTCGGTAACACACCCCTTTTCTCTCCAGTCCATAGAATCAGGCAATTTTTGAGTAGGAGTTGACTTATAAGTGACATTTCTCTGCCATTGGCTGGGAACTCTCAAGGAACTCATCAAAGATGCCACCTCTTCACTGGTCTACAGAGCAAATACACATCATTTTTCACATTTCCTTTTTTTTCTAAAGCTGGTGATATTAGTTTTAATCATAGCATTTAATAAAATTAGAAGTATAAATGAAGCAATTTAATATTAAACTAAAACTAAAAATTTTATACAAATAATTTTTAATAAAATGTTATGCCCTTTTTTTTGGGTGCTAGTCCTGGGGCTTGAACTTAGGGCCTGTCCCTGAGATTTTTACTAAAGGCCAGCACTTTACAACTTGAGCCACAGATCCATTTCTGGCATCTTTTAGGTGGTTAGTGATAAATACCTCATAGACTTTCCTACTTAGGCTGGCTTTGAACTGTAATTCCCAGAACTTAGTTTGTCAGCAGCTAGAACTACAGGCATGAGCCACCAGCAACCAGCTGCATGTTCTTTTTAATATCCTAGTGTTTGCAAATGTGAATATATTTTAAAACTAAGAAAAACAAATGTTGCTTCTGACCAACATAAGTACTATTCTTACTAATAGACTAAAGAGTAATTGATGAGTAGACTTACAGTAAAGTCTCTTCAGTCTTTTTTTGTGAGTCATGGGGCTTGAACTCTGCCTGGGCACTGTCCCTGAGCTCTTCAGCTCAAGGCTAGCACTCTATCCCTGGAGCCACTTCCAGTTTTCTAGTGGTTAATTGGAGATAAGAGTCTCACTGACTTTAGTGTTCTGGCTGGCTTTGAACCACGATCCTCAGATCTCAGCCTCCTGAGTAGCTAGGATAACAGGCATGAGCCTCTGGCTATTTAGTCTCCTTTGTTTTTGTTTTGTTTTTTCCTTGAGTTTGTTTTTGGAGGGATAGAAACCAGGACAGGAAAATAGGATTATTTATAATTTACATACCATGTCTCCTAGATGGTTCATGCCTAGGTCATATGAATGCATCCCCATTGAATGCTCCAGATTGTGAAGCATCACAAACCTTAGATTCTTTTCCCAGATGAGACGCCGTACCACTTCTTCATTCTAAAATATAAGGAAAAAGAACGCAATTTTGCTGCATCCTTGACAAAGTAAGTGTTCATTAATACAAATAACATTTCACAAAGTGTTCTACCAAATGTATACCTATTTAGAAGAAAATAGATAAAATCTAATATATATTTATATATTACAGAATTCCTAATTTATTGCATAATTTAATGTTCATTAGTATGGATGGTTTTCCTTTATGGATGGGGTTTTGTTTTTGTTTCAGTTTTTAATTCTTTTTCTTTTGATTTCAGTGTTGGTCCTGGGGTTTGAATTCAGGGCCTAAGCTTTTTTGGCTTAAGGCTAGCACCCTACCACTTGAGCCACAGCACCACTTAACAGCTTTCTCTGTTTATCTGATACTGAGGCATTGACCCCAGGGCTTCATGTGTGCTAGGCAAGCACTTTACACTAAGCCACATTCCTGGCCATGCCCCTGAGCTTTTGTGTTCAAGGCTAGCACTCTACCACTTGAGCCATGGCCCCAATTCTGGATTTTTGGTTTTGCCCATTTTGGGGCCTGCACTCAGTGCCTAGGCACTGTCCTTGAGTTTTCTCAAGACTAGCACTCTACCACTTGAGCCACAGTCCTTACTACTGTTGACTTTTCCTGTGTGTGTGGTACTGAGAAATTGAATCCAAGGCTTTGTACATGCTAGGCAAGCACTCTACCACTAGGCCACGCTCCCAGTCCAAATCCTAGTCTTACATTTAAGGGGTTTCTACTTTTTTTTTTTTTTCCAGTCCTGGCACTTGACCTCAAGTTCTGGGCACTGTCCTTGGGCTTTCTCAAGGCTAGCGCTCTACCACTTGAGCAACAGTACCACTTCTGTCTTCTTTTTTCTGTATGTGGTACTGAGGAATGGAACCCAGGTCTTCATGCATGCTAGGCAATCACTCTACCACTAGGCCATACTCCCAGCCTCCAGGGGTCTACTTTTTATTCTCTGCCTGTATTGGAGCTTGAATTTGACCAAACACTCTCACTTGACATTACACTCATGGTTGTACTTTACCACTTGAATCACACTCCTGTCTAACAATTGTCATTCAGGTTGGCTTTCAACCTCAATCCTCAGATCTTAACTTCTTGAGTATTGAGTATTCTAGGTGTGAGCCAGTGGTGTCAGGCTCTTTTTGTGGTGCTGCAGATTACATGAAGGCCTGGGAGGATTGAGTCTTCAAGCCATTCTAGGCAAAAAAGTTTGCCAGATTCCTCAAGGACTGGTGCAAAAAGTGAGTTCCTGTCTTAAAATAAGCAGTGGGAAAGAAATGAGTAGGGGTGGGGGCTAGATGGAGGTGTGACTCATTGGTAGATTGCCTGTTGAGCAAGCTTGAGGTCCTTAATTCAAACCCATTACCAAAAACAAACAAACATACTATAAGAATACTTAGGGTGAGGGTCAAGCTTCATAATATTGGTTTGGATATGACACTAAAAACACTGAGATAAAAGGGAAAATGTACAGATGGGATTAATTTAAACTAGAAAGTTTTTCCAGAGCAAAGGAAACAATTAACAAAATTAAGAGGCAGTGGAGAGATTGAGAGAAAATATTGGCAAAGTATAAACCTGATAAGTGACATTAGTACACATGTAGGAAGAATCCAATAACAAACTATTTAATAACAAAATAGCAAGTCATTATTTAAAACTAAGCAAAGGACCTAAATGAGCATTCCCTAACATAAAGTGCAAATGGCCAAGAGGTACATGAAAAAATCCTCAACATCATTAATCATCAGCAAAGAGCAATTGAAACTCTGAAACATCACCTCATATCTATTATTTAAAAGATATGTGTTGGTGAGAAAATGCTAGTACATTGTTTTTGAGAATGTAAATTTTGGAAAATAGTATGAAAATTCCTCAAAAAACCAAAAGATAGACTGAGCACCGGTGGTTCATGCCACTCAGGAGGCTGAGATCTGAGGATTTTGGTTCAAAGCCAGCCCTAGCAAGAAAGTCCATGAGACTCTTATCTCCAATTAACCACCAAAAAGTCAGAAGTGCAGCTGTGGTTCAAGTGGTAAGAGTAGTATCCTTGAACAAAAAAGTAAAAGTACAGCGTCCAGGCTATGAGCTCAAGGCCAGAACAAATGTGTACAAAAAAATTTGTGCACACACATATATACACACAAAATTAAGAAAGAGGAATTGAGATATGAAAAGCAGAGGAGGAAGAATTGTAGTTTGAGGCCAGCTAGGGCAAAGTTAGCAGGCGCTTTTCTCAAAAGCAAACTAGAAAATAAAAGAAAAGAAAAAAGCAAACTAGGTGAGAAGCATGGCTTAAATGGAAGAGCACTTACCTAGCAAAGCTTTGAGTTCAAGTTACATGTCTGTGGCTCACGCATATAATCCTAGCTACTCAGTAGGCTGAGATCTGAGAACCACAGTTTGAGACCAGCCCAGGCAGGCAAGGCCATGAAACTCTCATTTCCAATTAAACACCAAAAGTCAGATAGAGTTGTAACTTAAGGAGTAGGTACTAACCTTAAACACAAAAGCTCAGGGGCAGTGCCTAGGTCCTGAGTTAAAGCCCTAGGACTGATATGCAGGCACACACACACACACACACACACACACACACACACACACACGTCTGGGTTCAATCCTTAGTATCACCAGAAAACAAACAAACAAATAAATAAATAAGCCAGCCTAAGATGTAGCACAGTGATGGAGCTCTGGCCCATCGTGTCCAAGGCCCTAGGCTTGAACCCCTAAGACAGACCACTTCTAGGAATATATCTGAAAGAAATGAAATCAGAATATCAACCCCCACCCAGGCCCGGGTTCACTGACAATAGCTAAGCTATGGAGTCAACTTAAAGGGTTCATCATACATGAACAGATACAGGGAAGGTTGTATGAATAAACAGTTTTTAAAAGGAGGAAATTGTGACTGGGAATGTGGGTTAGTGGTAAACTGCTTGCTTGGCATGCATGAATCCCTGGGTTCAAATCCTCGGTACTATATAAGCAATAAATAAATACAATTTTTAAAAATAAAAAGGAGGGGCCAGGAGTTTAGCCTAGTGGTACAGTGCTTGCCTAGTATGCACGAAGACCTGGGCTCGATTCCTCGGTACCACATACATAGAAAAAAAGCCGAAAATGGTGCTGAGGCTCAAGTGCTAGAGCTCTAGCCTTGAGAAAGTCCAAGGACAGTGCTCAGGCCCTGAGCTCAAGCCCAAGACTGGCAAAAAAAACAAAGAAAAAGCCAGAAGTGGTGCTGAGGCTCAAGTGATAGAGCACTGGCCTTGAGGAAAGCCCAAGGACAGTGCTCAGGCCCTGAGTTCAGGTTCCATGACTGGTAAAAATAATAAATAAATAACAACATGAATAAATATAGAAGATATGCTACGCAAAATTAGGCGCAGAAAGACAAATACTACATGATCTTACTGACACATAAACTCATTTGCTGTGGGTATGGCTCACTGGTAGACTGCTTAACTAGTACATCTAAGACCCTAAGTTTCATCTCTAGTATCCAGGAAAAAAAAAAAGGATAGTAAGAAAAGTCCAACTAAGGCCAGGTGCCAGTGGCTTATGCCTGTAATCCTAGCTACTCAGGAGGATGAGACCTGACGATTATGGCTCAAAGCTAGTCTGGACACTAAAAATTCTGAGGGACTCTTATCTCAAATTAATCACCAGAAAACTGGAAGTGGCGATGTGGCTCCAGGGGTAGGGTGGTAGCCTTGAGATGAAGAGCTCAGGGACAGTGCCCAGACCTCAAGTTCAAGTCCCATGACTGACTGGGAAAAAAAAAAAAAGAAGTACAACTCTGGTCAGGTGCTGATGGTTCTTGCCTGTAATCCTATCTACTCAGGAGGCTGAGATCTGAGGATTGCAGTTCAAAGCCAGCCTAGGCACAAAAGTCCATGAGACTCTCATCTCCAGTTAACCACCAGAAAACTGGAAGTGGCACTGTGGCTCAAAGTGGTAGAGCACTAGCCTTGAGCTGCAGAGCTCAGGGACAGTGCTCAGGCCCAGAGGTCAAGCTCCACGATGGATCAAAGCAAAGCACAGAAAAGAAAAGAAAAAAGAGAAAGAAAAGTCCACCTCAGAAATAGAAAGTCAAATAGTAGTTATCAAAGGCTGGGGGAAGTTGGACAGGGAAAGGTGAGACAACAGTCAAAATTCATGTTTCAGTTTGACAAGAATATACTCTTTCTCTATCACACACTGATAATTATAATAAATGATAAAATACTTTATACTTGAAAATTGCTAAAAGAGCTTATTTTAAACAACCTTACTACAAAGGATAAGAGTATCTGGTGGGATCTAGCTTTATTTAAGTATTCTACAATTTATACATTATCATAACATCACATTATAGCCCATGAATGAGGTGCCAGTGGCTCATGATTGTAATCCAGCTTCTAAGGAGGGTTGAGGTATGGAGAAGTGGTGTTTGAAGCTAGCTGGGGCTGGCTTCAAGACTATCTTCAAACAATCAGCAAGAACCTGGGCTGGAGGTGTGGTTCAAGTGGTAGAGTGCTAGTTATGAGTACGAAAGGTGAATGAGATGAGGCTGTAAGTTCAAGCCCTTGTATACAAATGAAAATTTAAAGTTTATGTGACTAGGTGATTATTATTATTTATTGTCAATTCTGGGTCTTGGACTCAGGGCCTGGGCACTGCCCCTGAGTGTTCAAGGCTAGCACTCTACCACTTAAGTCACAGTGCCGCTTCCAGCTTTTTTTTTTTTTTAATGTGGTACTGCTTCATGCAAGCTACCACGAAACCACATTCCCGCCTCCAATTAAGTGTTTGGGTTTTTTTTTGGCCAGTCCTGGGCTTGAACTCTGGGCCTGTGCACTGTCCTTGGACTTTTCTCAAGGCTGGAGCTCTACCACTTAAGCCTCAGCACCACTTCTGCCTTTTTTCTATGTATGTGGTACCGAGGAACTGAACCCGGGTCTTTGTGCATGCTAGCCAAGCACTCTACCACTAGGCCAAACTCACGGCCCCCAATTAAGTTATTTTTATACAAAATAAGATTAAAGAAGCTTTATAACTTACAAATCATGTAGCAGTGGATGTAGATGTTTTAAGTAATAAGATTGTTAAAATCAGTCATCAAGTATGTTTTGAGGGGCCGGGAGTTTGGCCTAGTGGTTAAAGTGCTTGCCTAGCATGCATGAAGACCTGGGTTCGATTCCTCGGTACCACATATATAGAAAAAAGCTGGAAGTGGTGCTGAGGCTCAAGTGGTAGAGCTCTAGCCTTGAGAAAGTCCAAGCACAGTGCTCAGGTCCTGAGCTCAAGCCCAGGACTGGCAAAAAAAAAAAAAGTATGTTTTGAAAGAAAGGAGAAAACAGGAAGTGTGAGTCAAGAATTAACTTTTAGCAGCACTTCTTCTTTTTTTTTTTTTTTTTTAACCAGTCTGGGCTTGAGCTCAGGGCCTGAGCACTGTCCTTGGACTTTCTTAAGGCTGGAGCTCTACCACTTGAGCCTCAGCACCACTTCTGGCTTTTTAACTATGTATGTGGTACCTAGGAATCGAACCTGGGTCTTCTTGCATGCTAGGAAAGCATTCTACCACTAGGCCAAACTCCTGGCCCCTCTAGCAGCACTTCTATATGACAGGGACTAAAAGAAGGACTTTTTGTTGCTCTGATGGGCCAAGTATGCTGCCTCTTTAAGATCTTACTGTAATTTTCCCTTAGGCTGGGATTTTCACTCCATCTGTTTTGCTTCCCCCCCCCTCTCTTTCTCTCTAGTCCAGTGTCAAATTATTTGTGGGACTTCCCTCACCAACCTATCCACTGCTACCCCATGGACCTGATAGTCCCTTGTCTTGCTTACTGTACTGTACTTACTGTCATCTCACATGATAATGTTTATATTTTTGTTTATTTACTTCCTGTTTCTACCAGTGTAATTAATACAAGCCCCATAGTAACAAGAACTTTATTTTGTCTCCTTCTGTACCTCCCATAGTACCAACAACAACATTGGACAAGAAAAAAGTGCATAACATGTTTGGGCAGAAGATTTTGAGAGGAAGAAAACAGGGTACTTGGGAAGTGGGGCTGTGGCTCAAGGGTAGGAAGGTAGCTTTGAGCTCAAGAGCTCAGGGACAGCGCCCAGGCCCAGAGTTCAAGTCCCATGACCCACAACAAGAAAGAAAGAAAGGGAGGGAGGGAGGGAGGGAGAGAGAGAGAGGGGGGGGGGAGAAAGAGAAGAGAACAGTGTACTTAGATAAAAGCATATCACTCAAGTGGCACTTGCAGCTACCTTTTCCTTGTATTGTTTGCCATAGGTTTTCTTCCAGAGATGCCAGTGATGATCCAGGCTGGGGTCTTCATGGACTTGGGCCACTGCGAAGGAGCACACCAGGGACACCCACACCAGCCACTTCATTCTGCTGTGAGAAAGGTGATACAGCAAGCATAGCTGGTAGCTGTGTATTTTGCAACTCTGTATTTCCAAAACAGTATGGCAGTGCAAAGTCCATTAAAGGAACACCTGCCCATAAACCAGGATTATATAGATGACTTCTGAGAATTTGCAAACACAAGAAACAAGTACGGAATTATATCTGAAACATCACTTCTAATATTCAGGATTTAAAAAGTGAATTTTCATAAATTTCCTTTTATACCTAAAGGGTTAAAAGTAAGGACCTTCCAAGGTTGGCCTACAAAAATAATCAAGGGAAATTTTATTTTCCCCTTTATAAAGAAAAATTATCCTTAAGAAAAATCAGTTTGTCTTTTGAATTTTCTTTTTTTGCCAGTCATGGGGTTTTAACACTGGGCCTGGGCACTGTCCTTGGGCTTTCCTCAAAGTTTAGCACTCTACACTTGAGCCACAGCACCACTTTTGGCTTTTCTATATTGTACCAAAGAATCAAACCCAGATCTTTGGGCATGCTAGGTAAGCACCCTACCACTAGGCCAACTCCTGGCCCCATTTTTTTTTCCAATCCTGGAGACTGAACTCAGGACCTGAACACTGGTCCTTGAACTTTCTCAAGGCTAGAGCTCTACCTCTTGAGCCACAGCACCACATCTGGCCTTTTTCTATGTATGTTGTACTGAGGAGTCAAACCCCAGTCTTTGTACATGCTAGGTAAGCACTCTACCACTTGGTCAAACTCCCAGCCCTGTCTTTTGAATTTTTAAATCCATGAATCATATTGTTTTAACTGGCCTACTTAAATATCCAAACCCAAGTACGTATACATATTGAAACATCTCATAGCATCCCACTAATATGTATAGTTTGTATGATTTTAAAAATAAGCTAGGCTAGCCGGCTGTGGTGGCTCATGCCTGTAATCCTAGCTACTCAGGAGGATGAAATCTGAGGATCAAGGTTCAAAGCCAGCCCGGGCACAAAAGTACCTGAGACTTTTATCTCCAATTAACCAAAAAGAGAGAGGGGGGGGAAATTCAGTGACTAACTGCCTAATATTAGATTTACTTTCTATTTCTTTTAAACTCAAAAGCAGCTAGGAATTTAACAATGTAAACTTTCACATTATCTTTCAAAGACTAGGTTTAGATTCAAGTACAGATTTTTAGGAGACATTAATTTTTAATAACAGTTTCTTTCTAATCAGAAAAATGAGGCAATTTGAACAACATGATTTTTTTTTAGTTTACTTCCTATAACCAAATATTTAAAACTTGGTAGACAAAGCAAATCAGGAATTTAAAACCAAACATCAGGAGAAAAACCAAACACACAAACAATACATACATGATAGAACCGGCAGAAGCTTCCATAGTAAAAATCCGTGAATTGGCGTGCTCAAAGGTGGCAGATAGACATTAGTTGAGTTGCTTTAAAAAGAAATCAAAACTTGTCACATGATGTACCCATAAGGAGGAAGTGAACTTTCATTTCAGTTTCATTTGCAGTCTTACAAGGTCTGCTACCACTGGCAGTCTTCTTATTGTCTTGAGCACAAGGTGAGTATAGTAAATCATAAAGATGAACACCCAGAATGAGCTCCTGCTTGGAATTCCAGCTAGTTGGGAGGCAATACTGTAGGCTATACAAAGTTAGCAAGACCTTGTCTCAAAAACAAAGTAAAAGCTGGGTGCAGTGGCTCCCGCCTGTAATCCTAGCTACTCAGGAGGCTGAGATAGAAGGATCATGGTTCAAAGCCAGCTTGGACAATACAAAGCCAGGAAACTCTTATCTCCAATTAATCCTTAGAAAACGGGAAGGGGGGCTATGGCTCAAAGATAGGGTGGTAGCCTTGAGCTGAAGAGCTCAAGGACAGCGCCCAGGTCAGAGTTCAAGCCCCAAGACAAAAATAAATTAATTAAAAATTAAAAACAAACTGAGAATATTATGCTTAAGTGGAAAAGCACAGTGCAGGGTTCTGGGTTCAACCCCAGATTTAAAGTGGTAGCAGGGAGGGAGGTGTTCCGAGGGGAGAGAAAGAGCCCTCAATAGAGATCAAGAGAATATCAGTAGAAGGTTATATATTAATCCCACCGGCCATATTTTTTTTTTTTTGCCAGTCCCAGGGATTGAACTCAGGACTGAGCACTGTCCTTGGGCTCTCTCAAGGATAGAGATCTACTACCTGAGTTGAGTCACACACCACTTCTGGCTTTTTCTGTGTATGTAGTACCAAGGAGTTGAACCTGGGTCTTTGTACATGACAAGCACTCTACTACTAGGCCAAAATCCTGGTCCTTGCCACCTGCCACATTTTTTAAACACTTGCTTTAGTAAAAATACCAATTTTGAGATGGAAATAATTTGAGTTATGAAGAGATTACGATTAATACTTTCTTAAATCTTAACTGTTCATGACTGTCCAGGAAATTCTGTCTTATTCATTTTTTCTTTTTTCAAAGCCAGTCCTGGGGCTTGAACTCAGGGTCTGGGCAGTGTTCCTGAAATTTTTTTTTGCTCAAGAGTGGTACTCTACCATCTGAGCCATAGATCTACTTCTCTTTGGCCTCAAAGAGGCCAGTCACTGTGGCTCATGCCTGTAATCCTAGCTACTCAGGCTGAGTAGCTACTTGAAAACTGGAAGTGGATCTGTGGCAGAAAGTGGTAGAGCACTAGCCTTGAGCAAAAGAACTTAGGGTCAAGGCAAGCCCTGGCCCAGAGTTCAAGTCCTACAACTGACCAAAGATAAACAAATAAGTAAGTAGGTAGTCTTACAGGCTTTCCTTCTTAGGTTGGCTTTGAAGAAGCTGCATCCTTAGATCTTAGTCTCCTGTGTGGCTAGAATTACAGATGTGAGCCATGGGCACCCAGCTTGTCTTATTCTTCTTAATAAAAATCATCCATGATCTTCTATTGTCATAATTTTCACTTTGCTCTTTTTCATCAATTCAAAATACCTCAGTACACACACTATTATACTACATAAAAAAAGGATATATTTATATACCTATTACTGCTACTGTACTTACCTTTAAATGATAGGTGAACTATCATTTAAAAATTTGCATTTTCTTTAACTTGCCTTTTCATCTCTTTTGCTCATTTTTCTCTTGCATTTGTTGTATCTTCTTCTTAGTGATTTCTAGGGTTTTTTTTCTTTTGTTTGTTGTATTTTTCTTCATTAAAAAGTATATATTCTTGCTGCTTATAATCTTCCCCTTCCCATGGAAGGAAAGGAGAATACCATTGAATTGCTTACCACCCCCCACCCCCCTACCCCCACCCCCACTCCCCGCCCGGGAGTCTTGGGGCTTGAACTCAGGGCCTAGGCACTGTTCCTGAGTTTCTTTTGCTCAAGGCTAGTACTCTACCACTTCCAGCTTTTTCTGTGTATTTGGTATTGAGGAATCAAACCCAGGACTTCATGCACACTAAGCAAGCACTCTACCACTAAGCCACATTCCCAGCCTGAATTGCCTTTTATGAGAAAAAGAGCAAGTATTATTGTATTAGTTTTCCATTACTATCATGAAATACTTTACACAGCATATTTATTAAATGAAGAGATTTATTTTGACATGTAATTCTGGAGGCTCAACTTCAAGTTCAGTGGCTCCATTAGTTTGGGCCTCAAATAAGGGGCCATTATAGTGACTATATTGTACGATCAAACTACTCATAGCCAGGAAAACGGGAATGGAGAAAAATGTCCTATGCCATTTGCGTTAGCTTTTGTTTTTGTTTTGTTTTTGTCACTGTGATTATGGTTATAAGGCCTAGAACAAATACAAATTAAGTATCTGGAGTTTAGTTTCCATATGCATAAGTAGTCCAGAAATACTCAGTAGCTAGGACTATAGGCATAAGACACTGGTGCCAGTTCAAATTATTTGTGTGTGTGTGTGTATGCTATTCCTAGAACTTGAACTCAGGGCCTTGGTGTTGTTCCTGAGCTGTTTTTGCTCAAGACTAGTACTCTACCACTTACAAATCCATCTCCATGGGTTTGTTTCTGGTTTTTTTTTTTTTCCTTCTGGTCTCATGGGTTTGAATGGCTCACATGTGAGCCACTAGAATTCAGCTCACATTTTTTTCTAGTCATTTTTGCCTTCTTTCAAGAATGATTTTTCTCCTTTCTTTGAATCTTTAACCTGCAAGATTCACTTCAAAAATTATTTTTTTGTTGGTTGTGAGACTTGAACTGTGAGCCTGGGCATTGTCCCTGAGCTCTTCAGCTCAAGGCTACAACCTACCCCTTGAGCCACAGCATCACTTACAGTTTTCTGGTGAGTAATTGGAGATAAGTCTCATGGGCATTGTAGTGCCCAGGCTGGACTTGAACCAGGACCCTCAGATCTCAGCCTCCTGAGTAGCTAGGATTACAGGCATGAGCCACCATACCAGGCAAGAACTGTCTCTGCAATCGTCTCTGACTTCCCTACTCATTTTCCTCCATCTACCCTTATAAGTTGTACCAACATTTTGGCCCTATTCTTCATTTTACCTTAACAGTTGACTTGAAAAAATAGGATCTCAGCCCAACATGGTGGCTCAGGCCTGTAATCCTAGCTACTCAGACTGAGATCTGAGGATCACAGTTCAAAGCCAGCCCAGGCACTAAAGTCCATGAAACTCTTATCTCCAATTAACTACCAGAAAACTGGAAGAGGTGCTGTGGCTCAAGGTGGTAGTCTTGAGCTGAAGAGCTCAGGGACACGCTAAAGCCCACAGTAGTTCAAGCCCCATGACTGACCCCAAAAAAAAGGATCTTAGCTGGTTGTGGTGATGCATGCCTGGAATCTTAGAACTCAGGAGGCATAGGCAAGTAGATTGAAAATTTGAGGCTAGCCCGGACTGCATAGTAAGACACTGTCTGAAAGGGAAAGGACAATACAAACATCTTTGTATTGTTCTGAAGTTTAACAAAAACATGTTAAGGCAACAACTAATAAATACTTGTTTGTTAATTTTTCTTATCTTTATTCATTGCCCATTGGCCATGGATTCTGAAGCCTTTAGCTTTAATAGTCTCTGTGTCATAGTAAGTCTGTAAACAAATACTATAGTTGAATACATTAGGGGAACCTATCATTAGATAACTTACTATATGTTCATTTAATATATTTTTTTTGTTGTTGTCGTTGCTTTGTTTTGCCAGTCCTGGGGCTTGAACTCAGTGCTTAAGCACTGTCCTTGGGCTTTCTCAAGGCTAGGTCTCTACCACTTGAGCCACAGTACCACTTCTGGCTTTTTCTATATATGAGGTATCAAGGAATTGAACCCAGGTCTTGGGACATGCTAGGCGAGCACTCTACCTCTGGGCCAAACTTCTGGCCCTCATTTAATAAATGTTATAAGCTTAAAAATCATCCTAGCTATGTATTGTGATACATTTTTATGACCCTTGCACTAAGGAAGCTGAAACAGGAGAATTTTGTGTTCAAGGCCGGCCTGAGTTAGAGTGAGTCCTTGTGGGGGGAAAAAAATCATTCTGTAACATTTTTCAGCTATAAATTGGACTTTTGTTTAGTAAGTTTCCCCTGAAATAGAGTAACTTGTTATTCCAAATGTATTTACTTACTAGGTGATTAAAATAAAAAAAACAATGGGGCTGGGAGTTTGGCCTAGTGGTAGAGTGCTTGCCTAGCATGCATGAAGACCTGGGCTTGATTCCTCGGTACCACTTACATAGAAAAAAAGCTGAAAATGGTGCTGAGGCTCAAGTGGCAGAGCTCTAGCCTTGAGAAAGTCCAAGGACAGTGCTCAGGCCCTGAGCTCAAGCCCAGGATTGGCAAAATAAATAAACAAATAAAAAACAATCCAGCATGGTGGCTTCTGCCTGTAGTCCTAGCTACTCAGGAGACTGAGGCCAAAGGATCACTCAAAGCTAGCCCAGGCACTAAAGAACAAGAGACTCTTATCTCCAGTTAACTCTAGAAACACAGGAAGTGGGGCTGTGGCTCAAGGTGCCCTTGAGCACCCTGGGTAGAGCAGCAGCCTTGAGCTGAAGAGCTCAGGGACAGGGCCGAGACCCATGACTAAAACAAACAAACAAACAAATCAAGGTGGGTAGCAGTGGCTCATGCCTGTTGTAATCCTAGCTATTCAAGTGGCTGAGATCTGAGGATGATGTTTGAAGTCAGCCCAGGCAGAAAAGTCCATGAAACTCTTACCTTCAATAAACCACCCAGAAAACCTGGAAGTGGCACTGCAGCTCAAGTGGTAGAGCCTTGAGCACAAAGAGGCTCAGGGACAAAGGCAGGCCCTGTGTTCAAGCCACACAACCGGCAATAAAATAAAATAAAAATAAAATCCAAGACAAGTATCCAACAGCATAATACTAAATCTTCTCAGAAACATTGGCACCTTTCCATCATAGATGAGAAGGCATTTCCTGACTAATGTGAGAAAGTTGAAACGAAAGCAGAACAAGAAAGCTTTATGCCTGCTTGTTACACTTGTGCTTTTTCTGTGTTTTGAAGTCACCCTTTCTTTAGCTTCATACACCCCCAAAATCAGCTGTGTTAAGTTTTTCTGAGGAAGTATCTTACTTAATCTTAAGACCCTGACTTTTGTGGTGATAAAGATGCTAGTTTTATTTCCTATTTATACAAGTATACTAATTATAACAACCATTATTTTCATAATAAAATAGCTCATTTATTAACCTTCTCCCCAAATAAACACAAAGGTGAAATGAAGAGTAAATAGAATTGGGAGAATAGGGAGACTTAGGAAGGATAATTTAAATATAAAGCTAGTTGAGGGATAATAGAGCCCCCTTAATAAACTTATGTAGTTAACATTTTTCTGTTAAGCCGAAAACATGCCTTATTTTTATGCTCTCTATTTAGGTTTTCTGCTTGGTGCTGGTAATATTTCTATGTATGTGGTACTGAGGAATCTACCATGGTGCATACTAGGCAGGTACTCTACCACTAGACCAAACTCACAGCCCCCACTCTGCTCTTTATTTTATTTATTTTAATTTTTTTGGCCAGTCCTGGGACTTGAACTCAGGGCCTGACCACTGTCCTTGGGCTTTCTAAAGGCTAGCGCTCTACTCCTTGAGCCACATCATCACTTCCAGGCTTTTCTGTGTGTGTAGTACCAAGGAATCGAACCCAGGGCTTCATGCAACTAGGCAAGCACTCTTATCATTAGGCCACACTCCCGGCCCCCACTCTACCTCTGTGTATATTCTCTGTGACTCGTAAGGATTTTTATACCCTAGGCTGTTCTCAGATTGGTTGTCCCTATTATAATTAACTGTGTTCAAAGGTAACTTAGTGGTTGGGTCCTGCAATATTCAGATTGATTATTAGTTACTAATTGGTTCCCTTCTGCAAATCCTCTCTCTAAAATTAGAAGGGGTAGAGAGGGGCAGGCATGATATTTTGAAACAGTGACTCCTTTCTGTCCTGTTTCTACCTGCTAAGTCAAGATGCTGTCCAAGGGCCAGGGGTCTCAACTAATCTACCCTGTCAGTACCTTTTTAGCATCCCAAATAGAAACTCCACACTGAGAGCCAAGACTGTGACCCAGTGGTAGAGTGCTTGCCCAGTATGCACAAAGACCCAGGTTCGATTCCTTAGTACCACATTCACATAAAAAGCCAGAAGTGTTGCTGTGGCTCAAGTGGTAGAGCTCTAGCCTTGAGAAAGCCAATGGACAATGATCAGGGCCTGAGTTCAAGCTTCAACTGGCAAAGAAGAGGGGGGGAGCGCAACTCCACAACCATTAATCAATAACCCCTAATTTCACCACTTTGCAAACCACTGGTATCCTCTATTCTGCTACTTGTCCTATTTGACTATATTAAGTGCATCCTATTAAGTGGAAATACAATATTTGGCTCTGACTTGTTTTACTTACCATGTTTTCAAGGTTTATCTATATGATAGGATCTACCTTTATGTGGCTAAAAAATAGTCCCTTGGATAGAATATAACATTTGCTTATCAGTTCATCTGTTGATGGACCCTTGAGTTTTACCTTTTGGTTATTATGAACAATGTTGCTGAAAACATTCAAGTGTCTGTCTGGATCTTTATTTTTTCTTGACTTTCTATACCTGGGAGTAGAATTGCTGGATCATATGATAGTTCTATGCATAACTTCCTATAGCTGCTACAGCATACTACATGCCCAATGACAATGTTCACGAGTTTATATTCTGGTCTTATAAGTACTAGAGTTTGTACTGAGGGCCTTGAGTTTGCTAGGCAGATGCTCTATAACTTTAGCCACAATCTTAACCTTTTTTTCTTTTTTTAAGATGGTAGTAGGCACTTAACCCAGTACCTGCATGCTGTCTCTTAGCTTTTTTTCCTCAAGGCTGGCACTTAAGCATTTGAGCCACACTACTTCTGGCTTTTGGATAGTTAATTGGAGGACTTTCTTGTACAGGCTGGCTTCAAACCAATCTCCATTCTCAAATCGTGGCCTGCTGAGTAGCTAGGATTATAGGTGTGAGCCACTAGAACATGGCTGCTTTAGTTGTTGTTGTTGTTTTGGGTTTCTTTTGTTGTTTTTGCTTTTTTTTTTTTTTTGTCAGTTGAGGTGCTTGAACTCTGGGCCTGGGCATTGTCCTTGAGCTCTTCAACTCTGGGCTACCACCCTACCTTTTGAGCTACAGCACCACTTCTGGTTTTCTAGTGGTTAATTGGAGATAAGAGTCTCATGGCCTTTAGTGCCCGGGCTGGCTTTGAACCGTGATCCTCAGATCTCAGCCTCCTGAGTAGCTAGGATTACAGGCATGAGCCACTGTGCCCAGCTTAGCTATTTTTTAATTAGGTCTCACATTTATGCTCAGACTGGCATGGAACTTGAGTTTTCCATTTATCTTCCTATATAGCTGGGACGGGAGACAGGCCTTTTCATTTGTTGAAATTAGGTCTCATGAATTTTTTAGTCTCATGAACTTTTTTGCTGGAGAAGCCCCCCCCCAAAGAAGCTCCCAAATAGGAATACAAAAAAAAATCTTAAAAAAAAAATCTTAATGAGGCCAGGAGTTTAGTCTAGTGGTAGAGTGCTTGCCTAGCATGCCCTAAGACCCAGGTTCTATTCCTCAGTACCACATACATAGAAAAAAGCCAGAAGTGGTGCTGAGGCTCAAGTGGTAGAGCTCTAGCCTTGAGAAAGTCCAAGGACAGTGCTCAGGCCCTGAGCTCAAGCCTAAGACTGGTTAAAAAAAAATCTTAATGGGAATAAAGTGCCAACTCTTTGCAGTTTTAGTTGTATTTCTCCAATGGTTAGTGATAATGTCTGAAGACTCACACATATGTTTTTATGTATTTACTGACTATTTTATATGTCTTCTTTTCTTCAGGTCCTGGGACTTGAACTCAGGGCCTGATCTCTATCCCTGAGCCTCTTTGTACTCAAGGCTAGCACTCTACCACTTGAGCTTCAGCTCCACTTCCAGTGTTTTCTGAATAGTTTATTGGAGACAGCAGTCTCACAGCCCTTCTGCCCAGGTTGACTTCACACCACAATCCTCAGATATCAGATATCAGCCTCCTGAGTAGCTAGGGTTACAAGCATGAACTCCTGGCACTGGTTTGTATCTCCTCTTCTTCTTCTTCTTCTCCTTCTCTTTCCTCTTCCTCTTCCTCCTCCTCCTCCTCCTTCTTTCTTCTTCTTCTTTCTGCTTGAACTCAGGGACTGAGCACTGTCCTTCAGGTTTTCTCAAAGCTAGCACTCTGCCACTTGAGCCACTTCACCACTTCCAACATTTTCTGTGCATGTGATACCGAGGAATTGAACCCAGGTCTTCGTGTATGCTAGGCAAGCACTCTACCACTAGGCCAAACTCCTGGCCCCTTGAATCTCTTCTTTAATGCCTAATACCTTATTTGTTTGTTTGTTTGAAGGCAAATTCTATATATATCAAGCTGAGACTTGAACTGAGGATCTTGTACTCCTGCTCAGCTTTTTTCCTCACAGTTGATGCTTGATGCACACATCCAGTCCAGCTTTTTTCCTGGCTAATTGCAGATAGTCTCTCATATCATTCTGCTCAAGTTGACTTATCAGCAATCCTCAGATCTCAGCCTTCTGATTAACTAAGATTATGGGCCTGAGCCACCTGTACTTATCTTTTTGTCTTTAGCACCTAACACAGTACCCAATACACAATGACTGTATGCTGAATGCGATTTATTACATTATAGACAAGATAAATACTTTATTTAAAAAATTCAAAGAAGAAAAAGAAAATACATTTCTATATTATGTAAACTGGTACCAAAATTTTATGAATAGATTTGTGAGTTGGTGAAAAAACACAGAACTATCTCCTTGAGGATCTACTTGAAGAAGGGGACTTGGAAGTTGGGGGGTCTGGTCACTTCAGTCCTCTGGGGTAATTAAACTAAAGAATCCCAATAAATGAGGATCTGGCCTAGCTGAACATGTGAAGCATCTATTCACATAGCAACAGTCCAAGAACAACAAAGTCATGCAGACTGTGGTCATAACTCTTAGCCTAAAAGGGCACACCTCTTAGGGAAATTCCTGCTGTGGCCACAAGGAAAAGGGGAGAAAGAATAGAAGGTAGTACAGGTGTCACTGGAAGCACCAATAACTAGAGAAATTAAACAATCTCAGGATCACCACATCTACTTCAGGAATAATACAACTCCCTTCCAAAGTACATCTATAGACTGCACCACCATAAAAGGAATTGCGAGAGTAGGATGGGGCTGTCTGGATGCAATCACATCTTGGGGAAGCTGGCCAAGTTTGCAATACCACAGGCGTTGTTCTTATTCCGAGCCATGAGAATGTAGCCTTTGTTTCCCCAATTTTCTCCCCAGCTGTAAGATAACCAATAAAAACACTTAGTAACCATAGTTTTAAATAGTTTTTGAAACATTTACTATATTGTGGTAAGGACAGATTGTGACAAAAATGAGTAAAACAGTTTTACTCTTTTTTTTTTTTTTTTTGCCAATTCTGGGGCTTGAGGCTTGAACTCGGGGCCTGAGCACTGCCCTTGGACACTTTTTGCTCAAGGCTAGTGCTCTACTACTTGAGCCACAGTGCCTCTTCTGGCTTTTTCTGTGTATGTGGTACAAAGGAATTGAACCCAGGTCTTCCTGCATGCTTGGCAAGCACTCTACCACTAGGCCACACTCCTGGCTCCCAACAGTTTTACTTTGTGTGTGTGTGTGTGTGTGTGTGTGTGTGTGTGTGTGTGTGTGTGTGTGTGTGTGTGTGTATGTGTGTGTGTGTCTGTCATGGGGCTTGAACTTGGCCTGGGCACTGTCCCTGCGCTCTTCAGCTCGAGGCTACTGCCCTACCCTTGAGCCAAGCCACACTTCCCTTTTTCTAGAGGTTAACTGGAGATAAGAGTATCAGATCCTTTTGTGCCTGGGATGGCTTTGAACCTTGATCCTCAGATCTCAGCCTCCTGAGTAGCTAGGATTTAGGCATAGGCCACCACACACGGCCAGTTTTACTTTTAAAGAGTTAAAGACAAGAAGTAGACAGAAGGCATAAATGCTATAGGTCTCAAAGGTAGAAAAAATTTTTCTGATCAGGAGGAAGAAGACTTGATGAACTGTGGCATTTGAGGCTGAACCCAATGTACAGAATAGTGGGAAATCAATAATAGAGACAGGAAAGGAAGATGTGTTCAGCTCATGTGACTGAAACATTCAGTGCTTAACAGAGTAAAGCAGCAGATAACATCTGGAAAGGTAGATTGAAATCAGGTTGAATTATCACTACTGCAGATGTACAGTTTTTAGATCTAATGAAAGAGAGGCTGAAGTCAGTGATTTTGATGTGGGAATAAGTTCTGTTGGCAAGACGGATGATACTAAGAGTGGATGAGACTACTAAGGAAATGAGCTGGTTCTTAGTGCTACTTTCAGTTTTCTATATATTACCTTGTATGTTCTTTTCTATGTATATACCTTATGCCTATCTTAATGGGCAAACATTTGCTTACGGTCTCTATGTGTCACTAAGCATCTTGCCCAGAGGCAGCTGACTAACACATACTTATATTGCTATTGTCTAGTGTTCATAGGTTAGCATCTCTAAACTGAAAAGCCTGAGAGAATTTCCTATGATTAAGAAGAAAGAAATGAATACTGGAAAACTGGAGGTGAAATTGAGGGTTATGAGGCTAAGTGAATAACAAAAGTAGTGTTGTTGTCATTACCTGTTTTTAATTATCCAGTGCTTGTTTCCCTTCTTGATCCCATAGCCTACTGCCAACATTGCATGGTTCAGATTATCACTATTGCAGCTTTCATCATAATATACACCTAGGAAACAAAATATTAAGATGAGTTTTAGCTGGGTGCTGGTGGCTCACTCTTGTTCATCTAGCTACTCAAGACCTTTTGAGAAGCTGCCATATTCCCAACTTTCTCTTTCTTTTTTTAAGTGTGATTCCTAGAAATAGTTCCTTACCTTTGCTATAAAACTGGAAAGAGGTCAAGCTTGCATCAATGGCCACAGAGACTGGTCCCACTCTAGCCACTGCTCTTTTAAGGGCTTTCTCATTCCCTATGGGAATCTCTCTGAATCCTCTACATTTAGCTGCTTTGCCTGTTGGGTTGTACATGCAACTTTCATCCTGAAAACAACAAGCTCACAGTAAGATTGGAACAAAAAATAGGCAATGAATTGAACAAGAAACTCAACACATATTTTGGGTAAATGTTAGTGAACGGATTTAACTTAATTAGTCTCTACAGAGGGTCTGTTCTTCCTGACATTTTATTTTATTAAAAAATGTTTTATTATTATAAAGGTGATTTGCAGAGAGATTACAGTTACCTAAGCGTGATAAAGAATATGTTTCTTTTTGGACAGTGTCAGCCCTTTCCTACTATCATTTATTTTTGTTTTTTGCTGGTGCTGGGGCAGGACTTGCGTGCTGCTCCTGATCCTCTTTGTGCTCAAGGCTAGTGCTCTGCTTGAACCATAGTACCAGTTTATTGGAGATAAATAGAAGTCTCACAGAAACTGGGCACCCGTGGCTCACACCTGTAATCCAAGCTACTCAGGAGGCTAAGCTCTGAGAATTATGGTTTATGCTAGCCCTGATGGGAAACTGCCTGAGCCTTTTTTTCCCCTGGTCCTGGGGCTTGTACTCAGGGCTAGCAGTCTACCACTTAAACCACAGAACCATTTCATTTTTTCTGTTTATGTGGTACTGAGGAATCGAACCCACGGCTTCATGCACGCTATGTGAGCACTCTATCATTAACCCACCTTCCCAGCTCCTGCCTGAGACTATTATCTCCAATTGACCACTAGAGAAACTGGAAGTGGAGATGTGGCTCAAAGTGGCAGAGTGCTAGCCTTGAGAAAAAAGGTCAGGGATAGCGTCCAGGCCCAAAGTTCAAGCCTTTCAACTGACAAATGGGAAAAACAAAAGTCTCATGGACTTTACTGCCAAGGCTGCTTTGAACTATGATCCTCAGATCTCAGCCTACGTTAAGATTACAGGTTACAGGTGTGAGCACAAGCACCCAGCTATTCACCTATCCTTTACAAAACAACAAAATACTGTGTGAAAAGTGAACTCCTACCTTCAGCCATCCATGCAAAAATCAACTCCAGATGACACAGAAGAGCTTAGGTGCTGGGAAACTAAGATCTGAGGACTAAGGATTGAAGCCAGCCACAGCAGAAAAGTCCCTGAGATTCTTATCTTCAATAAATGACTCAGGCCAAGCGTCAGTGGCTCACGCCTGTAATCCTAGCTACTCAGCAGGCTGAGATCTGAGGATCAAGGTTCAAAGCCAGCCCGGCACGAAAGTCCATGAGACTTTTATCTACAATTAACTGCCAGAAAACCAGCAGTGATGCTTTGGCTCAAGTAGTAGAGTGATAGCCTTGACCTAAATAGCTCAGGGACAGTACCAAGGCCGAGTTCAAGCCCCATGCCTGACTAAAAAAAATAAATAATAAATGACTCAGAAAAAGCCAGAGGTGGCACTGTAGCTCAAATGGTAGAGTGCTAGCCTTGAGCCCAAAGAGGCTCAGAGACAAAACTCAGGCCCTAAGTTCAAGCCCCATAATTGATGGGGGTGGGGGGAAAGGGAGAAAAGGGAGAGACAGAGAGAGAGAGAGAGAGAGAGAGAGAGAGAGAGAGAGAGAGAGAGAGAGAGAGAGAGAGAGAGGGAGAGAGAGAGAAGAGGAGAGGAGAGGATTAAACTTTAAAAGACTAAGCTGGGGGGCTGGGAGTTTGGCCTAGTGGTAGAGAGCTTGCTTAGCATGTATGAAGACATGGGTTTAATTCCTCAGTACCCACATATATAGAAAAAGCCAGAAATGGTGCTGTGCCTCAAGTGGTAGAACTCTAGCCTTGAGGAGAGCCCAAGGACAGGGCTCAGGCCCTGAGCTCAAACCCCAGGACTGGCAAAAATTAAATTAATTAATTTAATTTAATAAAAGACTAAACTGGTTATCATGATACACACCTATAATCCCAGCACTCAGGATGTTTAGCCAGAAGGGTTGTGCTGAAGGTCAGCTTGGGCTTCAAGGCCTTTCATCTAATCTTCAGCAGGGGTGGGGGGAGGGGAACAGACTAGGGCAAGAAAACAAGATTTCTTGTGTGTGTGTGTGTGTGTGTGTGTGTGTGTGTGTGTGTGTGTGTGTGTGTTTGGGCATTGTCTCTGAGTTCTTTTGCTGAAATCTAGCACACTACCACTTTGAGCTCAACAGCACCACTTTCCATTTCTTGGTAGTTAACTGGAAATAAGAAAGTCATAGACTATACTGCCCAGGCTGGCTTTTAACTTGGATCCATAGATCTCAGCCTCCTGAGTAGCTAGGATTATAGGCATGAGCCACCAGGGCTGGCAGAAAACAAGATTTCTGATATTATTGCCAGTAAAATAATACCGTAATGAGAGAGGAGGAGTCAGTACTCTTAGGAGTAATCTTATCTGGGGCCCGGAGTTTAGTGGTAGAGTGCTTGCCTAGCATGCACAAAGACCCAGGTTCGACTCTTCAGTACCACATCTAGAGAAAAGCTGGAAGTGGTACTGTAGCTCTAGTGGTAGAGCTCTGGCCTTGGGAAAAGCCCAAGAACAGTGCTAGGCCCTGAGTTCAAGTCCCATGACTGGCAAAAAGAAAAAAGTAATCTCACCTGTCCCACATATGGATAAGCATCCTCAGAGTCAATACCCCGGTTCTTCTGCACATATTGGAAGGCATTGGTCATATAGCCCCCTCCACAGCCATCATTCTCAGTCACACAGTCCACTAGGTTCTGAGGACTCAGATTTAAGAGTTTGCCAGTTTTCTTCTTGAGTTGTCCCTCCAGAGCACCCACAGAACTAAAAGCCCAACAGGAACCACACTGACCCTGAAAAGCACACAGAGAAACAATCAGTGATTTCTGTTCACACATGCTATATCAACCTGATGACATTCTATGCATTTTGTAAATTCCTGAACAAATGTTGCCTTTGTCACATTCTTCCTCTCTTTTTTTTTTTTTTTTTTGTCTGTTATGGGGCTTAGACTGTGGGCGTTGGCCCTGTCCCTGAGCTTTTTCAACCCTACCCATTGAGCCTCCGCACCACTTCCCATTTTCTAGTGGTTAATTGGTGATAAGAGTCTTGCAGACTTTAGTGCCTGGGCTGGCTTTGAACTGTGATCCTCAGATCTCAGCCTCCAGAGTAGCTAGGATTATAAGGCATGAGCCACTGCTGCAGGCTTCCCTTTACGGTTTGTTTCAGTGTTACGATGCTGTTGTTGTTGCTACTGATAACTGTTGCTATCATTAGATGTGGTAAACAGTAGAGCAGAGTGCAGCTTTACAGGTAGTTGTTCTGGCCTTTCACCCACTAGCTACATGAGCTTGGGTAAGTTTGTTGTAAGTTACTAAACCTGTTCCACTTTCTTTACCTGTAAAATGTCAGGTAATACTATATTGAGATTTTAATAAAGAAATTGTGTGTGTGGGCTTGAACTCGGCTTGGGCGCTGTCCCTGAGCTCTTCAGCTCAAGGCTACCACCCTACTCTTGAGCCAACTCCTACTTCCCATTTTCTAGAGGTTAATTGGAGTTAAGAGTCTCAGGTCAGCCAGGTACAGTGGTTCATGCCTATAATCCTAGCTACTCAGGAGGCTGAGACCTGAAGATCAAGGTTCAAAGCCAGCCGGGGCACAAAAGAACCTGAGGTTCTTATGTCCAATTAACCTCTAGAAAATGGGAAGTGGAGCTTGGCTCAAAGGTAGGGCAGTAGCCTTGAGCTGAAAAGCTCAGGGACAGCAACCCAGGCCCAGAGTTCAAGCCCCATAACCTCCCCCCCACACACACACAAAAAGTCTCACTTCCTTTTGTGTCTGGGATGGCTTTGAACCTTGATCCTCAGCTCTCAGCCTCTTCAGTAGTTAGGATTACAGGTGTGATTACACTGCGCTTGGCAATAATAATATATTTTGCATGTGCAATTTACAAGTTTCTTACACATAATAGTCATTATTAGTGTTTGTTCTAGATTTCTCTTTCCTAGTCTGTGTGTGTGTGTGTGTGTGTGTGTGTGTGTGTGTGTGTGTGTGTGTGTGCGCGTATGTACCAATCCTGGAGGATTTTTTTGGGGGGGGGCTTGAACTCAGGACTTGGGCATTCTCCCTGATCCTCTTTGTGCTCAATGCTAGTGCTCTGCCACTTGAGCCACAGCACCACTTCCAGCTTTTTCTGTTTATGTGGTACTAAGGAATCGAACCCAGGGTTTCATGAATGCTAGGCAAGCACTCTGCCACTAAGCCACATTACCAGACCTATCTTTTCTTAACCCGAACTTTGTTTAGAAAAAAAAAGGTCTCATGGATTTTCCTTCCCAGACTCGCTTTGAACTGCAATTCTCAGACTCCTAAGTAGCTCATATTACAGGTATGAGCTACCAGCACCTGATTTCTAGTTTATTGGTAATATTAAGAATTTTTTTGTTTTGTTTGTTTGGAGAGTGAACTCAGAGCCTGTAATTTGTAGGCTCATGCACTATCACTTAAACCATATCTCCAGTTTAAGAGTTTCATTTCTTGGAGTTGTTTTAACTATTTTGAATCACTACTGCCTAGCACTATATACCTGGTAAGTTCTAGGCAAAGGAGAACTGACACAAATCTGTGCTGTTAAGTTTATGGGAAAACGAACATTCTCATGCTAGGAAGATTGTAAGATCTTAGGAAAGGATACTCTTAGGCCTAGCAATTTGTTTTAGAGTTTATTTTACATGAAGTATTTCTACAAATACACAAAAAATACATATGAAGATACTTATTACAACACTTTGTACTGAGGACAACACGGGTGACCTGGGCATGGTGATACATGCTTTTGCTCTCTATGGCACAACACAGAATAGCC
Organism: Megascapheus bottae; assembly: GCF_031878675.1. NCBI lineage: Eukaryota > Metazoa > Chordata > Mammalia > Rodentia > Geomyidae > Megascapheus > Megascapheus bottae. The sequence goes on along the minus strand of NC_143518.1, from coordinate 41,827,652 downwards.
TGGACCTCGGACCGGGAGTTTGGCCTAGTGGTTAAGGTGCTTGCCTAGCATGCATGAATACCTGGGTTCGATTCCTCGGTACCACATACATAGAAAAAAGCCGGAAGTGGTGCTGAGGCTCAAGTGGTAGAGCTCTAGCCTTGAGAAAAGTCCAAGGACAGTGCTCAGGCCCTGAGCTCAAGCCCAGGACTGGCAAAAAAAAAAAAAAAAGAATAGCCTGGACCTTATAGCAAGACCTTGTCTCAAAAAAACAAAAAAGTGAGCTGGGTGTTTGGCCTAGCGGTAGAGTGCTTACTTAGCATGCATGAAGACTCAGGTTTGATTCCTTGGTACCACATACATAGAAAACAGCCAGAAATGATGCTGTGGTTCAAGTGGTAAAGCTCTAGCCTTGAGAAATACCCAAGGACAGTGCTCAGGCCCTGAGTTCAAGCCCAGGACTGGCCAAAAAAAAAAGTGAATTAAGTAATAGAATGGGCCAGCATCTCATAGTGTGGGTGTTGTGCCCTAATTACTTACCCTTTCTTTCTGGTGATCTCTTAGCTCAACCACAAAACAACAGAAATGGGGATTGGCCATGCCGGATTACCTACTCATACCCCAAAGAAAGGAGAGTACCTGGTTTTTGACTGGAGTAACATATCCTTTCTTTCGATAATCGATGGAATCTGGGGTTCTGCCCTCCCAGTCTGGGATATAGAGGGTGTCATTACTATGGGAATGAGAAGAAGGTACTTTGAGTCCAGTCATCTTCTGAACTACTTCTTCACTGGTCTGAGACAAAGAAGATGGAGGCTAGGCATTATTAGCAGGAAACAAAGACAAACAGGAATCAGGTGGTCTAGAAACTGACGATCAACTCACCATGTCTCCCAAATGATTCATGGCCAATTCATATGTATGGACACCAAGAGAGGCCTCAAGATTATGGATGGAAATATATTTCAGATTCTTTTCCCAAATTAAACGCCGAGAGAGTTCATCCATCTAAACAGAACATATTCAGTATAAGCGTTGACAGAGAAGTGACATAGGTAATATTTTTTTTAGGTGAAAAGAGATAACTTATAATCATAAAAACCATATGGTCTAGGCTGGGTTCCGTGGCTGATGCCTGTAATCCTAGCTACTCAGGAGGCTAAGATCTGAGGCTCAAGGTTCAAAGCCAACCCGGGCACTAAGGGACCTGAGACTTTTATCTCCAATTAACCTCTAGAAAACGGAAAGTGGGGGCAGGGAGTTTGGCCTAGTGGTAGAGTGCTTGCCTAGCATGCACAAAGACCTGGGTTCAGTCCCTTGGTACCACATACATAGAAAAGTGGGAAATAGTGCTGGAGCTCAAGTGGTAGAGTGCTAGCCTTGAGGGAAAAAAAGCCCAAGGATAGTGTTCAGGCCCTGATCAAGCCCCAGGACAGGTGAAAGAAAGAGAGAGAGAGAGGGAGGGAGAGAGAGAGAGGGGGAGAGGAAGGAAGGAAGGAAGGAAGGAAGGAAGGAAGGAAGGAAGGAAGGAAAGAAAGAAAGAAAGAAAGAAAACGGAAGTGAGGCTTGGCTTAAGGATAGGGCGGTAACCTCGAACTGAAGAGCTCAGGGACAGTGCACAGACTGAGTTCAAGCCCCATGACCCACAAAAAAACCCCAAACAACCCATATGGTCTAGTTGAGAAACCAACCAATATTTACTAAGAGCACTTAAAAGAACTTATGTAAAAATTAATGCAAACCAGCTGGGAGTTTGTTCTAATGGTAGAGTGCTTGCCTAGCATGTACAAAGACCTGGGTTCAAGTCCTCTGTAACACATACATAGAAAAAACTGGAAGTGATGTTGTGGCTCAAGTGGCAGAACTCTAGCCTTGAGAAAGCCCAAGGACAGTGCTCAGGCACTGAGTTCAAACCACAGGACTGGCAAAAAAAAAATGCAAACTATCAGAAAGATCTGTAGAATAATTTATAGATTGGTAGTATTAATCTGAGAAGCCTTCCCAAAGGAAAAGTTGCACCTCTCTTCTCTTTTCCTTTTCTTCCCCCACCCTTTCTCTTCCTCTTCCTCTCCTTTGCTCTTCCTCTCCTCCTTCTCTCTCCTCCCCCTTTCTCCCTCTCTTGTGATATTGGGAGTGGGCCCAGTGCCTCATCCATGCTAGGCAAACAATCTAAATTTTACAGGGCTTTACAACGCTTCTGGGTTTTTTTTGGGTGGGGGAGAGGGGGGTGTTTGGTCATGAGGCCTGAATTCTGTGCTTGGAAACCATCCCTGAGCTCTTCAGCTTAGGGCTAGCGCTCTACCACTTGAGCCACAGTGCCACTTCCAACAACTCTTTCTATATAGCACAGAAGGATAGCAGTTGAGGCACAAAAATGAAAAGCAGAGCGAGGTGCAATGGCTCACACCTGTAATCCTAGCTACTCAGGAGGCTGAGATCTGAGGATCAGGGGTCAAAGCCAGCCCAGGCACTACAAAGCAGTGAGACTCTTATCTCCTATTAACTTCTAGAAAATGGGAAGTGGCATTGTGACTCCAGGGGTAGGGCAGTATCCTTGAGCTGAAGAACTCAGACAGTGCCCAGGCCCAGAGTTCAAGCATGTGAGTTAGGGAACAGAGACAGGTTTGCTTAGTTGCAGTAGGTTTTACTGCATTGTGAATAACAAAGCCTAATAACTGAGATTGGAAATGTGAGGTCCCAGCCTTCCTGCCAGCCCTTCCAGATTCCCAGGCACCTTGCCATTGTATTGCTTCAGATAGGTCTTCTTCCATAATTCCCATTGGGTATCCAGTATTTCCTCGGGGTGCAGAGCAAAGCTCACCATGGGTAGCAGTAGAATCTTGAGTCCCCACATCCTGAAGAAAGAGGGAACATTTCCATTTGGCAGAGATTTCACAGCTTGGCTTAGAATGAGGAAATAGCTACAGCTATATTTTCAGGCAAGTAGCTCTTAATCTTTTGTGAGACTCCTTTGGGGAACTAATATAGTCTCTCTTACCAGAAAAGTGCATGCGCATGTAATAATCTTATGGAATTCATGACCACAAAGTTAAAAAAAAAACCCTTCTTAACTGTGAGATAGAAGGAAACTTGGCTTTATAAAGAAGGTAAGAATTAAGGGTAGTTTGCATATGACTAATGATAGTGGCTGGGTTTGAGACAGGTGGCATACATCTGGTCTCAAATATTTTGGCATAAGGTTGTTCAACCAATGGCTACATGCACATACTTTTGGACAAGCAGAAATGAGATGGCAAAAGCCAAGTGGGATAAGCTCAGCACTTATCTTCTTCAGTATACCTTCCAAAGCTGGAGATATACAAAATAAGCACAAGCCGGGAATGGTGGCTGGAGACACAAAAATTGCTAGCTACATTTTGCTTCCTGGTCATTTCATCAAGGCATTTTTTAAATCTGTATCTAATCTGGTTATTTTTTTCCCACATTTTCCTGAAAAGCGGATAGGCTGAAGTTGACAGTATCCCCTTTAATTATGAGATGTTTACGGTTCTCAATCTCTCCATGCATTTCTTCTTCCTTTTTCATCCCTCCTCCCTCTTTAGGCAGGAAACTGCCCTAATCTTAACCAGATGCTGTGGGCAAGCAGTTTCTCTTCTTTTTCCAACAATAAATAACTTTTGTGACTGCCTCACAGGGTAAAAGTCTCAGAAGCAGTTAGAAGAATGTAGGATGAAAAAAGCAACATTCTATAAACATTGAGCTTTTCAGAAGTTTGTTTCAGTGTCACTAATTTCTTACACTGGCTTGCTTAAATATATCTTTCAGTTTCAAAGCAAGTCATATGATTTATTCAATATTAAATTTAGAATCCATCTTTATGTAGTCTTTTCAAACCAGAAAAAAATGTCCAGTAGGACATTTCAGGTCTTGGAGATGTTTTCAGAGCACAAAATGCTGTGCTACTACCTACCAGTAGTAGCTCTTCTCTTCCTCCTCCTCCTGCTTCTCCTTTCTCTTCCTCATACTCCCTCATATTTCTCATAGTTAACCCTTGTGGCCAATAGAGGTCACTTTTGAGGAATGGGTAGCGATTCTCTAATATTTTTCTTTTAATAAAACCACATATACATATGCACAATCATACAAGGAATCCTAAAAATTTCCAGGCATTTTTTTATTTGGCCAGGAAATGAACTAAGGACATGCTGTTTTCCACAGAGCTTAAGTTTATTTTAATCTCCAATTCACTATCCCCTTAATCCTCTTGAAAGAATGAAAAGGAATTGAAGCTGAAAAGATCTAGAAGTTAAAAACGTTACCTGCTGCCGGGAATCTTGCTGTCTGAGCTCCTCTTAGGTCAGAAAGTGTGTCTAATGTGGGTGGAAGACTAGGGGTGCTGGATTTATTACATCAGGATTGCGGAAGTCAGCTCCAGCAGTTGGCTGGAAAATTTGGATAAGGAAGGCGGGATAGAAACGTTGAGAAAAGGGGGGCTAGAGGGGTAGATGGCAGCAGATTTACATGTTTCTCTGTGTGTGCAGTTGTGTGCTAAGTGGAGAATTGCTAGATATTTAGTTTCACAAGACTGTCTTTGGAGGCAGACAAAAACCCTTGTACATATATTTTAGTCAGGGATTACTTTCTTTGGTGGGGAAATGGAAGGATACAGCCCTAAGTCGTCCAATCCTTTAAAATATTTTATTGTATTAGTGAACTGCATCTTTTCCCACCCTTCCCCTATTATTCACCTATTACTGAAGCCTGTTTCCAAATTTATGTGATCCTCAACTCTGGGTTGATGGAATAAACTCAAAAACCCAGAAATGAGTAACCTAAAGGTAGACATAGCTCTTCCCCCTTTTCTCGTTGATTCTGGAGTTTGAACTCAGGGCCTTGTGTTTGTTACGGCAGGTTCCTGCAGGCTTTTTTTGCTTTTGCTATTTTTTTAAAAGGTAGGGTTTAGAACAGGTCTTTGATCATCCTGTTTATGCTTCCTGTGTAGCTAGTCTGACAAACACAAGTCACTGTGCCCAGCTTTGTATGGAGATGGCATTTCTGGAACCTTTTCTCCCAAGCTGGATTTGAACCACAATTTTCCAATCACCACCTCCTGAGTGGCTAGTATTACAGGCTTAGGCTTTGTTGTCTAAATGTTGCTATCACTTTTCCAGGAGAGGAATGGCTTTCCTATCCCCACTCTCCTGTGGTAGTGAGGCTTCAACTCAAGGCTCTGTACTTGCTAGGAAGGCATCCCTAGCCCTTCTTGTTTTAATTGTATTTAGAATACTTTCAAAATTTTTGTTTTAGTTTGTAGGTTGTGGGGCTTGAACTCTGGGCCTGGGCGCTGTTTCTAGTTCTTCAGCTCAAGGCTACTACCCTACCCCAGGGCCTGTGTGTTTTCCTTGAGCTCTTTAGCTCAAGGCTACTTACTGCCCTGCTTCTTGAACCTCAATGCCACTATTGGTTTTGTTTTCTTTTTTTGGTCATGAGGCTTGCACTTGGTCTGGGCACTGTCCCTGAGCTCTTAAGCTCAAGGGTACCGGCCTACCCTTGAGCCAAGCTCCACTTACCATTTTCTAGGGGTTAACTGGAGGTAAGAGTCTCAGGTCCTTTTGTGCCCAGGCTGGCTTTGAACCTTGATCCTCAGATCTCAGCCTCCTGAGTAGCTACAGTTACAGGTGTGAGCCACATCTCAGCCTCGAGTAGCTACAGTTACAGGTGTGAGCCACTGCGTCCGGCTGCCACTACTGGTTTTCTAGTGGTTAATTGGAGATGAGTCTCATGATCTTCAGTGCCTGGGCTGGCTTTGAATTGCGATCTTCAGATCTCAGCCTCGCAAGTAGCTAGGATTATAGGCATGAGCCACTGCGCCCAGCTAGTTTCACAGTTTTGCCCAGAAGCGTGGACCATAGTCCTATTTAGACCTCCCAGCTGAGTGCTACCTTGCTTGGTTATTGGTTGAGATGGGGTTATACATTCTGCCCAGGTAAGTCTTAAACCTCAAGCCACCCAATCCCCTCCTCTAAGGAGCTGGGATTACAGATCTGAGCCATAGTAACTAGCCTCTTTCCAAAAGAAATTGATTCTAAAAAGAATTCCAATATGACTACTGTAATTTACATCACTTGAATTGACTGAGGGACTCACATGTGACTTTATTAACAAATTTCTCAGATGGTAGGATGTCTGGTGAGCATGTCTCAATTATTAAAATTCCCAATCTAGGTCTAGTCACATGAGCTTCTACAAATGCTTCCCAAAAATGTAGACATGTGATAGATCATAAGATTCTAGTGAATCATGAAATCATCCTTGGCCCCAAACTCTATTTTCTTCCATAAACAGATGTGAGGGAAAAGAAAAGAGGGACCTTGGAGTAGAAAGGATAAAACATGAGGTCCAGTTTCTAACTGTACTCTATACATAGACCCTGAATAACAAAAAAGGCTTATGTCTTTTGACTTTAAATGTTACTTATGAGCCACATCGGCATAGAGAAGAAATCCAGGTACAGATTTGAAAGTTTAAATTCCCTAATTCCTAACTCTTTTTAATCCAGAGGAGAACATACATCCAGATGTACTGCTCTACTGATTTCAAGTCCCAACTTTCTCCCTCTGTCAAACGAACTTTGGCAAACCCCTACTCACCCCTTCCAGTGTAGCTGTCTTCTCAGAATGTGTCAGGGTCAGGAGGGCAAGTGAGGAGGAAGGGTGTTGAGTCATCAGGGCCCTGTGACTTCTGATTCTTCAAAGTCTAATAGTGTTTTATAATTGTCTGTGTTGAAGCTCAAGCTACCAATTCCTCTCTGTTATTTCTTGTGGTTCTAGGGATCAATCTCAGGGACTTGTGTGAGCTAGGCAAGTGCTCTTCCAGAGTTACATTTCAAGCTTGAGCTATGTATTCTTTTGTTTTGTTTTGGGGTCTAGGGCTTGAACTCGGCCTGGGCACTGTCCCTGAGCTCTTCAGTTCAAGGCTATCGCCCTACCCTTGAGCCAAGCCCACTTTCCATTTTCTAGAGGTTAACTGGAGATAAGAGTCTCAGGTCCTTTTGTGCACGGACTGGCTTTGAACCTTGATCCTCAGATCTCAACCTCCTGAGTAGCTAGGATTACAGGCGTGATCCAATGTGCCTGACCTGAGCTATGTGTTCTTTTAGTGGTGGGTATGTGTATTTGTATTTTTTCTGCAGGATGTATATTTTAAGGTATTTGTATTTTATATGCTAGAAAAGAATAAAGCCACAATCAAGATCACACGACACAAGAAATTTTACAAAAAGAAAAAATGCTTTGTTTTACAATCTTTGCTACATCTCATTATTTTTTCCACTGTATGGCTTAGCACAAATGCCAGCAATACAGAAAGGGCCACCAAGGGAAAAAAAAAAATCAAAAAATAAAACCCTGAAGGAAAACAGAAAGCAAACCCCCAGAGTATCTTCTCTCTGCCCTCCCCTTCCCAAAACCCTGTAATAACTGTACAATATTATAGTCCCAATCACATTTAAAAACAAATTGATTATTAAAAAAAACAAGGGTTCCATTGGAAACTCAACTTTTTGGTTTCGTAAATTGTGATATAAATATATATATATATATATGTATACTGTATGTGTGCACATAGAATAGAAAAATAAATCATTTCCATTTCCACTTTACTACCTGGCACCAGACTGGAGAAAAAGAGGGGTGGGGGGAACCAGTAAATGACATTCCCTCAGCCTGTGCTCCTCAGTCCCCTATGAATATACTTAATATATTTTTCCTTATTAATTCAGTCTTGCATTTAAGATCTGGCAGGAACATTTTTTAAAAGGCTGATAAACATGACTTCCCTGAGGAAGGTAGGGGTGAGAGTAGCAACCTGGATCCACATTTCTATGGCTGTACTTACCAGTGACCCTGCTGGAATGGGAGTCCAGGCCCTACCCAACACATGAAATTACACTGCTCCAGACAAAACCCAATCTTAAAATTGGAAAGGGAGCAAAGAGGAAACATTACAGGCCTGGTGTGCTTCTTGCTAGATGTGATATTTTGAGGATGGGATGAAAAAGGCCACTTTGCAAAAGGACTATATTTGGTTTATATTCCAATAGTGAGTATTTTCACTGGACTGCTAATCCAAGAAGTTGAGTTTCCATGCAGAAATAACCTCTGTAGAACACACATAACATTGTGTGATTCTGACAGAAAATGCAGCATTTCCTTATGGCCAAGTCTGGGACTTTGTAAAGTGTTTATCTGATCAGCCTATTTCAGTAATGTATACAGACCTTCCAAATAAGGTGAGAGCACCAAAAGCATGAGTAATCCAGTTTGATCACTGAATTTGTTAGGTTAGAGATCAACCTTATCAACAGAAGACATTATATATTTGCCTATAGTTGCATATTGGCTGAGTATATATGTAAGTGCAGCAAATACTTCTTTAAATACTTTGGCTGCAAAACTAAATGGAAAACACTTGAGGATTTTAACTCCTTAGGACTCTTGGAAGAGCACACAAAAAGACAAAGATAAAATCTGGGACAAAGTTTGCATAAACTCCCTAATAGGGAGACAGAAATAGAGGACCATGCAAGTACTCACACATGCATCCACACGCACATGGGGCAGGTACACACACACACACACACACACACACACACACACACACACACAAATTCTTGTTCTCTTTCTTACATGTTTCTTTCCAGGGGAATTGCTCACAGGTAGCAGAAAGAGCCTATACTTACTTCCTAAAGCTCCATGTATACTACCATATTTCATGGTTCTCAATTATGAGGATATTCCTCCTCTATTCCATTCTATTCCGAATTCTTTCCAAAATAAGCCACAGTATCCAAGGCAAATAGTGAATGTCAGGTTCTTCTAACCTGGCCCTTGACCCTAACACAAACCATCTTTGTGCAACTTCTGGTCAGGAGACATAAAGACAGGCATTCTAACTTCACCAAGTCTCAAATTTTCAAAGGCTCGAGAAGCCTTAGGGATTGACTTAATTCCTTCTATAAATGTTAGCTCAGAGAAGGAAGGAGGAGTCAAGGAAAGTACAGAAGGGATAGGATTACATATTAGGGGGTGAGGGAAGGGAAGGGAGAGGAACTTTTATTTGTTTACAAAAGATTTGCTTTTAAAAACTGTGATTTTTCTCCCCTGCCCTTTATCCTCACCCCAACAGTTCTATTCTGAAAAGGAGGGAAACATAGTTAGGTCAGGAAATTCTTGATTGTTATAGCTGTTGCTCTGGTCTCCCAGCATGGACAACATCTCCTAACGAGAGAAAAAAATGAAGTTTGGGTCATACAAGCTTAGATTTACTGAGTTTCCTCCCAACATTTCTCTTCAATACTATCCCTGAACCCAGTAAGTCTTCCTTGCACTGAGTTCTCTCAGCCTTCCTTACTTCCAGCAACAATGACTCCTTTACATCATAGCCAGTTTTCCCCAATTGTCCATTTTTATTTTCACTTATCTTTCTTTTTTTTTTTTTTGGTCTACTTTTTAAAAATTTTCTGTACTTTATAGTAGCTCTTCCTTTGGCTTAAGATTACTACATTCAATTTTGCAGTCTCCTCAGAACTCTTTTACATAAATAGACCATTACAGCCATAATTAGTATATTTCATATACTTTTAAAATTAGCCCTATGTGGGTGGGCAGCGTGGCCTAGTGGTAGAGAGCTTGCTTAGTATGCACAAAACCCTGGATTCAATTCCTTGGTACCACATACACAGAAAAAGCCAGAAGTAGTGCTGTGGCGCAAGTGGTAGAGTGCTAGCTTGCCTGTAGAAAGCCCAAGGACAGTCCCCAGGCCCTGAGTTCAAACCCCACAGCTGGCAACAAAAATATTTTTGCTCTATTTTAAATCCAAAGATATTGTAAAATAAGGATATGGATCTTTGTGAATCAGCTAAATAACTTATCTGGCATCTTCACATGCTTCACTTTAACATTTTTGTCTAGTCTGGTTGAAATACATGTATCAAACCAAGTTCATGATCTTTTCAATTACTGACATTTATTCTTACACATCCCCTCTGTCTTTTCATACACACTCCCAACCTATACTTTCACAGGGGTATTCTTCTGTCTATACCTTTTCTCCCTGACCCTTTTCCTCCTTGCTTCTGACTTTCTGAAGTCTATTGTCTCACCTGGAAGACCTCAGGCTGGTTCGATTGTGCTGATGGCTGCGGAACATGCTGCTCATTAGAACTTGAGCGATGATGGGGCTGCTGCCCCTGCCACTGTGGCCAGACACCTATACCCTCTGCTGTTCGTGTCTGGAACTGTCCTGCAGTCTGTCCAGTCTCAGGAGCTAGAAAGATAGGAAGAATAAATACCTTCAACCTAGTTATACCAATGATGAGGAAAAACTAGCACATATATGTCAATTAACTTTACCTGGGATACCTTCTGTCCTTTATTCTGTTAACCAATGATCTTCTATTTCTAAGCCAAATCCCAAATTAACTTTTCTTCTCTAGTCTTCACAAAAAGTTATTTGGTCATTTAGATTACATATGTGTACTGTTAAAATGTGAAAGCGTTTTGTAAATTTTATATAAAATTATTGTAAAATTATAATATTACAATGAATATTCATTTTCTTGTATGTGCTTTAAAGTATGTTTCCTGAATGAAGAATTTTTTTTTCGTCTGTTGTGGGGCTTGAACTCTGGGCCTAGGCACTGCTCTTCTGCTTTTCTAGTGGTTAATTGGAGATAACTCTCAAGTACTTTAGTGCCCAGCTGGCTTTGAACCTTGATCCTCAGATCTCAGCCTCCTGAGTAGCTAGGATTACAGGCCACCATACCCAGTTCTGAATGAAGCTTTTTAATACTGAATACATTGCCACCTTGCAATTCCTTAGAATGAGGTCAATATACCCAGGATACAAACAATGTTAATTACCAAATTCTTTAGTAGTACTATTTTCCTATTATCCTGCTTCTGATCTGAACTTACCAAAGTTGGATCCACGATTGGTGAGGGTAGGATAGGCAGCAGTACCAGGTGCTGCAGTAGGAGCACCCGGGAGAGACATGGGATTGAAGGAAGATGGAGTCTGAAAGTTGCCCACACCAAATTGAGAAGAACGAGCTTTGGTTGTACCCTGCGTAGCCACCTGCTAAAGGGGACAGAGACCAACAAGTAACATTACTGTATAAACCATTTCTATTGTAGTTTCGTAATCAATCACTATTCTTTTTTTTTTACTTTATTTTTTTTATTGTAATTAGTAAAAGGGTTACATGATATTTGCCAGATAGAAGGTGCATTAATTCACATACATTGATACCCTTTCACATGTCTTGGTACCCATTTCCCTCCCCCCTCCAACACCCTCAATCACTATTCTTTTAAATCCAAGCTAATCACATTCCCAACGCTACACTTCCAATTAATTCCCAGTGTGTTGGCACTATTTTCTAGGTAGCTGAGAAAAAAGTACAAAAAGTAAAAAGTTGTGAGATTTGCAAACATTTGATTAAATCTAATTATAAAAGTAGAGGCACTGCTGGATGCTAGTGGCTCACATCTATAATCCCAGCCTCGCAGGAGCCCGAGAGTTGAGGATGAACATTCCAAGCCAGCCAAAGCAGGAAAGTCTATGAGACTCTTATCTCCAATTAACCACCAAAAAGCCATAAGTAGAGCTGTGACTAATGCGCTGGTAGTAGAGTGCTAGCTTTGAATAGAAGATGTGCAGAAATAGTATTCAGGTCCTGAGTTCAAACCCAAATACTAGCCCTAAAAATAAGAGGTACTGATAACAGTAGCATGTTAGAAAAAAAAAGCAAGGACTGGAGGTGTGGTTTAAGTGGTAGAGTACCTGCCTAGTTAAGTGCAAAGCCCTCAGTTCCAATGCCAGTACTGCCAAAATAAATTAAATTTTAACCTGAGCAAAAAGGGCCAGAGGTGGGGTTCAAGTAGTAGAATGCCTGCCTAACAAGTATGAAGTTTTAGCTTCAAACCCCAGTACAAAAAAAAAAAAAAATATATATATATATATATACATACATATACTTTTATATATACACACATGCACACACTATGTAATATATATAATACATCCATGCAACCACAGTATAAATATATAGTAACTTACAAGTTTAACATTTACTTTGTATTATATACTAGTTTTCTCCTTATTTTTACAGTCCTTAACAAAGAAGTTCCTTAAAATACTCCAAAACAAATGTGAACATCAAACCTACTCAAATTATTTTGTATGAGAAATTATGAATTAAGGTGATAGGTGAAAAACATGGATTTGGAGTTATTTGTGTGTGTGTGCATGTGTGTGTGCGCGTGCAGGTACTGAGGCTTGAACTTAGGGTCTGAGCATTGTCTCTGAGCCATTTTGCTGGATTTAGGGTTATTTGTGCCGTGTGTGTGTGTGTGTGTGTGTGTGTGTGTGTGTGTGTGTACTGGGGCTTGACTTGGGGTCTAGACATTGTCCCTGAGCCGTTTTGCTCAATGCTAGTGCTCTACTACTTGAGCCACAGCTCTACTTCTAGCTTTTTATGTTTAACTGAAGATAAAGAGTCTCACAGACTTTTCCTGCCTGGCCTGGTTTTGAACCATAGTCCTCAGATCTCAGCTTCCTGATAGCTTGAATTACAGGAATGTGCCACAGGCACCTCACTAGTGTTTTAACTATCTAATTGCTCTCAACAACATTGAAAGTAGAAGGGAGAGGATAGAGGTTGAGGATATGATACAAAATAATAAATTCACATATGGGGAGAGCTCAATCAAGCAAAAAAAAAAAAAGTCAGATAGATTGGAAGCTTTACCTGGGCAGAGAAGCCTGTGCGGGTGCCAGGGGTCCAAGCGGGGACTGCTCCCTGGGTAGAATTGGAGTGGCGAGAAATCTGGGCCAACATCTGCCCTGCAGAAGATGATGGCTGGACAATGGTTACAGGAGGGGCCAGACTACTATTCCTAGGAGTGAAAAAATAGGTGAATGATCAAAAAGATATCATGGAAGCTAAGAATCAAAGATAATCTAGACTATTTCCTTGACTTCTTTGAATTGAAGTGAACTGGGTAACAAACAAACAAACAAAAAAAGGCTGATAGCTACACACTGATTAGGACACAGATGGAACCTAAAATACAGCAATAGGGCAGATGCAAAGAAACAGGAGGAAGAAAACAGCAGCTTCTTTGCCTTAACTTAGGCCCTACAATCTACTACTTTGTTATAAATAACCAGAGAAAGGGAAGAAAAAAACTTGGATTCAGCAACTGAATCCTTCAGGGCCCTATAAAGTAGCACACACATAACCAGGCTCACCTGAAATTCTCTGCCGACCGGGGGTTAGGAGGGAATGAGCTTCCCTGCGAGAATAGCTGTTGGGCAGGGACAGTGCTGGAAGAGATGCCTTTACTCTGATCTGTGGACCAAAAGGAGTTGGGGGAGGGCTAGTCAAGGGGCTGTAGTATATAGTTTAGTAAATTCCTACTTATTATTATAATTAAGTGGAAATATGTTGGAAGATTACTGATCAGGCCCATCAATACTGATCTAAATGAGAACATGAAAAGAAACCAAGGAAGAAACCTACCTGTACTGATGTTGGAATAGATTTCTGAAAATCTTGGATCTCTATCCTGGGTAAACAGACCATCTGACTTTTCAAGGGCCTTGCTTTGTTCTGGGCCTGTAGCTGTCACAGACTGGACAGAAACCTATGGAATCAAATGATGAAAATAATCTTTAAAGATTTAATATGATAGGCCAGGAGTTTGGCCTAGTGGTAGAGTGCTTGCCTAGCATGCACAAAGACCCCGGTTTGATTCCTCAGTACCGCATATACAGAAAGAAAAGCTAGAAGTGGCATTGTGGCTCAAGTGGTAGAGTCCTAGCCTTGAGAAAGCTCAAGGACAGTGCTCATGCCCTTAGTTCAAGCACCAGGACTGGCAAAAAAAACAAACAAACAAACAAAAAAAGATTTAATATGACAATTCATTAATCCAAATAGTCACATAAAATACACAGGAGTATAGGAGTTTGCATATATAAATATAAATTTCTGTGGGCAAGTGTAGAAAGGGGGAGTAGTGTTAGGGTGTGAACTTAGGACCTTGTCCCTGACAAGCAGATAGATGTTCTATCACTTGAACCACACCACCAACCCTTTTGTGCTTTAATTTTTCAGTTGGGGTCTTCTGTTTTGCCTGTGGTCAGCCTCAGACAGCAATCCTACTTATGGCTTCTTGTTCCATTCCTATCTATCATAGCTGGGATGAAGTACACACCCCCAAGCCTGGCCTGGGTTGACCTGGAACCATGATCCTCCTAAACAGTTAGGATTATAGGTATGAGCCACCATGCTCAGCCTAAGGGACAGCTGGGTTGTTTTGTTTTGTTTTGTTTGTCAGTCCTGGAGCTTGAACTCTACCTACTAGGCCACACTCCTGGCCCCTAGGGGACAGTTTTTTTATTTTTAATTGGAAGATTAACATTGATTTTTACATCATATTTCAAATGTCATGTTTAACAAACAAGTATTCAAGAACAGAATCTCTATATGCAATCACTGGCACACAGATTTTAGAACATAATTAAAATTAGGCTTAGAGTTTGTATGTCATAATTACAATATTGGTCTATATAATATAACATTACGTCTACAGCGTTAAGGAAATGCTTAACTGTCTTCTTCACAGAATAAAATACACACTCACCTGGGAATGACTGTAACTGGCCAGTCCATCTCTTCCTGCAACTATGTCCAGTTCTGTTTGCTGTTGCTGCTGCCTATATGTTAATGATCAGTGAGAAAAGAGGTAGGAAACAAAGATTTTAACAAAGAATCTGAAGGAAAGGGCTTAAAACAAACCACCTAACAAGAAAATCATAGAGGGCTGGGAGTTTGGTCTAGTGGTAGCATGCTTGCCTAGCATACACAAAGACCCAGGTTCATTTCCTTGTTACCACATATATAGAAAACGCCAGAAGTGGTGCTGTGACTCAAGTGGTAGAGCTCCAGCCTTGAGAAAGCCCAAAGACAGTGCTCAGATCCTGAGTTCAAGCCTCAGGACTGGCAAAAAAAAAAAAAAAATCAACAAAAAATCATAAAGAGCCAAATCATCCCCTCCTAGCTATTCCTCAATAAATAATTACTTCACCATTTCTTACCTGGGTGCCAGCTGCCCCGAGCCCATCTCTAGGGGTAAATTAGCTGTGGGGCCTAGCTGTGGTCTCTGGATTGTGTTGGATAGTGCAGGCCGTGGTTCCTGGCTAGAGTTTCTATAAAAATACAGTAAATAAGAACAGGTAGGGAAATGATTCTATACAAAAAATGTCACAGATTTAAGATTCATCTGTAGGTGTAGTAGTCCATGCAATCAGTAGTAGTTCATACAACCAGTAGTAGTCCATATAATCAGTAGTAGTCCATACAATAGAGTATTAAAAGAGGTACTGATCCATGCTACAATATGTATGATCCTTAAAAATTGCACCCAATAGGGCCAGGAGTTTAGCCTAGTGGTAGAGTGCTTGCCTAGCATGCACAAACACTAGGGTTTGAGTCCTCGATACCACACACATAACAAAAATCCAGAAATGGTGCTGCGGCTCAAGTGGTAGAGCTCTAGCCTTGAGAAAGCCTTGAGAACTCAGGGCCCTAGCCCTGAGTTCAAGGCCCAGGACTGGCAAAAAAAAAAAAAAATTATACCCAATAAAAGAGGGCAGGTATGGGGCCGGGAGTTTGGCCTAGTGGTAGCATGCTTGCCTGGCATGCACAAAGACCCGGGTTCGATTCCTCAGGTTGAAGCTCAGGTGGTAGAGCTCTAACCTTGAGAAAGTCCAAGGACAGTGCCCAGGCCCTGAGCTTAAGCCCAGGACTGGCAAAAAAAAAAAAAAAGAGGGCAGCCATAAAGAAACCATATATTCTGCGATTCTATTTATATGCAATGACTGAAATAGGCAAATCTATAGAGAGTAAATTAAGAGAGGTTGCTTAGAGCTTCAAAATAAAAAGGAAAATAATGACAACTGAAGAGGAATAAGCTGTTATGAATTTAGATAACTGTAATAGTTAAATAATCTCATGATATACTAAAAACAAAATAAACTTTAAAATGGATGACCTGTTTGATATGTGAAAGGTATATCAATAAAAATTTATACAGCCAAGCGGCAGTGACTCACACCTATAACCCTAGCTATTCAGGAGGCTGAGATCTAAGGATCATGGTTCAAGGGCAGCCCAGGCTGAAAAAGTCGCTGTCAGACTCATCTGCAATTAACCACCAGAAAAGTGGAAGTAGTGGGCTGGGAGTGTGGCCTAGTGGTACAATGCTCAACTAGCATGCATGAAGCCATGGGTTCAATTCCTTGGTACCATACACACAGAAAAAGCTGAAAGTAGCACTATGGCTCAAGTGGTAGAGCACTAGCTGCCAAAGATAATGCCCAGGCCCTGAGTTCAAGCCCCATGACTGACAAAACCCCAAAACTTTAGAAAGCTAGGTGATGGTCGCTCACTCCTAGCTACTCAGGAGGCTGAGATAAGAGGCTCTTGGTTCAAAGCTACCTTGGGCAAAATAAAATAACATACTGAAGTATAAGACACCAGTAGTTCACACCTACAACTGTCACTACTTAGGAGGTTGAGATGGGAAAATTGAGGTTCAGAGCCATCCCAACCAGATATATCCCAAGATTATTTTTTTGGCTAGCCCTGTGGTTTGAATGCAGGGCCTGGACACTGTCCTTGAGCTTTCTCAAGGCTAGTGCTCTACCACTTAAGCCACAGCACCATTTCTGGGTTTTTCTGTGTATGTGGTACCTGAAGAATCAAACCCAGGACTTCATGCATGTTAGGCAAGAACTCTACCACTATGCCAAAATCCCAGCCTCTATCCCAAGATTCTTATCTCCAATTAACCACCAGAAAACCAGAAGTGAAGCTATGGTTCAAAGCAGTAGAGCAAAAAGTTCTTGAGCAAAAAAGCTTAAGGACAGTTTCCTGGATCTGAGTTCAAACCCCATGATTGATAGAAAATAGTTCAAAAACAGAGGAAACCGTGGGTTGTAACTATGCTCTAAAGCAAAGTAGTCCACGGACCAAATCTAGACCACTGCTTTTTCTGTACATAATGTGTTACTGGAACATGGCCATGGTTTATTTTATTATTTTGGGGGGGAGGTGTTACTTTTATTTTCCCCTGTCCTAAGGCTTGAACTCAGGGCCTGGGCACTGTCCCTGTGCTGCTTTTTGCTCAAGGTTAGCACTCTACCACTTTAGCCATAGCACCACATCCAAATTTTTCTGTTTGCGTGGTACTGAAGAACCAAACCCAGGGCTTCATACATGCTAGGCAAGCGGCCTACCACTACGTCACATTTCCAGCCAACCATGACTATTTTCATGCTACAATAGCAGAGTTGTTACAATAAAGACCATAGGGCCCACAAAGCCTAAAATAAGTTTATTCAACCCAGTTCTAGTTGAAAATTCTACCAGATCAAAGCAAGACATAGTATATACAACAAAATCCTTTCTAGAAAGGTTTGCTATATAAAATTGAAATAAAATCCCTTCCATCTCAAGAGTAAATTTCTAACTATTAAAAGAGTTGGTCAACTAAATCAAATTTTATAAATAAGAGCCAGAAAGAGAGAAAGAGAAATCCTGACAATGGAAAAGGATAGAAAGATACATACTTTACATTTGTATTTGTACAGATGATATACTCAATCTCATCTGAGTAAGGGTTCTGGAAAGTAAAGGAACTAGTTCGCATCCAGAGCCATTCTCGAGTCTTAGACCGAAACCGGAACATGACAGATAGCACTTGTCCTTTTAACTTTACCACCTGAAGAAGTTAACATAATTAAGAAAATTAAAATTTGAAATTCTCATTTCTACAACAGGAATTCCCATTTCTCAATGTTAAAACAACAAAAGGAGATGAAAACTAAGTGTAAATAAGGAGGAGGAGGAAATTTGTCACATTTTCTCCCAGAGTCCCAAGCTATCAACATCCAAGTTAGAGAATAACCATTATTTCCAGGAAGAGAAGACTTGCCCTGCTTTCCCTGAGAATTCCATCAAATATGTTGCTGTGTAAACTTTACAATTTTATACTAGAAATTTAAGTTAAATGACATGATTTTAGTTTTGTCAGGATACTAATGAGACTTAAAGATACTAGTCACTTGTGTATATAAAGTATGAGCTGTTGTCTAAAGCAGGTACTTTCAAAGGTAAGACTTAGACAATTACAATTAAAAGTTATAATTAATTTTCACCTATCTATAAAAATAAGTTGAAATATATTTTCCTGCTGGACATTGGGGGCTGACGCCTGTAATCCTAGCTACTCAGGAGGCTGAGATCTGAGGATCATAGTTCAAAACCAGCCTGGGCATGAAAAATCCATGAGACTCAACTCCAAATAACCACCAGAAAACTAGAAGTGGTACTGTGGCTCAAATGCTGGAGTGCTGGCCTTAAGCTGAAGAGCTCAGGAACAGCACCCAGGCCCAGAGTTCAAGCCCCACAACCAACCAAAATAAATAAATAAATAATAATGAATAAATAAATCTGAAATATATTTTCCTGCAACCATCTACAGATCCGTGAAGCCTAAAATTACTTTAAATACTTGCAAAACAAAAACAATTCCTTGTGGGGCTAGGAATGTGGCTC
Organism: Megascapheus bottae; assembly: GCF_031878675.1. Taxonomy (NCBI): domain Eukaryota; kingdom Metazoa; phylum Chordata; class Mammalia; order Rodentia; family Geomyidae; genus Megascapheus; species Megascapheus bottae. The sequence goes on along the minus strand of NC_143518.1, from coordinate 41,809,027 downwards.
AGTGGTATAGTGCTTGCCAAGCATGCATGCAGTTCCTCAGTACATAAATAGAAAAAGCTAGAAGTAGTGTTGTAGCTCAAGTGGTAGAGTGCTAGCTTGAGTAAAAGAAGCTCAGAGACAGTGTCCAGGCCCTGAGTTCAAGCCCCAGGACTGGCAAAAGAAAAAAAAACAAAACAAAATAGGCAATCCCCTGGATATAGCTAGTTGGACATACAAAGTGAACAGCCAAAACTAAGTAAATATACCTTGGACATTACCTAGTAGTTCCAAGGAATATTCTTACTCCTTAAAAAAAGAGTTTAACAAAATAAAATAAGGATATAGGCCAAATACAAAAAAATAAATAAATAAAACTGTGGTGCCTGTCACATTGCTCCATTAATCAGTGGGCAATAAGCATTTATAAACTGAATGTGATAAATAGGTAAAAATATTCAAACATAAACCAGAAAAAAAAATAAAGTTATACCTGCTGAAAGCTGTCTCTCAGGAGTTGCTGGTCTTCAGGGTGACAGAATTCTACAATATTCTTTCCTAAGAGTTCCTAAAATAGAGAAAGAAGAATAAGATAAACATTTTTGTAGTCATCTAACTTCTACAACATTCTTTCCTAAGAGTTCCTAGAATAGAGAAAGAAGACTAAGATAGACATTTTTATAGTCATCTAACTTTGTTGGTCCATTAGCTGGGGATTTGGATTTTATTTTTTGTCTTAAAACGAAGATTACAAATATAAGTATGAAGGGAAACAAAACAAACAAAAAAACAAAAAGAAATATACTAAAGTAATTAACAGCTGGCTTCATGGGTATTTTTTTCAGAATCTATGCTGTTATTTTAACAGTAATTAACTATAGGTCTTAGGTATAATTTTTAATTCACTAATTCTAAGGAAGCAAATGAAATCTCAGGAAGTTTATACAGTAGTGCAAATATTACAGTTCAGTTTTACCATATGTACACTACACCAAAAAGTTTCCCTGGGCCACTGACAGTCAGCCTATTCCCATCCCTCCACTCCACTACTCACCTTCTCTCTGCCTTTTTAGTTTTCCTTTTTCTGGATTTTTTTTTTTTAAGTGGGTCATGGGATTTGAACTCGGCCTAGGCGTTATCCCTGAGCTCTTCAGCTCAAGGCTACTATTTTACCCTTGAGCCAAGCCTCACTTCCCATTTTCTAGAGGTTAACTGGAGATAAGAGTGTCAGCTCCTTTTGTGCCCGGGCTGGCTTTGAACCTTGGTCCTCAGATCTCAGCCTCCTGAGTAGCTAGGATTACAGGCATGAGCCACCACTCCTGGCTTTCCTTTTTCTAGAAATTTAATACAAATAAAATAATTTATATTCTTTTAGATCCGTAATATTTTGCTTATAATATTTAAGTTCTGTTATTGTACATATTAATAATTTATTCCTTTGTATTTCTCAGAAGATTCTAACAATTTGTTCACTCATAAGCTGGTAATGTATACTTACATTACTTCTACTGTAAGCTATTATGAATAATTCAGTTAAGGACATTTATTTACAAATCTTTATAAACATGTTTACATGGCACTTGGGATATTTATGAGTAGAACTGACAGGTTGTGGGATAAGAATATATTTCACATTTTTGGAAACTGAAGCAAACTATACCATTTTCCATGTCCACTAAAATATGAGGATCCCAGCTTTTCTACAGTCTTGACAACATTTTCTCATTACAGCGATTCAAGTTGGTATAAAATAACATCTTTTTTTGAGTTTCATAAAGACTAATGGTGTTGAACATCTTTTTGTATGCCACATACTTTTCTTTGGTAAGATATCAAATTTTTATTGTTATTATAAAGGTGATATACAGAGGGGTTCCAATTACATATAAGTCAGATAAGAGTTCATTTCTTTTTGAACAATATCATTCCTTCCCTTGCTCTCTCTCCTAGTTTTTCCCTCTTATCCCCACCCACAAGTTGCATAGTTTATTTCAACATAGTATCTAATGAGATTAGCACTGCTGTACTTGTTCAACCTTAGTCCCTGCAATTCTATTATCCCCTTTTTTTATCCTTCCTCCCTTCCCTCCCTCCCTCCCACTCTCTCTCTCTTTCTTCTTTCTCTCTCTCTCTCTTTTTGGTGAGTCCTGGGGCTTGAACTCAGGGCCTGAGCACTGTCCTTGGGCTTTCTTAAGGCTAGGGGTCTATCACTTGAGCCAGATCATCACTTCTGGCTTTTTCTATGTATGTGGTACTAAGGAATCAAACTCAGGTCTTCATGAATGCTAGGTGAGCACTCTACCACTAGGCCAAACTCCTGGCCATCCCTTTTTTCGATATATTGTTAACTTTACCTCTATATACATTTAAGCCTCTGAGTTGATTTTTTTGTTGTTGTTGTTGCTCATGGGGCTTGGACTCTGGACCTGGGTGCTGTCTCTGAGCTCTTCAGCTCAAAGCTACTGCCCTACCCCTTGAGCTATAAGCGCCACTTTGTTTTCTAGTGGTTAATTGGAAATAAGAGTCTCACAGTCTTTAGTATCCAGGCTGGCTTTGACCGTGATCCTCAGATCTCAGCCTCTTGAGTAGCTAGGATTACAAGAGTGAGCCCAGCTAAGCTTGATTTTTTGGTTTTCTTTTGTTTTTTCCTGGGTGGGACAGATGGTATCTAATTGTTTTATCACTCTGTTTAAAAAAAAAAAAAAAAAGCAAGAAAAGAAAGAAAAAAACTAATTTCAGGCTGGGATTGTCTCTTAGTGTACAGTCTTGCCTAGCATGCATGAAACCTTCGGTGCAATTCCTCAATACCACATAAACAGAAAAAGCCGAAAGTGGTATTGTAGCTCAAGTGGTAGAGTACTAGCCTTGAGCAAAAGAAGTTCAGGGACAGCACCCAGGACCTGAATTCCAACTCCAAGACTAGGGCTGGGAATGTGGCCTAGAGACAGACATAGTGCTTGCCTAGCATGCATGAAGCCCTGGGTTTCATTCCTTGGTACTACATACACAGAAATAGCTAGAAGTAGCACTGTGGCTCAAGTGGTAGAGTGGTATGGTAGCCTTGAGCAAAACAAGCACAGGGACAGTGCCCAGGCCTGACTTCAACCCCCAAGACTAGAGAAATAAACCAATCAATAAGAAAAACCTCATGTCCTCCACTGAATTATCTTGGCACCTTTGCTGAAAATTAGTTGACCCTAAATGTAAAAGTAGACTCTATTTTGTTCTACTGATCCATACATCTCTCTTCACACCAATACCACACTGACAATAATAGCCTAATAACAGCTTTACAGTAACTATTGAATCAGGGACTGTGAATCCTCCAACTCTTCATTTTCCTTGTCTAGTTTACATAGCCATAGCAAAAAATTACTCCTGGCATTTATACTTTTACAAGTTCACATGTGTCCATTTAGCATAGTTAAAATGTTCTGCAGAATGAGTAAATTATAATAATGTGCCGAATTTGCCTATATCTTGGATTATTATTAATTACACAAAGTGTCTAACGAGTTAGGCACTGCTGGCTCACGCCTGTAATCCTAGCTACTCAGGAGGCTGAGATCTGAGGTTTGTGGTTCAAAGCCAGCCCAGATACCAAAAAAATCCATGACTTTTTTTTTTTTTTTTGGTGGGTCATGGGGCTTGAACTTGACCTGGGCGTTGTCCCTGAACTCTTCAGCTCCAGGCTACAGCCTACTCTAGAGCCAAGCCCCATTTCCAATTTTCTAGAGGTTAATTGGAGATAAGAGTCTTGGGTCCTTTTGTGCCTGGGTTGGTTTTGAACCCTGATCCTCAGTTCTCAGCCTCTAGAGTAGCTATGATTATAGGTGTGAGCTACCCGTCCAGCTCCCAGTCCAGCTCCCAGCTCATCCAGCTCCCAGCTCGAGACTCTTATCTCCAGTTAATCACCAGAAAATGGGAAGTGGCACTACAGATCAGGCCCAGAGTTCAAGTCCCACAGCAGACAAAAAAAAAAATCTGTGAGACTCTTATCTCCAATTTAACCACCAGAAAAACTAAAGTGGTATATGGCTCAAGGGGTAGGGCCGTAGCCTTGAGCTGAAGAGTTCAGGGACAACGTCCAGGGCCAGTGTTCAAGCCCTACAACAGACCAAAAAAAAAAGTATCTAATGATAGTCTTAGGAGCATAATCAACTAAAGGGAGCACTTTCAATTTATTACTTGTATTAGTATCAGAAAAAAAAACTTATTTGATTATGTTTGTCTATATATTCATATCAGTCTGTGTTGTTTCCACTTGGTCTTTCATACCACCTTTTTCTAGATGGGATAGTAAGCTTGGTTAGAAATTGAGAATAAACTCAGCTACTAATAGGATAGGATAATCTCTTTTTTCTGAACTAGGACTACTATGTTTGGCAATCTCTGGAATTACATGATTGTATAACTTCAGCACTGGCAAGGGAAAACAGAAGCTCAAGTATTCATGAGATAATAGCTCCAGCTTCTCACCTGTGGTTGGTAGCCAACAGTAGCTACACAACGATGATCCACAAAGGTAAATATCCCTTCAATGTTGTGTCGGGAGATGAATTCTGTTGGTTGACAAACATTACTCATGTCTGTACAGTTAGGAGAACTGGTTACCTAAGAGGGAAGAGATAAAAATGAGGTAAAATTATATCATTCTTTACAGACATAATCCTGGTTTCTTCATGGATATTTAAGCAGACAATAAGACTGTTCAATTTAGAAATTTCTATACTTTTATATCTCACCCAGAAGGGAAAAAATGACAATAACAATCTGAGAGTTTAAGAAGTCTAACTCGGGGCCGGGAGTTTGGCCTAGTGGTTAAAGTGCTTGCCTAGCATGCATGAAGACCCGGGTTCGATTCCTCGGTACCACATACATAGAAAAAAGCTGGAAGTGGTGCTGAGGCTCAAGTGGTAGAGCCTCTAGCCTTGAGAAAGTCCAAGGACAGTGCTCAGTCCCTGAGCTCAAGCCCAGGACTGGCAAAAAAAAAGAAAAAAAAAAAAGAAGTCTAACTCTACTCTCAAAAATGTACTCTATGAAGTTAGTACAGTAAATAAATAAATAAATAAAAATTGGGCTGGGAGCATAGCCTAGTGGTAGAGTGCTCACCTAGCATGCACAAAGCCCTAGGTCCAATTCCTCAGTACCACATATAGAGAAAGAAAAGCCAGAAGTGGCGATGCAATTCAAGTGACAGAGCTCTAGCCCGGATCAAAAAGTATCCAAGAACAAAACTGGGAGTTTGACCTAGTGGTAGTGTGCTTGCCTAGCAATTCCTCAGTACCACATACATAGAAAAGAGGAAGTAGTGCTGTGGTTCAAGTGGCAGAGCTCTAGCCTTGAGAAAGTGCTCAGGCCCCTGAGGTCAAGCCCCAGAATTGGCAAAAAGAAAAAAAAATTGATTAAAACCTACCAACTATTATGTGCTTTGTTCATTATTAAGAAAATTGTTTAAGTAACACAAACTTATCTACACTTTAAGAATCAAACTGATTGTTAAGTCATACAACTGTAAAATAAAAAAGATCTTTCCTCTTTTGTATATAAGTAAATAAAATTAATTAGATGTAGAAAATTCATCAAGACAGGGCCCAGGAGTTTGGCCTAGTGGTTAAAGTGCTTGCCTAGTATGCATGAAGACCCGGGTTCGATTCCTCAGTACCACATATAGAAAAAAAAAAAGGCGGAAGTGGTGCTGAGGCTCAAGTGGTAGAGCTCTAGCCTTGAGAAAGTCCAAGGACAGTGTTCAGGCCCTGAGTTCAAGCCCAGGACTGGCAAAAAAAAAAAAAAAAAGAAAATTCATCATGATAATATTAAAAACTAAACAGATATAGGAAGCTAGGCACAGTGAAGTGCCAGTATTCTAGAAACTGAGCCAAGAGGACACTTGAGCCTAAGAGTTCAAGACCAGTCTATATGACTTACAGAGACCTCACCTCAATACCATCAACAATAAAAAGATAAGAAAAGCTTAGTGCCAGTGGTTCATGCTGGTAGCCCTCCCTTTGGGAGGCTAAGGATCTAAGGATTGGTTCAAGACCCAGGATAGGAACAAACAAAAAAGAGATAAGAGGAAAATATTTTCCCTTCTCTTTCTCATACACTTCAACTTTTGCTAATCTGAAAGAGTAGTGATGTTTACTACGCATGTTATATTTCTCCTTACTTTTGGAGAGTAAAAGACTGGAGGTGTGTTTCAAGTGGTATAATGTTTGCCTAGTAAATGCAAGGCCTTGAGTTCAAATCCCAGTACAAGGAAGGTAAATGAAGAAAGATAGCAAGGGAGAGAGGAAGGAAAGAGGGAGGGAGGGAAGGAAGGAGAAAATGATGGAAGGATAGAAGGAAGAGAATGGCTGAGAGCACAGTGGCTCACACCTGTAATCCTAGCTACTCAGGAGGCTGAGATCTGAGGATCAAGGTTCAAAGCCAGCCCAGGAGCAAAAGGACCTGAGACTTTTATCTCCAATTAACCAATTAATTAACCACTAGAAAACAGGAAGTGGGGCTGAGGCTCTAGGGGTAGGGTGGTAGCCTTGAGCTGAAGAACTCAGGGACAGCTCCCAGGCCCACAGTTCAAGCACCATGACCCCACATCCCACCACCCACCCCACACACAAAATTAAAAAAAAAAAAAAAAGGAAGAGGATGGAGGGAGGAAGAAGAGGGAGAGAGAGAAGGAATATAATCTCTAAAGATTTATTCAATTCCTTATCATGGCTATAAAATGGAAAATTCACACACACTTGCCTGCAATCTGCCAATGGCCACTAGGCAAAATTTGCTCCCCTGGCCAGCCTCTGGGTCATCATCTGGGAGCGAAACACCTTTAGAAAAATGAAATGAAAAGGACTTATAGAGAATCTGAAACTCATTTGAGTTCAAGGTCAAAGGTCAGTTGAGTAATCACTTAAATATATTTGGATATGAAGAAAGTAAGTATAAAGCAATACAGAAATAAATGAGTCCTAATACTATGGACTATGTAAATAAATTCTATATGAACACTTATGTAGAATTTACCATATATAAGTGTGTGTGCATGTGCACTGCTATATTTTACGTATTTTATTTGTATTAAACTAGAGAGTGCAAGCCTCATCCAAATTCATCTAAAACACTATGCAGGCCAAATTAAACATACACGGAAGGCAGTCATTCTGGAACCATATCACAGGCTGAGAACTATAACTTCTGAAATAAACAACAACAAATCAAAATATACCAAAGCCAGGCACCAGGGACACACACCTATAACCTTAGCTACTCTGGAGGCTGACATTTGAGAATCAAGCTTCAGAGCCAGTCTGGGCAGATATAACAAGACTAATCTCTAATTAACCAGTAAAAAGCTGAAGTGAAAATATGGCTGAAGTGATAGCGTGCCAATCATGTAAGAAAAAGCCAAGCAAGAAATCAAAGCCCAGAGTTCAAGCCCAGAACTATTAACCAAAAGAAAAAATTAAAAGGAGCAATCTATAGTAATTTATATTCTTTGGAAAAGAAAGAAGTCAATGTTTTGCATGGAAAGAGAAGAATGTATTTCCCCATAATTATATGCATAAACTTCTTTTTACCCAGAAGAATAGTATGTCACTGATAACTACACAGAAGTATGGGGGGAAAATCATCCAAACCTTATACAGCAGTTTAAAAAAGTCAAATGTCATTATTTGTACTACTTAAAATTTAATTTTTCTTAGTCACTACTATTTAATGTGAGCCAGACATACGCCAGGCACTTAACTGGATACTTCCCTTGCATTAAATCTAATTGTCACAATAACATTATATAGGATATCTTATATCCGTACTAAAGGACAAGAATTTACTTTTGTATATGTCACTAATAAATAACAAGGTTTTTTCCAAATCAAAAGATTAATATTTTCCCAAAAATATACCTAGTACCTTGCCTCTCTAAAGAGTTTAGTTTCGGGCCGGGAGTTTGGCCTAGTGGTTAAAGAGTTTGCCTAGCATGCATGAAGACCCGGGTTCGATTCCTCGGTACCACATACATAGAAAAAAGCCGGAAGTGGTGCTGAGGCTCAAGTGGTACAGCTCTAGCCTTGAGAAAATCCAAGGACAGTGCTCAGGCCCTGAGGTCAAGCCCAGGACTGGCAAAAAAAAAAAAAACAACTCCAAATTCCCAAAACCCCAAACAGCATGAAACTAATATAGCTGTTAAGCTTTGGAAACTGCAAAATCAATTTTAAAAGGTGATCCTTAGCTCTAGTGGCTCCTGCCTGTAGTCCTAGCTACTTTTGAGGCTCATATTGAAACAACCACAGTTTGAAGCCAGAACAGGCATACATACAAGGGCTGCCCCTCATCCCCATTCTCAATAGCTAGGTAGAGTAGTGTGTACTTGTCATCCTAGTGACATGGACTTCTGAGATTGGAGGACTGCCCTTTGAGGCCAACTTGAACACATACTCAAGCCTTCTTAACCAATAGCTGGGTGTAGTAGCATCCCAGTTGTGATGGAAAGTGTAAAATAGAAGGATCAATGTCTGGGGATCAAAGCCAATAGAAGGACTGAAATCTTGCACATTGGTAAAATAGAAGGATCCAAGACTTGTGCAGACTGCCTTTGAACCTCAATCTTCAGATCTCAGCCTCCTGAGTAGGTACAATTATAACGTTAAGAGCCACTAGCACCCAGCTCTGTATCACATTATTTGTTTGACTTCAACTTTAAATACTATTTTGTTCACAGGTTGATGTAATGCCTTTGGAAAGAAAATCTCTTTTAAAGTTGTTACTATCAGTGCAGGGCACCAATGGCTCATATCTATAATCGTAGCTACCTAGGAGGCTGAGATCTGAGGATCCCAGTTTAAAGCCAGCCTACACAGAAAAAAACACCAGAGACTTATCTACAAATAATCAACAAAAAAATGGCAGACGTAAAGGTGTGATTCAGTATTGAAGGTAAAGCATCAGCCTTGGGGAAAAATGCTAAGAAAAAGCACAGGGCTTGAGTTCAAGTACTTGTATAGACACATACATGCACAAAAAAATTATTATAATCATCCGGGCACTGGTGGCTCATGCCTGTAATCCTAGCTACTCAGGAGTCTGAGATCTGAGGATTGTGGTTCAAAGCCACCCCAAGCATGAAAAATGTCGGTGAGACTCTTATCTCCAATTAACCCCAGAAAACGGAAGTGGTGTTGTGGCTCAAGTGGTAGAACGCTAGCCTTGATCTGAAGATTCAGGGTTCAGGGACAGTGACCAGGCCCAGAGTTCAAGCCCACAACTGACCAAAAAAAAATAGTGTTATAATCAAGTCATTTTCCCTCTGTCTCTCAATTTCTGTATTACATTTCAAAGCCTTCACAAATTACTTGACTTAAATGTCAATGTTTCTTTGCAATGACTACTAAGAACATAGGTATGAAGTCTACATTTTTATGATTTTAAACATTTAAAAATTATTTTCATGATTCAAATGGCATAGTGTCTGACTAGTAAGCACAGATGTTGAATTCAAACCCTAGTAAGAGTACCAGCCTTGAACAAAAAAGCTAAAAGACAGTGCCCAGGACCTGAGTACAGTATCTCCAGAACTGGCACAATCAATCAATTAAAAAAGCCAACAAGGGCTGGGGAGTCGGCATAGTAGAGTGCTTCCTAGCATTTACAAAGACACAGGCTCGATTCCTCAGTACCACATACATAGAAAAAGCCAGAAGTTGTGTTGTGGCTAAAGTAGCAGAGCTCTAGCTTTAAGAAAACCCAAGGACAGAGCTCAGGCCCTGAATTCAAGCTCCAAGACTAGCCAAAAACAAACAAAAAGCCAACAAACAACTACATCCCGTGACATACAAATCTTTCTTTTTATCAGTCATGGGACTTAAACTTTGGGTCTGGGTACAGTCCCTGAACTCTTTAGCTCAAGGTTAGTGCTCCACCAGTTGGGCCACAGTGCCCAACTGTGGTGGTTAATTGTAGATGAGTCTCACAGACTTTAATGCCCAGGCTAGCTTTGAACTATAATCCTCAGATCTCAGCCACTTGAGCAGCTAGGATTACAGGCATGGGACAGGGACACTGGTGCCTGGCATGTTTTTTTCGTGTGTGTGTGTGTGTGTGTGTGTGTGTGTGTGTGTGTGTGTGTGTGTGTGTGTTAAAATTTTGGTGCCAGTCTTGGAGCTTAAACTCAGGTTCTGGAACCTATCCCAAAGCTTTTTATGCTCAAGGGTAGTACTCTCTACCACTTGGGCTACAGCTACACTTCGAGCTTTTTGCTGCTGAGCTGGACAAAAGAGTCTCAGGGACTTTCCTGCCTGAACTGACTTTGAACTGGGATCCTCAAACCTCAGCCACCTGAGTAGATAAGATTATAGGTGTGAGCAACTGGCACCCAACAATACTAAATCACTTTTTTTTTTGGCTAGTCCTGGGCTTGAGCTCAGGGCCTGAGCACTGTCCTTGGACTTTCTCAATGCTAGAGCTCTACCACTTGAACCTCAGCACCACTTCCGGCTTTTTTCTATGTATGTGGTACTAAGGAATCGAACCCAGGACTTTGTGTATGCTAGGCAAGCACTCTACCACTAGGCCAAACTCCCGGCCACTAAATCACTTTTAAATCAAAATAATCCATCCCCTCAAGGGGAAAATGAATTCAAAAATAGACTGAAGAAGCCTGATATATCAATCCAACTTTCTTATAGCTTATACCAAAAGACATATAACATTCTGCTAACTTAACAATTTCCTTGTACACTCTTAGTAATTGTATATGAGGAGAGAAATTCAACTTTCCTACCTGCTGGAGGCCAGGCCTTAATGTAACCTGTACAGTGGACCACCACAAAGTGAGGTTCTCCATCCTTCACAGAGCCAAGTCCATTCCTACAAGTGTTACAGAAAACAGGAACATTCTATAATGTAAATCTAAAAAGGTAGTACTGTCTTAGTACCCCTGAGGCTTTGAGTATTTAGAAAACAGGATAGTCAATGTTTGACCCTTTTCCACTCAGAAGTGACCACCATATGTTAGCCACTGCCAAAATACAGGGCACCAGTAGTTCACGCCTACAATCATCACTACTTAGTTGGTTGAGATAGAAAGATTGAAGTTCAGAGCCACCCCAGGCAGATATATCCCAATATTTATTTTATTTTTTCTTTTCTGCCAGTCCTGGGCACTGTCCTTGAGCTTTCTCAAGGCTAGCACTTTACCAACTGAGCCATAGCATCATTTCTGGATGTGCTGCTACTCTCGAGCAACACGGGGACGGGGAGGGACACACAGGGCCAGCCTGTAGTCCCCGGAGCCAAGCGAGATGGTAAGTATCGGTGACCCAGCCCTTCCCCAGTTACTGGGGAAGAAAAAACCACACTGAGTCAGGAGCAGTATAAACCATGAAAGCGCATCAGATCTCTCCGCTGATCTCCGCTGATCTGATCTGCTCTCTCTTTATTGCGTCAGACAATTAGTTATATACTGTTGGGGAGAGAGAAGGTGGGAATTGGGAAGCTGGCCAATAGGAAGAGGGTCACCGTGCTACCACTAAGGGTCTGGGGGGGGACTTTCAGGTACTGGGCGGGACAAGTGCAGGAAAGCGCGGGAGACCTGCATTGCTGCGAGACCCGCAAAGCTGTGGGGGCTCAATCGAGTCACGTACACAGAGATGCCTTAAGAGAGGTATACAAGGAGTGAATGCTTGGCCAAAGCCCTTTAATTGCAGCTGAGCCAGAATCAGGACTCAGAGATGGAGGTCAGGCCCCAACATGGATGTGTATGTGGTACTGAAGAATCAAACCCAGGGCTTCATGTATGCTAGGCAAGCACTCTATCAGTACACCACAATCCCAGCCCCTATCCTAAGATTCTTAACTCCAATTAACCAGCAAAAATCCAGAAAAGGAGGTTTGGCTCAAGTGCTAGAGCACCAAAAGTTATCAAGAAAACCAAGCAAGGGCGAGGAGTTCTGCCTAGTGGTAAGAGTACTTGCTTCGCATGCACAAAGACCCAGGTTCTATTCCTTGGTACCACATACATAGAAAAGGCTGGAAGTGGTGCTACGGCTCAAATGGTAGAGCTCTAGCCTTGAGAAAACCCAAGGAGAGTGCTTGGGCCCAGAGTTCAAGCCCTAGGACTGAAAAAAGGGAAGGAAGGAAGGAGAAAGAGACAGAGAAAAAAAAAGAAAACCAAGCAAGAGCTCAAGGCCCTAAGTTCACCCAAAGAACAAACAACAAAACTTAAAAGCAAACCGGGTGTGGTTCACGCCTGTAATCCTAGCTACTCAGCAGGCTGAGAGCTGAAGATCATGGTTCAAAGTCAGCCCAGGCACTAAAGTCCCTGACACTCTTATCTCAATTGAGCTGCAGAGCTCAAGGACAGCGCCCAGGCCCAGAGTTCAAGCCCCAGGACCAACAAAAATAAAACAAAAAAAAATTAAAAGCATAGTTAACCAAGAGGAAAATAGACAAAGTGTACTACTTCCTTAAATAGAATTAGGAGAACAAAGTTTAAGAAAATATTGCCAGGGGGCTGGGAGTATGGCCTAGTGGTAGAGTGCTTGCCTAGCATGCACAAAGACCTGGGCTTGAGTCCTCAGTACCACATACACCAAAAAAGCCGGAAGTAGTACTGTGGCTCAAGTGGTAGAGTTCTGGCCTTGAGAAATCCCAAGGATAGTACTCAGGCCCTGAGTTCAAGCCCCGGGACTGGCAAAAAAAAAAAAATTACAGCTTAAAAAATTTAAAAAATAAAAAAACGAACAGTTGGCTCACATCTGTAATAACAGCTACTCAAGAGGTGAGATGTGACAATCTCAGTTCAAAACTAGCCCGGGCACAAAAAAATCCATGAGACTCATCTCCAATTAGCCTAATCAAAAAAACAGAAGTGGCACTGTGGCTTAAGTGGTAGAACTCTTAGTCTTGAGCTGTACCCAGACCCAGAGTTCAAGTCCCATATGACCTACCAAAACAAACAACAAAAAAACAACCTAAGAAAATACTGCCAGAAAAAAGTAACTATAAGGTAGCTCACGCTGTAATCCTAGCTACTCAGGAGGCTGAGATCTGAGGATTGTTGTTTGAGGCCAGGCTGGGTAGGAAAATCTATGAGACTCAGAAAAAAGCCATAAGTGGTACTGTGGCTCAAGCGATAAAGCACTAGCCTTGATTACAAAAGGGCTCAGGGACAGCACCAAGGACCTCAGTTCAAGACCCAGGACAAAAGAGAAAAGAAAGGATGGGAGGAAGGGAGGAACTACACAATAAATTAGAAATTAAAAAAAAGTGATGCTTTCTTTGGTTTGCAATGTTTAAGGCCTTACCTGCATCTGTTCCTCACAAAGCTCAGTCTGTTCATGGTGACTGGGTCCACAGTGCTATTGCCACATCTGTTTGAACAGAGATTAAAACTAGTAAGGCAGGCTCATACCTGTAATCCTAGCTACTCAGCAGGCTGAGATCTAAGAATCATGATTCAAAGCTAGCCCAGGCAGAAAAGTCCATGAGACTCTTATCCCCAATAAACTACTCAGAAAAAGCCAAAAGTAGCACTGAGGCTTAAGTGCTAAAGAAGCCTTGAGCACAAAGAGGCTCAGGGACAGCATTCAGGTGCTGAGTACAAACAGAAACTAGTAAAGGCTGTATGATGAGTGAACCTTTCATAGCACAAGAGACTCTGGACACAGAAAACTCCTAAGAATAAAGAATGGCAAAAGTGAGATTTAGTATTTCTAAAACTTGTAACTGAGTAGAATTGTAAGTTGAAAATGTTATACTCTTCAAATGCAAAGATTCTCTATATCACAAGTTGATAAACTGCAAAGGACCAGACACTTTCAGCTCTATGGGCCAGATTTTACAGCTAGTCAATCCTGACACTGTACCATAAAGTAATCACAGACTATATGTAAGCAAAAAAGTATGACTATATTCCAATAAAAGTTCATTTACAAATAAAGAGCTATAGTCTGCTGATTTCTTTCTGCTTTACATTTGCTACATTTCATTGCTAGTTATCTTTTTCTATAGCCATGTTAGTACATCCCTCTAAATCCTACTTTCCCTCCTTTTTTTCTTTAAAATAGAGACACTATGTATATAAGTTTTAATATGAAACATGCTCTTTTTAAATATTACATAAACTAATTTCTAGCAACTTTTTAGTCAGTAATTAGTATTATTTCCCAATATTAGATGATAAAATCAAAGCCCAAAGAAGTCATAATATCTGTCCATGCTTTCAGAAAAGTGTCAAAGCTAGAATTCAAATTCATAGATCACTACTGTGTATTAAAACAAAACTAGACCTAACCCTGTAGTCTAAAGCTATGCAGGAGGCTGAAGGAAGATCACTTGAGTCCAGGAGTTAAAAGATCAACCTGAGTAACATGAGACCCTCTCACAAAAGCAAAACTCAGCAGTGTGAATTCACAGACTATTCTAAACCACTAAGCCATGTAATACTCAGTTTTACATCTTTAATATTCTAACTATTTCTACTATGTAACTTGTTAGTACAACATTTCTATTATACAACCTGAACTCACTTTGTAACATTAAGAAATGCCTTTTTGGGGGCCGGAAGTTTGGCCTAGTGGCAAGAGTGCTTGCCTAGCATGCACAAAGACCTGGGTTCAATTCCTTGGTATCACATACATAGAAAAAAGCCAGAAGTGGTGCTAAGGCTTAAGTGGTAGAGCTCTAGCCTTGAGAAAGTCCAAGGACAGTGCTTAGGCCCTGAGCTCAAGCCCAGAACTGGCCAAAAAAAAAAGTCCTTTTGTCTTTTGTACATGGGCTGGCTTTGAACATTGATCCTCAAATCTCATCCTTCTGAGTATCTAGGATTACAGACCTCAGCCTGCTTTTTCTTAAGCCAATGTGGTGATGCTCAAATGTAATTCCAAAATTCAAGAGGCTAAGGCAACGATGAGCATTGGGGGCTTACACCTATAATCCTAGCTGTTCTCAGGAGACTGAGTTTTCAGGATTGCAGTCTGAAGCTATCAGGAGCAGAAAAGCCCATAACAATTAATTACCAAAAAGAGCCTGAAGTAGAGGTATGGCTCAAGTGGCAGAGTGCTGGCCTTGAGTGAAAAAGCTAAGGAAGAACACCGAGGTCTTGAGTTCAAGTCCCATGGGTACATATATATACACACAAAGCTGAGAAAGAAAGATTCAAGTTTGAGGCCAGGCTAAGCATCATAGCAAGACCCTATCCCCCCCAAAACAAAAATAACAACCCATTAAAAAAAAAAAAAACTAAATTAATCCTCTCTTTCTCCCTCCCACCCTTTCTTTCTTCCTTCCTTTCCCTTTTCTCCCCTTCCCCAATTCACAATTCAATCCTCTCATACCTCATTCGACAAATAAATGATCTTCTTGAGCCCATACACATTCTCATGGAAGACTGTTGACCTTCCTTTTTAACTGTTCCAGTCTTCAGATCCAGGATACGCCCTAAAAAAACATGGGAAGAACAATCTGAAGTGCATTCTCATCAACAGGGAACAAGGGGAGAAATACTAGGAGCAAAGATAAGTGAGCATCCTACCAATGCTTTGCATACAGCAGCATAGGCCAAGTGGGAGATGGTTTTTTTGAAGACTACACTATTTCAATTCTCATCTATGAATCTAATTGTAAATTCAAATATAACACAGAAAATAACTTTGTATAAGGGAAGCTAGTAGAAAGAGGCAAGAATATATTCTTATGCCTGATAGGTTTTGTTGTCATTGTTTTTGGGGTTTTGCTGGTACTAGGGCTTGAACTCCAGGGTCTCATCTCTATCTGCCTTTTCATTTACAACTGGTGCTCTACTACTTGATCCTTAAACCTGGCTTTTTGGCTGTTTATTTGAAGAGGGAGTCTCAGGCTGGCTTTGAACCACTGTCTTCCAGATCTTGGCCTCCTAAGTGTCTAGCATTACAGGGAACCATCCATTTCAAGCTCCTGATTACTTTTACATAAAGACACATACACAGAGTCAATAATTTTATATGCGATAGAAATTTGATATGCTGGGGCCGGGAGTTTGGCCTAGTGGTTAAAGTGCTTGCCTAGCATGCACGAAGGCCCGGGTTCGATTCCTTGGTACCACATACATAGAAAAAATCCGGAAGTGGTGCTGAGGCTCAAGTGGTAGAGCTCTAGCCTTGAGAGAGTCCAAGGACAGTGCTCAGGCCCTGAGCTCAAGCCCAGGACTGGCAAAAAAAAAAAAAAGAAATTTGATATGCTATATGGTATAGAAACATACATCTGTCTGATATCAAAACTGTTTCTCTTCTTTATAGGAAAAGGAAGAACTGTAAAAAATGAAACATATACAAGCACGAAGAGATCAGGAATGTTCAGTCCATGAGACCCGATTATCCCCAATGAAACACCAAAAAGCCAGAAGTGGAACTATGTCTCACTCACATAAAGAGTGCCAGCTTTATGCTAAAAGCTAATTGACAATGTTCCAACCCCGAGTTTCAGCCTCAGTACAAGCAATCCCCCCCCCAAAAAAAAAGAAAGAAAAAATCATGTGTTTTGCTGCACAAAACAAAGGACAAACTTGGATTTAAGGTATTAATTCCTCTAACAATAAGTCTCAGCAGTTGAACATATGTCAAATCATAATTGCAAACCTCATAGTGAATTTCAATTTAATGATTTTATAAATGATTAAGATAAAAATAAGTGATTATATTATATGAACATAATCACTAAACCTTTTTTTTTTTTTTTTTTTTTTTGCCAGTCCCAGGGTTTAAACTCAGGGCTTGAGCACTGTCTTGGGCTTTCTCATGGCCAGAGCTCTACCACATGAGCCACAGCACCATTTCTGGCCTTTTCTATATATATAGTACAAAGGAATCGCATCTAGGTCTTCATGCATGCTAGGCCAGCACTCTTACCACTAGGCCAAACTCCTAGCCCTAAACAAATCTTTTTATAAGAATGAGCCATGGATGGGGGCCGGGAGTTTAGCCTAGTGGTAGAGTGCTTGCCTAGCATGCATGAAGACCCGGGTTCGATTCCTCGGTACCCCACATACATAGCAAAAAGCTGGAAGTGGTGCTGAGGCTCAAGTGGTAGAGTGCTAGCCTTGAGAAAGTCCACGGACAGTGCTCAAGCCTTGAGCCCAAGCCCAGGACTAGCAAAAAAAAAAAAAAAAAAAGAATGAGCCATGGAGTAGATAATCTGAATGTGAATAAAAAGAATTGATTATATTCACTAAAGGAGAAAATTCTAAAGCTTTGGCCAGATCCAACAAACCAATTTAAAATTTAAATCCTCTTACACATCAAAAAAATAAAGAACTTCCCATTTATTTGCCATCCACATAGCTCACCTGTTAGGGCATTTTCTGAAGTGGAAAGCTGCTCACGGAGTTTATCCACATCATCTGGATGCACTTGATCATAGAGTGTGCTGCCAAACCATTCAGACTGTGGCTGGTTCAAAACAGGAGTCACTGAATCAGAGACATAAACCACCTGACCTGTCTCACATGAGACAATAAACAGAAAGCCATCTGCAGCCTCCAAGATCAAATGTTTCAGTTCCTGGCCAAGGAAAAGAAATGAAAGTTAATAATGAACTCTGAAAAATTATTTCTATTCATGAAAAGCAAGATCCCCTTTAGAACACACACTTCTAATCATATGCAACTCCTGGTTCATACCAGATTCATGGCTGCCAGTTTCTACCTTAAATATAATTACCTTCATTATGTCCACAATTTTTCTGTCATTGTCTACCCCTTCCTCCTAACCATCTCAAGACAAAGGGGAAATAAAAAAGATTTCCCAGCAGGCACAGTGGCTCACGCCTGTAATCCTAGCTACTCAGGAGCTTGAGATCTGAGAATCATGGTTCAAAGCCAGCCTGGGCACTAAAGTCTGTGAGACTCTCATCTCCAATTAACCACCAGAAAATGGGAGCAGGGGTATTGGCTCAAGGGGTAGAGTAGTAGCCTTGAGCTGAAGAGCTCAGGGACAGTGCCCAGGAGCCAGAGTTCAAGCCCCATGACTGACCCAAAAAAAAAAAAAAATCATTCCTAGAAGGCAGATTACTATAGAAAAATCTAAATCTAGTGATAATCATCTTGGGTAAAAGGCAATGTCTTCTTATCATCTTACAGCAAACAGCCCAAAATTCAAGAGACCACCTTGTTCTTATTCTGTTTCAGTAATAAAGTAATAACAATTCTCTGGAACTCTTCCAGGAACAAGACTGAGCTAATGGTCAATTAGGCCATACACCTTTGATGTTCTTAACTATGTATAACATTTTCACCTTCTGTCCCCTATTCTCCTTATCAAATCTGAGGCCATTATCTGTACCTCTGAAGACAGCTGAAGATCTACTGAAGTGTTGTCTTCCAACATCTATCATATAATAAGGCTCTTTTCTGCCCTTAAAAAAATAACCAGCAAGCCAGGTGTGGTAGCTATAATCCTATAATGCTAGCTACTCAGGAAGCTGACATCTGAGGACTACAGTTCAAAGCCAGCCCGGGCACTAAAGAACAGAGAGATTCATCACTAGAAAAGGAGTAGTGGGGCTATGGCTCCAGGGGTAAGGTGGTAGCCTTGAGCTGAAGAGCTCAGGGACAACACCCAAGCTCAGGGGTAGAGCAGTAAGCCTTGAGCTCAGGGACAGTGCCTAGGCCCAGAGTTCAAACCCCACTACCAACAAAAATAAATAAAAATAAATAAACAGCAGAAAATGGGCATGAAGTGTGGCTGAGCATAGAATACTACATACTAGGCATAAAAACTACCAATAAAAACAAGTTTCTTTCATCCCTTGTAACTCTAAAGCCAAGGATGAAAACTGGATCCAAGGACATAGTTATCTAGTCTCTCTGGGATGTCATTATTTTTCTACCTTTATAGGCTATATTTATGGATCAAGTTGTCAAATACCTTATTTGCTAAATAGATTCCATAACTTTTTCTTCTTTTTTTGCCAGTTCTGAGATTTGAACTCAGGGCCTGGGCACTGTCCTTGGACACTTTTTGCTCAAAGCTAGTGCTCTGCCACTTGAGCCACAGAGACACTTCTAGCTTTTTCTGTGTATAGAGTACCCAGGAACTAAACCCAGGGATTTGTGCATGCTAGGTGAGCACTCTACCACTAGGTTATGCTCTTGGCCCCCATAATTCTTTTCTTCTTAATACCACAAGGCTTATTCAGCTAAGAACTGAAACTCATTTTTACATGGTCTGCATTTTTCCTGAATAATTAAATTCTTACTAAAAAAAAAAAGAAATCAAAAGTTTCAATTGATTCACCCAGAAGCTACTCTCTCACAGTTTTAAGTCCGAGACCTGATCAGTGAGGAAAGATGGCTTGTAGGATCCATCAGTGGATGTATTGCCAGTTCCCCTCAAGGACTTCATATGAGAAACTGCCATGCGTAAGATGGTTAACTTGTCTGGTTTTCGGGCCAAGGCACTACAAGTGGGTACCATATCTGACAGTTCTGTGATGTAAGCTGTCATCTTATTCCGTCGCCGCCGTTCAATCTCACTGTGATTTTCCCTACATGGAAAGAGAAAGAAGACCCATCCAGGTGGTCACATAAAATTATTTGGTCTCAGGGACAGTGATATGGATACCAAGCGTGCTGCTGAAGAATGTAATAATTAGGTTTAATGATGCTTACATCTCAGAAATTAAAGGTAAAGTTCCCCAACTTCATGCAGAGCAGGCATGGAATAGAAATTAACAAGGTAAACAAAGAGCAAGCAGATACCTCAATTCCCACTATCCCTGGCAACCTCATTTCCTATGTAAATATCATTCCCTCAGAACAAAAACTGTTTTAAGAAATGATAGTGTTGGGCCGGAAGTTTGGCCTAGTGGTTAAAGTGCTTGCCTAGCATGCATGAAGACCCGGGTTCGATTCCTCAGTACCACATACATAGAAAAAAGCCGGAGTGATGCTGAGGCTCAAGTGGTAGAGCTCTAGCCTTGAGAAAGTCCAAGGACAGTGCTCAGGCCCTGAGCTCAAGCCCAGGAGTGGCAAAAAAAAAAAAAAAAAAAATGTTGCTTTGTTATAATAATCACTTAATGACACTGAAAATGTAAGTGTAAGAGTCTTAAGTTTTAGAGTCAGGAGTTTGGTCTAGTGGTAGAGTGCCTAGCATGCACAAAGACGCGGGTTGGATTCCTCAGTACCACATACATAGAAAAAGTCAGAAATGGTGCTATGGCTCAAGTGGTAGAGCTCTAGTCTTGAGAAAGCCTAAGGACAGTGGCTCAGGCCCTGAGTACAAGGTCTGGGACTGGCAAAAAAAAAAAAAAAAAAAAAAAAAAAGAGAAAGAGAGAGAGAGAGAGAGAGAGAGAGAGAGAGAGAGAGAGAGAGAGAGAGAGAGAGAGAGAGAGAGAGTCTTGTTTTAGTTATCTGCCCGGTACTGGTGGCTCACACCTATAATTCTAACTACTCAAGAGGCTGAGATCTGAGGATCACATTTCCAGGCCAGTGAGGGTAGAGTGCTAGCCTTGAGCAAAGGTGCACACAGACTCGGAGTCAAGTCCTAGGACTGGCAAAAAAAAAAAAAAAAAAAGTTTCATTTATCCAACTAATGAACTCTGGGCCTGGGTGCTGTCCCTGAGCTCTTTAGCTCAAGGCTACAACACTACCCTTTGAGTCACAACCCCACTTCCCATTTTCTAGTGGTTAACTTGAGGTAAGAATTGCTTGTTCTTTAGTGCCCAGGCTGGGGGCTGGCTTTGAACCACAATCCTCAGATGTCAGCCTCCAAAGTAGATAATATTAAAAACGTGAGTCACTGTGCCTGGCTTAAAGTTCTTAAAAGAGAATGTAAAATATCATATGGTTGCCAGTCAAAAGCTAAGAGAACATTTCTTTAACAACTTGCTAAAAACTGAGATGGATGGATATTACTTTTTAAATTCCCCCCCGTTTTTTTTAATGATCCTAGGGCTCAAATTTAAGGCCTGAGTATTATCCCTGACCTTTTTTGCTCAAGGCTAGCATTCTACCACTTGAATTATAGCTCCACTTTTGGCTTTTTGGTGGTTAACTGGAGGTAAGTGTCATGAACTTTCCTACAGAGGCTGGCTTTGAACCATGATCCTTAGACCTCAGTGTCTTAAAACAGGATTATAGGTATGAGCCAGCCTCAAGTGCTCAGCTTTATATTAAAATTTAAGTGGAAGGTCTGGGAGTTTAGCCTAGTGGTAGAGTGCTTGCCTAGCAGGCACGAAGACCCAGGTTCAATTCCACATACATAGAAAAAAAGCCAGAAGTGGTGCTGTGGCTCAAGTGGTAGAGCTCTAGCCTTGAGAAAGCCCAAGGACAGTGCTCAGGCCTTGAGTTCAAGCCAGGACTGGCTAAAACCAACCAAACAAACAAACAAACAAATCTCATCTATAACCTAATCCAAATTTACTTTTTCCCTGCGTTCCTCTCATGGACAATGTAATGCTTTCTTCAAAACATCATGTACAAGAAGAAGAGCCTTTCTGAAGTGTAAAAATAATAGCAGGGAGAGGGTGGGGGGAGTGAAATGGAGACAAAATCATTAGAAGAGGTATAAATGTGTGAGAAGTAATGCACCTACTATCTGGCGAATATAACTGTAACCCCTCTATACATTACAATAAAAATTTTTAAAAAGAAAAAACTTAAAAAAAAAAAAAAAACCAATAGCAATAGGCATGGGCTGAAATGCACCAAACTGAGTCTGTAGCCCAGCTTAGGGGTAAATGATAAATAAGGGGGGGTAGTAAAAATAGTTGTTTACAACTATTAAGGCATTACATACCAGACAGATCAGACAGAAATGTCTGAGGAGAAAGAATTATAGTCTCCAAAGAGATTGTTCCCCACCTTGCCCCCGCTGTGTACAGCTAGCTGTGTACAGGCTTTTTTGGTGACTAAATGAAGAGTGTTACAGACTTTCCTGCCCAGGCTAGCTTCAAACTACAATCCTCAGATCTCAGCCTCCTGAGTAGCTAGTATTACAGGTGTGAGCCTCTGGCACCTGGCTCCAAAGAGATTCTTGAGTTTTCTTTCCAAATGGCAACTTCTCATCACATAGGTCCAAATTTAGTTACTTTGCTGAAAAGATGGAAAATTGAATTTAAATTTCATGCACTCATCTTCTTAGTACCTGACAGATTTTTAACAATTTAGTACAGAAAACTGATTCGGTTTTTTTGGGCGGGTGCCAGTCCAGTCCTGGGGCTTGAACACAGTTGCCTGGACATTATCCATCACTGGTCTTTTGTGCTTGAGTCTACCACTTGAACTATAGCTCCACTTCCAGCTTTTTGGTGGTTAACTTGAGATAAGAGTATCACTCACTTTTGTGCCCCAGCAAGCTTTCAATGCAATCCTCAGATCCCAGCCTCCTGAGTAGCAAGGATTACAGGTATGAGCCACCTCTGACAGGCTGAAATCTGATTTTTTATTAGCCTTGCCAAGCTGGCTACAAACTTTTCTGGAAAAACACAAATAAGGACTCAATCACCAAAGTAACATAAATTCTATTGTGGCATACCAGTTTAGACTATGAGTCTACATAGGAAAATAAAAGTGAATCTTTTAGAGATATATGGTATAAATGCTGAGGCCCAAATTCTGGGAACAATGTCAAATACAGATATATTTTATATTAGTTTTCTAATAAAATGTGTTTTCCTGTTAAAGTACTGACACAGCAGCATTATTTGTAAATCCTTTTGGTTACATGAAACTTGTTGAGAGAAAGAGGAAAAATATGAAGTTAAAATAGCAAATTCTTAAATTCCTAAGTAAAGTTCCCTCAACTCACCCACTTTCTGATGGGAGGAAGCCAAAGTTCCTGTTACACCCAAACTTCTAAAAACTCTTGTCCTTTCTTGCCATAGATAAGGAAGAATACAAAGAGAAATGGGAAAAGATAGAGTAAGAAAAAGGATACAAAAGCAGCAGCATCTGCTTCATCATGCTAAACAACACTGTTCTCCTACCTGGCAAGTCTCTCTTTATCCGCAGAGCTCTGTTCATCATCCGACCTAAAAACAGAATTAATGAACTAAGCTAAAATTTAAATTAAAAAAAAAAAGGAAATTGAAATAGAAAAAGGGGAAAGGGAAAAGGGAAGAAGAGTGGGGAGAAGAGATAGGGGAGAAAAGAGAAAAAAACGAAATGCAGAGAACAGAGAGGGAAATGGAAATACACGTTGGAATCCTGCCTTTAATTTATAAAGCTATCTGTTAGGATAAAGAAGATTCACTTATAATATGAAGGTCAACATAAAAGCAAGGCAAACTATAAATTGAGATTTCAACACAAAGCATTTTATCAACCAATCTCTATAGGAACCAAGCATATATAGTTTGAACAAGAAATATCAAAGGAATTCAAAAATACCGTTCTTGGGAGCAGAGAGCATGGCCTAAGTGGTAGAGTGGTCATCTAGCATTCACAAAGCCCTGGGTTCAATTCCCTAGTACTCCATATACAGAAAAAGCCAGAAGTTGTGCTATGGCTAAAGTGGTAGACCTCTAACCTTGGGAAAACTTAAGGACAATGCCCAGGCCCTGAGGTCAAGCCCCAGGACTTTGACCTCAGGACTGGCGGAGGTAGAAAAAAAAAATTCTTATATATATACTGCTCTCAATCTGGAAAGAAAATAATAGGCACATGTACTATTCTTTCTTTTTTCTTTTATCTTTTCTACTTTTTTTTTTGTGTGTGTGTGGGTTGTGGGGCTTGAACTCTGGGCCTGGGAGCTGTCTCTGAGCTCTTCAGCTCAAGCTACTACCCTACCCCTTGAGCCCCAGCTGGCTTTGAACCTTGATCCTCAGATCTCAATCTCCTCAGTAAGCTAGGATTACAGGCATGAGCCACCATGCCTGGCCTGCACATGTACTATTCTATAATGAAAAAAAATTAAAGAGAGTAAAGATAGTGTTAAATGATCACAATTAAATCCCATCCTATACACATACATGTACACACACAAAAAAGCACATATGCACAAATGACAAAATAACAACAAAAAAGACAAAATAACAGACCAGATTTTAGTAGAGGAATTATATTAAGTAAAACCAAGAGCTGCCAGGTGCAGGTGGCTCATGCCTGTAATCCTAGCTACTGAGGAAGTTGAATGAGATCTGAGGATCAGGGTTTGAAGCCAGCTAATAAAACACTCAAAGAAAGCAAGAAGTGGTGTTCTGGCTCAAGTGGTAGAGTGCTAATCTTGAGCATAAGAAGACCAGAGACAGCACCCAGGCCCTGAGTTTCAAGCCGCAGGACTGGGGGCCAGGGGGGAGGGCGGGAACCTAACAGCTAAATTTAAATTCTTAATTTTGAATCTATTACTTTACTATTTCCCACAGCATAACAAAGGCATGGGTAAATCAATTCTTCCTCCTCTGGATGAAGATAATCATCATTACATGTTACCGTAAGAATGGATGTCAATTTAAAAAACAAAAAGGACCAACCATGACCAACAACAAGAAAAAAGGAAAGAAAAGAAACAAAGTTTTAGAGGATCAATGTATAAGTACTCAAATATATATATATATATATATATATTTTTGAGGGGGGGGTGGGTCATGGGGCTTGAACTTGGCCTCGGCATAGTCCCTGAGCTCTTCAGTTCAAGGCTACCACCCTACCCTTGAGCCAAGCCACACTTCTCATTTTCTAGAGGTTACTTGGAGATAAGAGTCTCAGATCCTTTGTGCCTAGGCTGGCTTTGAACTTTGATCCTCAGATCTCAGCCTCCAGAATAGCTAGGATTTTAGGCGTGAGCCACTGCACCCAGCTCAATTATATTTTAGATTGATAGATAAGTCTCAAATAAAATGTCTAAGTAAAGTAAAACATATTAACAGTATGGAAAGTTTAATTATGAAAAATGACAATGACAAAAGTGGGCACAGTGGCTCCCACCAGTATTTGGGAGATTTGAGACAGGGGGATCATGAGTTTGAGGGTAGACTTCAACATAGTGAGACCCTTCCCAAAAAAACAAAAGGAACAAAAAGCAATGATTTTAGCAGCACATGGCAAATATTCGATAAAATACTCTAAAGGAAAAAAAGACAAACAGTAACAGTAAGAACCATGTAAAACTTTATGTATGTACTCTTGATGAGAACACAGAATGACAACAATGATATTAAGGGTTCCTTTAGTTATTACTTCCAGATAGCCTGCTAACAAACAAAAAAACAGTTGGCTTTTTTTTTGGGGGGGGGGATTGCCAGTCCTGGGGCTTGAACTTAGGGACTGGGTTCTATCCTTGAGCCTCTCTCAGCTCAAGGCTAGAGCTCTATCACTTGAACCACATACCCACTTCCAGCTTTTTCTGTGTACGTGGTACTGAGGAATCAAACCCAGGGCTTCAAGCATGCTAGGGAAGCACTCTACAACTAAGCCACATTCTCAGCCCAAACAGATTTTTTTTTTTCAAAATTTGAGAAAATTCATTCTTTTTTTAGCTTTTGATGGCTGTCTATTAAACTCTCAAAAGTATATGAGATGGGGCCAGGAGCACAGCCCAGTGGTAGAGTGCTTGTCTCGCTTGCACATGCCCTAGGCTGGATTCCTCAGTATCACATACTCAGAAAAAGCCAGAAGTGGTGCTCTGGCTCAAGCGGCAGAGCAGTGCAAAAGTGTCCAAGGACAGTGACCAGGCCCTGAGTTCAAGCTCCAAGAATGGCAAAAACAACAACAAACCCTAAAAGTATATGAGATGAACTATCTTTGCAAGTCATAAATTTAAGGGTTGAGTTCCATTGTTTGAAAGAAAATTAAATATCTAAAATTCCTAAAAGACCTAATTCCTCAGTACCATATACACAGAAAAAGCTGGAAATGGTGCTGTGGCTCAAGTGGTAGAGCTCTAGCCTTGAGAAAGCCCAAGGACAGTGCTCAGGCCCTGAGTTCAAGCCCCAGGACTAGCAAATAAATAAATAAATAAATAAATATCAGTACACAAAAAAAGAAAAATCTTTTCACCTCAAATCCACAACATTTCTAAATAAACGTATAGATATGCATACAAATGAAAACTAAAATAGCTCAGGGCACATTTTCACAGTGTTTTGGAATTTCAGTCAAGAGACTGTGGACCTGAACCACCCAGACTAATTGACACTGATCCTGGGGCTTGAACCCAAGGCCTGAGTGCTATCCCTCAGCGTTTTTGCTCAAGGCTAGGCACACTACCACTTGAGCTCTACTACAGCTCTACTTCCAGCTTTAATGGAGATAAGAGTCTCACAGAACTTCCTGCCCAGGCTGGTTCTGAATCATAGATCTCAATCTCTTGAATAGCTAGGATTACAGGTATAAGCCACTGGCACCCTGGCTGATATATTAACTTTTTAATATAGCTTGAAAAACTATCTTCCAAATTTCTATCAACTCATTTTAGAAATTGTTCACATTAAGACTTTATGATGATCTAACTGAAGTAGTTTTGACAAATAATTTTTATAAACCTATTTCTTCCCCTTTCCTTGTTTTATTTCCACTACTCTGGCTCATACGCTCATGACTTCATTGCTCTCTTACCATTTCAACAGCTTCTTTCTACTACCCTCACTAAAGTCCTCTCTGTTACCAAACCTATAAACTGCCATGATGGAAATATCAATATCAAATTTTTATTATCTATAAAATATTCTAACTCAAAGCATGTGGTGGCATCTTACTGTTTCAGAGGATTTAAATCTACACAATCCAATATTTCTTGATTTTAGAGATCAGTGGTTCTGAGGCCGGGAGTTTGGCCTAGAGGTAGAGTGCTTGCCTAGCATGCACAAAGACCCAGGTTTGACTCCTTGGTACCACATACATAGAAAAAAGCCAGAAGTGGTGCTGTGGCTCAAATGGTAGAGCACTAGCCTTGAGGAAAGCCCAAAGACAGTGCTCAGGCCCTGAGTTCAAGGCCCAGGACTGGCAAAAAAAAAAAAATCGGTTGTTCTTAAAGTGGCAAACTTCAGCAATGAACAAAGTATTTCACTATGCTGAATACCAATGGCACATGCCCTAACTACTCATAAGGCTGACTCTTAGAGAATCGATGTTTTAAACCAGCCAAAATGTATGAGACTCTGTCTTCAACTATGTAAAATGCCAACTGGAGGCCTGGCTGAAGTGGTAGAATACCAGCCATAATTGAAAAGGGCAAGACAGAGTAGAAGGCCTTGAATTCAAGTCCCAGTACCAACACAAAAATAAAAAATATAAAAGCAAAGTATTTCATTTTTAAGTAAGATTATTAATTTTCTGCAGTTGTTACAAATTTATTTTTCTGGTAGTATTATGATTTGAACTTTGGACTTCATGCTTGCTAGGAAGATACTCATTCCCACAAATCCACAAACTTAATTTGTAAAAAAAAATAAACCACTGGCTGGGCACCAATGGCCCACACTTGTAATTTATCTACTCAGGAACTGAGAGCTGAGAAGTGCAGTTCAAAGACAGCCCAGGCAACAAATTCTATGACACTCTTATATTAGCCACCAAATAACCACGGGAGAAGGTATGATTAAAGGGGTACAGTGCTAGCCATAAGCAAAAGAGCTCAGGGACAGCACCCAGGCCCTGAATTCAAGTTCTCCTATCAGAAAAAAAAGGGGGGAAGGAAGGGAATAAGTATATTTCATCATCTTGACAGTAATTAAAACAGATTATGTTTCTTTCATTCAAAACTCCAGTTTCAATGGCTTTGTCATTTCTTAGTGAATAAAATCATTTGCTATAAAGACTCCTCCATTAATTCTGTACCAATTGAATAGCAAACGAAATCAAGAAATCCACAATCTATGTTTCTAAAGATATACAGTACCCTTGCTGCGTACTCCTCTATGTGTCACATACATAGGAAAGCACTATATAAAATATTAACTCTGAGTTAAAGCCATGTCACATGAACATATACAAGAGCTATAATACTGTTTCATCACCTTTTAGAAAAGGAAAAAAGACTAGAGAAATCCACTCACTCAGATAAAATTAAAATTTAGGATGATTATATTGTCTGGTCCTATAACAAAGACCAAAACGATCTAGATTACCTGGCAAACCGCTCCTTATCATTACACATCTGATCATCATCACACCTGAAGGAGAAAAAAAAATGATTCATTTAATTCAAAGCATCACATTTGTTATATTTATTACACCCTGATGTGAAAACTAGAATTAGAAATTAAAATGTTCAAAAAGAAAAAGCACACAGGGGCCAGGAGTTTGGCCTAGTGGTAGAGTGCTTGCCTCGCATGCATGAAGTCCTGGGTTCAATTCTTCAGTACCACATACACAGAGAAAGGCCAGAAGTGGTGCTGTGGTTCAAGTGGTTGAGTGCTAGCCTTGAGCACAGAGGCTTATGGACAATGCCCAGGCCCTGAGTTCAAGCCCCAGGATTGGCAAAAAAAAAAAAAAAAAAAAAAAAAAAAAGAGCTCATGGAAAAGAATAATAAAATAATAAAAACAAACAGCACAGCACCCCAAAGAACTTAAATAATCTCATGACTAATATTTGCCAGGTTCCTGATATCTTCATTACCTTATCAGACATTTTTTAAAAAAAGCTGGGCACCAGTGGCTCACCCTGTAATCCTAGCTACTTAGGAGGAGGCTAAGATCTGAAGAAAGCATTTGAAAGCCAGCCCAGGTACTAAAATCCTTGAAACTCTTATCTCCAATTGACCACTAGAAAACCGGAAGTGGCACTGTGGCTCCAGGGGGGGGCAGTAGCCTTGAGCTGAAGAGCTCAAGGACAGTACCCTGGCCCAGATTTGAAGCCACAACAGACATAAAAAAAAAAAACAAGGACCGGGAGTTTGGCCTAGTGGTTAAAGTGCTTGCCTAGCATGCATGAATACCCGGGTTCGATTCCTCGGTACCACATGCATAGAAAAAAGCCGGAAGTGGTGCTGAGGCTCAAGTGGTAGAGCTCTAACCTTGAGAAAGTCCAAGGACAGTGCTCAGGCCCTGAGCTCAAGCCCAGGACTGGCAAAAAAAAAAAAAAAAAAAAACATAGCTAACTACCCTGTTAGTAACACTATACAATTAGCAATAAAAGCTGGGCACTGGTGGCTTACACCTGTAAACCTAGCTACTCAGGAGGCCGAGATCTGAGGATAATACTTTGAAGCCAGCCCAGCCAGGAAAGTCTGGGAGACTCTTATTTCCAATAAACTACTCAAAGGGGGGAAAAAAAAGCCAAAAGTGACACTGTGGTTCAAATGGTAGAGCCCTAGCCTTGAATAAAAGAAGCTCAAGGAGAGCATCCAAGCCCTGAGTTCAAGCCTCAGGACCAGCAAGAAACAATATACATATATGGATATATTAGGGATATATTCATTTTCCCCTTTTAAAAATTGCAGGAAAAAAAATACTACCCGGCACTGGTGACTCATGCCTATAATCCTAACTATTCAGAAATCTGAGGATCCTTGTTCAAAGCCAGTCTGGATAGTAAAATCTGTGAGACATTTATTTCTTATTAACCAGCCAAAAGCTGGAAACAGAGATGTGACTTGAGTGAAAAAGCCAAGTGAGATTATGAGGCCCTGAATTCAAGTGCCAGTACCAGCATGCACAGATGTACATACATACAAACACAAAATTATCTTAAAAAATATATATATATACTAGTGCCAGGAGAGGTGGCTCACACCTGTAATCCTAGCTACTCAAGAGGCTGAGATCTGGGCTGGGAGTTAGGCCTAGTGGTTAAAGTGCTTGCCTAGCATGCCTGAAGACCCGGGTTTGATTCCTTGGTACCACATACATAGAAAAAAGCCGGAAGTGGGGCTGAGGCTCAAGTGGTAGAGCTCTAGCCTTGAGAAGATCCAAGGACAGTGCTCAGGCCCTGAGCTCAAGCCCAGGACTGGCAAAAAAAAAAAAAAAAAAACGAGGCTGAGATCTAAGGATTAGGGTTCAAAGCGAGCCTAGGCACTAAATACCATGAGACTGTTATCTCCAATTTACCACCAGAAATCCGAAGTGGTGCTGAGGCTCAAGGGGTAGGTCAGTAGCCTTGAGCTGAAGAGTTCAGGGACAATGTCCAGGCCCAGTGTTAGGCAGTAGCCTTGAGCTGAAGAGCTCAGGGACAGCACCCAGGTCCAGAGTCCAAATCCCATGACCAGAGAAAAACAAAAACACTAGGGTTTGAACTACTCTTGTGCTTGCTAGCCAGGAACTCCTATTTATGCCATGTCTCCCAATCCAGTTCAGTGGTCAATTCACTCTGTGGTAAAAAGTTAATCTAGCCGGGTGCAGTGGCTCATGCCTGTAATCCTAGCTACTCAGGAGGCTGAGATTTGAGGATCAAAGTTCAAAGCCAGCCAGGACAGAAAAGGACCTGAGACTCTTATCTCCCATTAACCTCTAGAAAATGGGAAGTGGGGCTTGGCTCAAGGGTAGGGCAGTAGCCTTTAGGGGCAGTAACCAGGCCTAGTTCAAGCCCCATGACCCACACACACACAAAAAAGTTAATCTAAAATGTTCCACACTGGGGCTGGGAGTGTGGCCTACTGTTACAGTGCTTGCCTAGAATGCATGAAATCCTGGGTTCAATTCCTTGGTACCACATACATAGAAAAAGCTATAAGTAGTAATATGGCTCAAGTGGTAGAGTGCTAACCTTAAGAAAGCACAAGGACAGTGCCCAGACTCTGAGTTCAAGCCCCAGTACTGGCAAAAAAAAAAAAGTTCCATCCTGCACAACTGAAACTATATTCATTGGATACTAGTCTCCCTTACCTTCAACCTTCAACACTGCCAAGCACCATTCTACTTTCTGTGTCTATGAGTTTAATTACTTATATAATAACGCATACCTCACAAAAGCTGAATCATGTTGAATCATGTAATTTTTCCCCCTCCCCTGCCAGTCCTGAGGCTTTAACTCAGCTTGAGCACTGTCCCTGAGCAAATAGCTCAAAGCTAGTGCTCTACCACTTTGAACCACAGTCCTACTTCTTATTTTTGGTGGTTAACTGGAGATAAGTAAGTCTCATGGACTTTCTGGCCCAGACCAGTTTCGAACCTCAGTCGTCAAATCTCAGCCTCCTGAGTAACGGCATGAGCCACCAGTGCTTAGCAATATTTGTCTTTTTGTGACTGGCTTACCGTACTTAGTATAAAAATCCAACATTCCTACATTTTATACCATGTGGCAGAATTTCTATCTACTTATTCTACCCAAACCAGTCATCCCAATTTGCCTACTTAACATTTCAATCTCAGATGGAATGTGCACTCCTCCAAGGCCTCTCTGATTCTCAATGTATCTCTAGCAGGCCATCAGTGGTTCATGCCTGCAATCCTAGCTACTCAGGAGGCTGAGATCTGAGGATCGTGGTTCAAAGCCATGTGGTTCAAAGGTGCAAAAGTCTGTGAGACTCATCTTCAACTAACCACCGGAAAACCAAAAGTGATACTATGGCTCAAAGTGGTGGTGCACTAGCCTTGAGATGAAGAGCTCGGGGACAGCACCCAAGCCCAGAGTTCTAGCAGCACAACTGACAAAAAAAGAAAAAAAAAAAGCTGGGGCTGGAAGTTTGGCCTAGTGGTAGAGTGCTTGCCTAGCATGCAAGAAGACCCAGGTTCAATTCCTCGGTACCACATACATTAAAAAAGCTGGAAATGGTGCTGGGGCTCAAGTGGCAGAGCCCTAGCCTTGAAAAAGTTCAAGGACAGTGCCCAGACCTTGAGTTCAATCCCTAGGACTGGTCAAAAAAAAAAAAGCTGTTTCCATAACAGCCTCCGTAAGTAACAGTCTCTTTGTCATTTATCACTGTCCTACAAAAGTTGATCTCATCTGTTGACCTGTTTATTTAAGCCAATCAATGTGGTAGCTCATATGGGCAGATACCTTATCTTAGAAGAGTCAGTAAATGACATTCCAAACATAACTGTTTGGTCTATATTGATTATTGTACTAAAATGAATGTATGTGAAAAATAAATTCTGACTTTCCAACTTATATGCTCAGAACAGAAAGAAAAACAGCCATATATTGCTAGGAACCTTATTAGTACAGTACCACCTATTATACTAAAGCCTATTCATCCTTTCTCCAAATCACTTACTAGGTTCTGAGTTACCTGCATCTCCCTCCCTCTATCTATGAGGAGGGCACATTAGTTCTGAACGCTCCACTGGATGTTTGTATACTTACTCTGATTTCCTATGCCTCCATCTCACTCTTTCCCCTACACCCCCACACACACTTGTGTGTATTTTCAGAGCTTACATATCATGAATCTACCTTTTTTTAAGTCTGTCTTTTCTTCTGCTTTCCTTTCTGTCCACAGATTAACTCACAGACTCAGTGAATCCTAAGGATAGAGGGAAGGTTTCTATTCATTTTCAATGAATAATGATTTGGACTTGTGTGTGTGTGTGTGTGTGTTTGTCTTTTCTCAGACCTGGATTGAAACCAGGGCCTCTTGCCTCATAGTACATGCTCTACCACTGAGTTATGACTCCTAGCCCATTTTAAATCACTCTTTTTTCTTTTTCTTTCTTTAATTTTTTTTTTTTCAGTGACAGTTCTGAACTTAAACTTAGAGCCCAGATGCTGTCCTGAGCTTCTTTTGCTCAAGGCTGCTCTACCACTAGAGCCACAGCTCCACTTCCACTTGGAGATAAGAGTTTCATGGACTTTCCTGCCCTGGCTAGCTTCAAACCATGATCTTCAAATCTCAATTTCCTAAGTAGCTAGGATTACAGGTATGAGCCACAAGCATATAGGTTGGCCCTAATTTCTTATGGTAACCCAGTTACAGTTGTTTTCAAGAGTATCTGGCAAGGCTCATCAACTAGTCAGTTGCTAGAAATATGAATCTTACCTTTTAATGTTATAAAAAATATAAGTACGATTATCTGGCAAATATCATGTAACCCTTCTATTAATTATAATAAAAAATATATAAAAATATATAAGTACGGGCTTGGGGGAGGGACCTGGGGACAAAAACATGAGAAGGGGTATCAATGTTTGTGGAGTAATGCACCTTTTATCTGGGGAATATAATGTAACCATTCTATTAATTACCATTTAAAAAAGGTGAAAAAACATAGATACTACTGTATCTACTAACTGTATTAAACATTTTTTAAAAACCTAAACCATAGGCCGGTAGTTTGGCCTAGTGGTTAAAGTGCTTGCCTAGCATGCATGAAGACCCGGGTTCGATTCCTCGGTACCACATACATAGAAAAAAGCTAGAAGTGGTGCTGAGTCTCAAGTGGCAGAGCTCTAGCCTTGAGAAAGTCCAAGGACAGCGCTCAGGCCCTGAGCTCAAGCCCAGGACTGGCAAAAAAACAAAACAAAACAGGGGCCGGGAGTTTGGCCTAGTGGTTAAAGTGCTTGCCTAGCATGTATGAAGACCCGGGTTCAATTCCTCAGTACCACATACATAGAAAAAAGCCGGAAGTGGTGCTGAGGCTCAAGTGGTAGAGCTCTAGCCTTGAGAAAACCCAAGGACAGTGCTCAGGCCCTGAGCTCAAGCCCAGGACTGGCAAAAAAAAAAAAAAAAAAAAAAAAAAACTAAACAATAGTGAACAATTTACAATTTGGACAGTTTTTTGTATAAAAAATAAAAAGTAGAAGATAGGCATTGGTGGCTCACACTTATAATCATAGCTACTCAGGAGGCAGAGACCTGCAAACCAAACTTCAAAGCCAGCTTGAGTAGGAAAGTCAATGGGACTCTCATCTCCAATAAACTATTCAGAAAAAGCCAGAAGTAGTACTGTGGCTTAAGTGGTAGGATACTAGACTTGAATACAAAGAGGCTCAGGAACAGTGTCCAGTACCCAAGTTCAAGCTCCATGACCAAAAAAATAAAAAAAAATAAAAAAACATCAGAAGGCAGTTCAAACCCCATGACAGGCAAAATAAATAAGTAAATAAAAATAAAATTTAAAAATTAAAGCCCCTAGGGCCAGGAGTTTGGCTTAGCAATAGAGTGTTGGCCTAGCATGCACAAAGACCTAGGTTTGATTCCTTGGCTACTAAATACATAGAAAAAGTTAGCAGTTGGTGCCATGGCTCAAGTGGTAGAGCTCTAGCATGGAGAAAGCCCCAAGGACAGTGCTCAGGCCCTGAGTTCAAGCCTCAAGACTGGCCAAAAAAGAAAAGGAGGGGGAGGGGCTACAGGACTTTGGCCTCATAGTAGAGTGCTTGCCTAGCATGCACGAAAACCGGGGTTGGATTCCTCAGTATCACATACATAGAAAAATGCTGAAAATGGTGCTATGGCTCAAGTGGTAGAGCTCTAGCATAGAGAAAGCCCAAGGACAGCGCTCAGGCCCTGAATTCAAGCCCCAGGACTGGCAATAAACAAACAAACAAACAAACAAACCCCTAAAGCTTAGCAAGCATGGGACTCTAGTACTGCCCCAAATTTAAATTAATAAATTAGTAAAACAATAAAATAAATGAAGCTTTGCTAATCATATAACCAAATTATATATTTCTTGAGGGGCATTCCTGAGGCTTGAATTCAGGGCCTGGGCAATGTCCTAGGGCTTTATCAAGGCCAGTGCTCTACAACTTGAGCCACAGCACTACTTCTGGCTTTTTCTATGTATTTGTTACCAAGGAATAGAACCCAAGGTTTCCTGAATATTAGGCAAGCACTCTATCACTAGGCCACACTCCTGGCCAGGTATGTTCTTGCTGAATAGCAAACGTTTTGCTTTTTTTATTTTGTGCCAAAATATCCCACCTTTCTGGAAGAATCCCTTTAAAAATATATTTTAAAATCCAGTTTCAGCCAGCCCACAACCTCATGCCTGTAATCCTAGGTACTTAGGAGGCTGAGATCTGAGGACTGGGGTTCAAAGCCAGGCCCCAGCACTAAAGACAGTGAGACTCTTATTTCCAATAATCACTAGAAAACCGGAAGTAGCACTATGGCTCCAGGGATAGGGCAGTAGTCTTATACTGAAGAGCTCAAGGACAGCACCTACACCCAGAGTTCAAGCCACATGATCCACAAAAAAAGTAAGATAAAAATAAAAATCCAGTTTCAGTGCTCCAGAAGATTCATTACTCAAGCATACAAACCAGCAGACACAATAGTTTACAACTGAAATCTCGGCTACTTGGAAGACATTTTTCAGGAAGATTATAGTTTGAGACCAGATAGAGTAAAAGACAGCAAGGCCTCACCTCATCAAAAAAGTGCCTGAAATCTCCAGCTATGGAGCAAGGTATTAGTAGGAAAACTGTAGTCCAGGCTGACCCAGGAAATAATCTCAAGGCCCTACTTGCAAAATAACTGAAAGCAAAAAGAGCTGTGGGCATTGCTAAGCAGAAAACCACCTACCTAGCAAGTATGACTCTAAGTTCAAAGCCCAGTACTACATAAGCAAAAAATACATACACTTTGGAATATATATACATATATACACACATAAATATGTATGCTCCAATTTCTCCTTCTTATAGAGGGAATCAATAAATGATATCAGAAGGTATTACTCAGTTACACATTAACAAATTATATCTCCCAGTGTCTACTTCCTTTCACAGCCCTCTCCAACACCAACCCAAGACACAATCACATGACTTTGTTTGGCCAATAAGACATTAGCAAATGTCATAGAAGTAGAAACTTGTTAAGCACAAGGGGACTTGCCAGTGTGTTTTACTTGTAGTATAGTCATTATAATATGAAGAAACTCAGACTTGCCTTCTTACAAACATACACAACCACTGCAGTTGAGCTGAACTTAGCTGATCACTAGGCAAATATGGCTTATGAGCAAGTCTAGGCAAGATCAGCAGAATAACCATGCAATGACTCCTCAGAACTGTGAGAAATAATACACTCCTCCTCCTCCTTCACATTCTCCTCCTCCTCCGCTTCTTCTTCTTCGTCAGTTGTGGGACTTGAACTCTGGGCCTGGGTGCTGTCGCTGAGCTCTTCAGCTCAAGGCTACCACCCTACCCCTTGAGTCATAGCACCACTTCTGGGTTTCTGGCGGTTAACTGGAGATAAGAGTCTCACAGACTTTTTAGTGCCTGGGCTGGTTTTGAACCCAATCCTCAGATTTCAGCATCCTGAGTAGCTAGGATTACAGGAGTGAGCCACCACGAGGCAATCTTCTTCTTCTCCTTTTTTTTTGGCCATTCCTGGGCTATGAACTATGGGCCTGGGCACTGTCCTTGGACTTTCTCAAGGCTAGAGCTCTACCACTTGAGTCATAGCATTATTTCTGGCTTTTTTCTATGTATGTGGTACCGAGGAATCGAACCCAGGTCTTTGTGCATGCTAGGCAAGCACTACCATTAGGCCAAACTCCCAGCCCTTGTTGTTCTTCTTAAACCATGCATCAACAGGTAACTGATAATCAGAGGTTCTTGTAAACTCTCTGTCCTCTCTTCACTGAGGTCTTTGAAATTATTCATAGAATGTCTGAAAACTTTATGGGGTATAATATGAAAATATAGTTCTAAGATAAACCACTCTTCTTAGGCATAAGAACAAAAATATTAGTAGTCAGAACTATAAATATTAGTAACTAATTTTCAATATAAAAAATCTCAAGAAAAATTTTCAAACTCTTACCTCAAAAATTTACTGTTCCCTTCTCCATCATCATCAAAATCCAGCCTGGGAAAAATCAACAAAAAGTAACTGTAAGCCTATTGAAAATGCAGAATACTGAGAACCTAAAATTTATTTAAACAAGCTTCCTTATACTTAGTCCAATAAAAGGGAAGAAGGAAGTAGGCAAAAGTTAGAAATCCAATCTATATGACCTCTTCCCTAAAATGACAAAATAGAAAAAAAAAAGGAGGGGGGGCAATAAAATCAGATATGATGCCATTGCACTTAGGAGACTGACCAGAAGAATTGTGAGCATGAGGCCAGCCAAGGCTAGATTATAAGACCTTGTAGACAAAAAGAAAGAAAAAAAGAAAAAGAAATTGAGCAATAGGAAAAAAATGCTAACTATCACTAAACTTCCTGGAGTGGCAGCCTGCCTCTAACCAAGGATCTGCATGTGAATATA
Organism: Megascapheus bottae; assembly: GCF_031878675.1. Classification (NCBI taxonomy): domain Eukaryota; kingdom Metazoa; phylum Chordata; class Mammalia; order Rodentia; family Geomyidae; genus Megascapheus; species Megascapheus bottae. Next base: position 41,772,047 of record NC_143518.1, on the reverse strand, counting down.
ACCTCTACAGAAGGAATAGGAATAAGGAAAAGAAGAGATTTTCAGGCTTTTTTGTTGTTGTTATTGTTGTTGTTTTGTCAGTGGCTTGAACTTAGGGCCTCGGTGCTGTCCCTGAGCTCTTTTGCTCAAGGCTTGTGCTCTACCACTTTTTTTTCCCCTTTGGTCTATGCCTGGGCACTGTTTCTGAGCTCTCTAGCTCAAGACTACTACCCTACCCATACATAAGCCTGGGCTTGTCCCTGAGCTCTTCAGCTCCAGGCTATTGCCCTACCCCTTGAGCCACAGCTTCATTCCAGTTTTCTAGTGGTAAATAGAGATGAGTCTCACGATCTTTAGTGCCCCAGCTGGCTTTGAACTGAGATCCTCAGCTTCTTGAGTAACTAGGATTACAGGCATGAGCCACAACTCCCAACTACCACTTTAGTTTTTGAGTGGTTAACTGAAGATAAGATTGTCATAGGAGAGTAGGGGAGGGGAGGGATCATGGTAAAGTGCATGCCTAGCGTACATGAAGCCCTGGGTTCAATTCCTTGGTACCACATACATGGAAAAAGTCAGAAGTGGTGTTGTAGCTCACGTGGTAGAGCACTAGCCTTGAGAAAGCCCAAGGACAGTGCCCGAGCCCTGAGTTCAAGCCCTAGGACTAGACAAAAAAAAAAAGATTCTCATGGGACTTTTTCTGTCCAGGCTGGCTTCAAACTGCAATCCTCAGATCTTGGCCTCTTAAGTAGGTAGGATTACAGACATAAGCCACGGGCACCCAGCTTCAGTTGAGTTTTTAATGTAGTGCTGAGAATCAAAAGATAGGATCTTGTACGTGCAAGACAAGTATATTACTACTGATAAAACTAAAATACACAATTTTTTATTTCTATAGTCTATACCATATTATCAGGTTGATTTTTAATTTATTTATTTTGGGCTGGTCCTGGGGTTAAACTCAGGACATGGGTACCATCCCTGTGCATTTTGCTCAAGACTAGCATTCTACCACTTGAGCCACAAAGCCAGTTCTGGCTTTTTAATTCAAAGTTAAGAGTCTCATGGACTTTCTTGCCCAAGCTGGCTTTGAACCTTGATTCTCAGATCTAAGCCTCCTGAGTAGCTAGGATTATAGGCATGAGCACATTGGGACCCAGCTTGAAATCTTTTAAAGCAGTAACATTACATGACAGTAACCTAGACAAAAGAAACTTGTTAGTTTAAATACATAACCTTCAGTACATTCAAGATTGTGATAGATGAGGGGAAAAACAAAAAACTGCTCTCAATGTGGTTTCTGCTTAAAACAAATGCAAAGGGAAAAAAAAGGAGGATAGAAAAATGTCATGTGAGGGACATAACATGCTGTGGATGTTCAAAAAAAGAAGAGATAAAAAAAACCAGAAAAGAAAAGAAAAGGAGAAATGATTTTCACTTAAGGGGATTAGTGAAGATTATAGGTAATAGGGGAGGTCAATCTCCTATTATGTCTGTACTCATCTTAACCCAATAACCACTTTTAGCATTTCTACTAGTGAGATAATTTGGTAGGATAACTCTACATGGGTTACAGATGAAGTATGTGATATCAATCCTAAAAATGTTTATTCCTCTTCCTCCTTCCTGAAGTTCTTGATCATTTATCAAAATCCTAATCTACCTCCTAACTCTATAAGAATCCTAAAGAAATAATTTGAAAAAAAAATTGAAATAGGGAAGAAAGTGTTTATATCATAAAGAAGTTCAATACAGGGGCCGGGAGTTTGGCCTAGTGGTAGAGTGCTTGCCTAGCATGCACGAAGACCTGGGTTCGATTCCTCAGTACCACATACGTAGCAAAAAGCCAGAAGTGCAGGGCTAGGATGTAGCTCAGAGGCAAAGCACTTGCCTAGCAAGTGCAACGTCCTGGGTTCGATCCCCAGTACCCAAAAAAAAAAAAAAAAAAGGTCAAAAAAAAAAAATACAGTTAATCAAAAAGCCAGAAGTGGTGCTGTGGCTCAAGTGGTAGAGCCCTAGCCTTGAGAAAATCCAGGGACAGTCCTCAGGCCCTGAGCCCAAGCCCAGGACTGGCAAAAAAAAGAAGTTCAACACAGCAATACACAAAACCTTCAAAACAACTTAAGAGCTCTGAAATAGAAATTAAGTACATATTTCTGTGCAAATATTTAAAATTGCTATATGAAACAATACAAATAAGGCTATCTGATGTGGTAAGATGTAAAGATGTGTTACTATTCAAAGAGATTAAGGTTAACATTATAGGAAGTAGATACATAGAAAGGCTGAAGGTAGTGCTGGGCACCAGGACTTCCACCTGAAATCCTCACCACAAGGAAGCTGAGATCTGAGGATCGAGGTTCAAGGCCAGATGGGGGCAGAAAGTCCATGAAACAATTATCTCCAATTAACCACTAATAAATAAGAAATAGAGGTGTGGCTCAAGTGGAGGAGTCTTAAGTGAAATAGCTAAGGGCCAGCACCCAGGTCTTGAGTTGAAGCCCAGTACTGGCGGGCACATATACATCTGAAAACACATACAATACATGCACACACAAAATTTGATGGTCCTTTTGACTGTTCTAAGTTTTTGTTGTTGTTGTTGTTGTTGTTGTTGTTGTTAGTCCTGGGGCTTGAACTCAGGGCCTAGGCACTGTCCTTGGGCTTTCTCAAGGCTAGCACTCTATCACTTGAACCACAGCTCCACTTCTAGCCTTTTCTGTGTATGTGGTACTGGACAATTGAACCCAGGGCTTTGTGCATGCTAGGCAAGCACTCTGTTAAGCCACAGTCCTGGCCCCTGTTCTAAGCTTTTATATTTCCAATATTACTGTAGAACAAATATGTGATGACTTCGACTATATTTTTCTGTGAGACACATGCCTGAAATCCCAACAGTTGGGAAACAGGCAAGAGCATCATGAGTTTGAGGTCAATCTCAGTTACATGGAAAGATCCCATTTTAAGGGTGGGGAATGTGGCCTGCTGGAAGAGCGCTTGCCTAGCATGCATGAAGCCTTGGGTTTGATTCCTGGGTATCACATACACAGAAAAAGCTGGAAATGGTGTTGTGGCTCAAGTGGTAGAGTGCTAGCCTTAGAAAGCCCAAGGAGGCTGGGAGTTTGGCCTAGTGGTAGAGTGCTTGCCTAGCATGCACGAAGACCCGGGTTCAATTCCTTGGTACCACATACTTAGAAAAAGCCAGAAGTGGTGCTGAGGCTCAAGTGGTAGACTTCTAGCCTTGAGAAAAATCCAAGGACTGTCCTCAGGCCCTGAGCTTAAGCCCAGGACTAGCAAAAAAAAAAAAAAAAAAAAAAAGCCCAAGGATAGTGCTCAGGCCCTGAGTTCAAGCACTAGAACTGGCACACAAAAAAAGAGATTCCATTTTAATATTTACAATCTATTAAATATGTTTTATATGTAATATATATTCTTACTAATCACATGCATTCATTGCAGAAAATCTAGAAAATTAAAAGAAAAATAAGGGCTGGCAGTTTGGCTTAGTAGTAGAGTTACTGCCCAGCATACACGAAGACCCAGGTTCAATTCCTTGGAACCACATACACAGAAAAAGCTGGAAGTGGTGTTGTGGCTCAAGTGGTAGAGAAAGCCCAAGAACAGTGCTCAGTTTCTGAGTTCAAGCCCCAGGACTGCAAAAAAAAAAAAAAGAGGGGGGAGAGTAAAAGAAAAGTTGCAGATTTAGCAACTAACTCAGACAGTTATAAGAAGACATTATATTCAAACTCACCCTTGTCGCCTTTTAATAGCCCTTTGAACAATGGTTCCTCCACCTTGAATCCCAGGCCCAGGGTTTCCAGAGGCAATAGTGGGTCCCAGCGATGGTACATCTGATGCCATTTCTTTCAGAAAAGGAATAAAAATAAATATATATATGCATATGTGTGTACATATACATATATATAAATATCACCAATATCAAGTTAGCTAAAAGTTCAATGTATGGATAAAAATCTCAATTTATTAGAAGACTCAACTATTCACATATAGATTACTTCTTGAATTCTTACACTGGTAAAAGGTTTCCTCATACTTCAGTTTTTCCAACTTTATATGAACACTATATGCTGTAGCCTTCTTTTTTTTTTTTGGAAACAGAGTCTTCTATATTGCCCAGGCTGACCTTAAATCTGCAATCCTTCTGACTCAACCTCTAGAGAGTCTGAGATTACAGGTATGTGCCCTCATACAAGACTAGCATTCATTTTCAGTCTTATAAAAGTAACATAATACAAAATAAGCATTTAGAAGTTGGTTTATAGATTTCATGCAATCAGTGAATATTTGCACTTTTTATTTAAGAATTAAACAGAAGAAGCCAGGCACCAGTGGCTCACGCCTACAATCCCAGCTACTCAGAAGACTGAGATCTGAGGATCATGGTTCAAAGCCAACCCAGGAACAAAAGTCCATGAGACCCTTCAATTAACACCAGAAAACCAGAAGTATCACTATGGCTCAACATGGCAAGCACACAGGCAAAGACCAAGGTAAGTGGACATAGCCACAAAACCCCTTGAGTTTGTTCTTATCTGCCTTTTCCCATTTCTACTTTGTGGCCTCTGTGTGCCTCTTCTTATAGGTAGCAGCAGAAAGCTCACTATCTTAGTGTTTTCTCTTAACAGTCACTCTGCTTTTTCACATTCTGTCAAGCAAGCTGACACTATTGCTAGCAGTATGGTTCTGGCAGCAGTTTCAGCCTGCTTTCTCTGTGTTCACTGTTCCAACACTACAGGCCCTCATGTGTACCACATTTTATTCAATCAGTCTTCAACTGAATAACTTTTAGGTCGCTGCCAAGTTTTTTTGTTTGTTTTTTTTTCTAGTCGTGAGACTTGAACTCTAGGCCTGGGCGTTGTCCCTGAGCTCTTTAGCTCAAGGCTACAGCCTTACCCCTTGAGCCACAGCACCACTCCCAGTTTTCTGGTGGTTAACTGGAGATAAGAGTCTCTCTGACTTTGGTGTCGGGGTTGGCTTTGAACCTCAATCCTCAGATCTCAGCCTCCTGAGTAGTTAGGATTACAGCCATGAGCCCCACACCTGGTGTTGCCACGTTTTTATTATTACAAATAATGCTCTAAGAATATTTGCATAATACCAGGCACAGTGGCCCCATGACTCACAGAAGAAGAAAAAGAGGAGGAGGAGGAAGAGGTGGTGGTGGTAGAGAAAATATCTGCATATATAGATTTTGTTTTGTCAGTCCTAGGCCTTGAACTCAGGGCCTAAGCACTGTCTCTGGATTTTCTCAAAGCTAGAGCGGTACACTTGAACTTTACAGCACCACTTCTGGCTTTTTTCTATGTATGTGATACTGAGGAATCGAAACTGGGTCTTCATGCATTCTAGGCAAGCACTCTACCACTAGGCCAAACCCCCCGCCCTGCATATGTAGTTTTTAGTTCTCAGTATTTATCATGGATTCGGGGAGGTGGAATTCAAGCATATAAACATCTAAAAAATGCTTTTTTTCATTATACTCCTTAAACAGAGTCCCAGGATCACAACAGATAGGAGACTCGACAAATGGGACTACCTAAAAATAAAAAAGTTTCTGTACAGACAAAGGCATAGCTAATAAAGTAAAAAGACAGCCAACCAACTGGGAAAAGATATTTACCAATAACACATCAGACAATCCAATATCTACAGGGAACTCAAGAAACGAATCCCCCCACCCCAAACTCAACAAGCTAATCATTAAATGGGCAAGGGAACTTAAGAGAGACTTATCAAAAGAAGAGGTTAAAATGACAAAGAAACATATGAGAAAATGCTCATCATCCATGGTCATAAAAAACAATCCTAAGATTCAGTTGTGCAAACTGAAAATTGTTTTCTGAATAGTACTTCAGTTACTTAGAAAACAAAAATAAGAATCAGGCTGTATCAATGGCTCTTGACTATAATTCTAGCTATTCAGAAGGTTGAGATCTGAGGATCTCAGAGCCAACTGGACTGAAAAGTCCCTAACACTCTTATCTTCAATTAACCAGCTAAAAGCCAGAAATAAAGGTTTGTTTCAAGTGGAAGATCACTAGCCTTGAGAAAAAAAAATTTGGAGCCAAAGCCCAGGCCCTGCCTGAGTTCAAGTACAACCTGGTCCCAGTACTGGTGCCAAAAAGAAAAAGGGAAAAAAGAAAAAGAAACGACATTTGTGACTGCATCAATAAAAGCATTTCTGCAGAAGAAACAATTTACAGAACCAAGAGACAATCCACAGAATGGGGGAAAAAAATCTTCACCAGCTATTCAACTGATAATGCATTAATACCTAGAACATATAAAAAACTCAAAAAGCTGACTAGCAAAAGAATTAATAATCCAATTAATGGGCAAATGAAGTGAAAACTGGTTTTCAAAAGAAGCAATACAAACAACTAATAGATACATGAAATATTATTCAACATACTTAGCCATAAAGAAAATGAAAGTCGGGGCCAGGAGTTTGGCCTAGTCGTGAAGTGTTTGCCTAGCATGCAAGAAGACAGGGTTCAACTCTGTGGTACCACATACATAGAAAAACGCTGGACAATGGTGCTGTGGCTCATGTAGTAGAGCTCTAGCCTCGAGAAAGTCCAAGGACAGTGCTCAAGCCAAGTTCAGTCTCCAGGACTGGCAAAAAAAAAAAAAAAAAAGAAAGTCAAACATCTCGGGGCCAGGAGTTTGGCCTAGTGGTAGAGTGCTTGCCTAGCATGCACAAAGACCCGGATTCAATTCCTTGGTACCACATACATAGAAAAAAAGCCAGAAGTGGTGCTGAGGCTCAAGTGGTAGAGCTCTAGCCTTGAGAAAGTCCAAGGACAGTGCTCAGGGCTCAGGCCCTGAGCTCAAGCCCAGGACTGGCAAAAAAAAAAAAAAAAAATCTCATCCAGGTCAGAATGGAAATCATCAAGAAAACAAATGGTGGCAAGGATATATGGGGAAAAGAAATCATCATACCGGGCCGGGAGTTTGGCCTAGTGGTTAAAGTGCTTGCCTAGCATGCATAAAGACCCGGGTTCGATTCCTCGGTACCACATACATAGACAAAAAAGCCGGAAGTGGTGCTAAGACTCAAGTGGTACAGCTTTAGCCTTGAGAAAGTCCAAGGACAGTGCTTAGGCCCTGAGCTCAAGCCCAGGACTGGCAAAAAAAAAAAAAAAAAAAAAAAGAAATCATCATAAACTGCTGATGGGAATATAAACTAGTGCAACCATTATGTAAATAAGTATGGAGATTCTTCCATAAGTGGGTCCTAGCAACTCACAGGCTGAGACCTGAGGATGATTGTTTAAAGCCAACCTGGGCAGGAACGTCCCTGAGAGTCTTAGCCAGAAATAAACCTATGGCTCAACTGGTAGGGTGCTAGCCTTGAACACAAAGAGCCTCAGGGACTGCACTCAAGCTCTGATTTCAAGCCCCAAGACTGGCACAAGAAAGAAAAATAAAGACCTACCTTATAATCACACCACACTATCCTTGGGCATATAATCCTTGGGCTGGGAATGTGGCTTAGTGGTAGAGTGCTTGCATAAAGCCCTGGGTTCAATTTCTCAGCATCACATACACAGAAAAAGCCAGAAGCAGCACGGGGCCCAAGTGCCTTGAGCGAAAGAAGCTCAGGGACAGTGCCCAGGCCCTTAGTTCAAGTCCCAGGACTGGGAAAGAAAGAAAAAGGAGGGAGTGTGAGGGAGGGGAGAGAGGGTGGAAAGGAAAGTGAGTCAGGTGCCACTGGCTCAAGCCTGTTATTCTAGCTACTCAGAAAGCTGAGATCTGAGGATCATGATTCAAAGCCAGCCGGGGCACAAAAGCCAATGAGACTCATCTCTAATTAACCACCAGAAAACCAGAAGTGGCACTGTAGCTCAATGTGGTAGACTGCTAGCGTTCAGTTGAAGAGCTCAAGGACAGAGCCCCAGCCCAGAATTCAAGCCCTATGACAGACCAAAAAAAAAAAAAAAAAAAGTAGGGCTGAGAGTTTTGCCTAATGATAGAGTGCTTTCCAGCATGAATGAAGACTGGGGTTTGATTCCTCAGTAACACATACATAGAAAAGCCAGAAGTGGAACTGTCACTCTTTTGGTAGAGTTCCAGCCTTGAGAAAGCCCAAGGTCAGCGCTCAGGCCCCGAGTTCAAGCTCCAGGACTGACAAAAAAGAAAAAAGAAAAGGAAGGAACAAAAAAGCACTTGCAACTCAATGGTCACTGCAGCACTGTTTACCCTAAACAGTGGAATCAAGGTGCCAAAAATAAATGAACAGATAAAGATTATATATCTATATAAACCATGGAATATTACATAGCCATAGAAAAAAATGAAATCATATCATTTATAGGAAAATGAATGTAATTAGACATATTGAACAAGGTAAGCCAAGCTCAAAAGCCAAAGATTACATGTTTCACTCATATGTGAAAGCTAATATGTAAAAGACATAGATATTCATGGATATATACATATGTAAGTATACCTATACACAAATTATATATAATATGTATCATATTATATATGTATATAAATCCTAATTATAGGAAGATGAGAGGATGGGAAGGAAAAAAGATGGAGAATGAATAATTTCAAAATACAGTACAACTATGTATGAAGATGACATAGGAATTTCAATGAAAACTGTTAATAATGAGTAGGAGAGTGGGAGAAGACTATTCTTAGCAAAACAGAATATATACAGTTCTGCTGACTCCCGTGGGACCTTAGGAATTTTACATGTTAGAAGAAAACAAAACTTAAATGTAAATTAAGTGCATGTCTAGATATTTCACAAGACCCCCCCCTTGGATAACTACTACAGTCCTTTGTATAATAAAAAAGAACTTATACAAAAGACTAATCTGGCCCAATGTGGTGGCTCACACCTGTAATCCTAGCTACTCAGGAGACTGAGATCTGAGAATCTCGGTTCAAAGCCAGCCTAGGCACTAAAGACAGTGAGACTTTTATGACCAATTAACCACTAGAAAACAGAAGTGGCACTGTTGCTCAAGGGGTAGAATGGTAGCCTTGAGCTGAAGAGGTCAGGAACATCGCCCAAGCCCAGAGTTCGAACCCAATGACTGGGGAAAAAAAAAAAAGAATAATCTGGGATGAGACTGTGGCTTAGTGGTAGAGTACTTGCCTGGCATGCATGAAGCCCTGGGTTTGATTCCTCAGTACCACATAAACAGAAAAAGCCAAAACAGGTGCTGTGGCTCAAGTGGTAGAACACTAGCCTTGAACAAAAAGAGGCTCAGGGACAGTGCCCAAACTCTTGAGTTCAAACCCCAGGACTGGCAAAAAAAAGGGGGGGGAGTGGAAAAAAAAAGAAATAAGCAAATTAAAGAAGCAACCAACCAACTGAAAGACAGAAAACAAAATTAACTCTCATTAGCAAAGATTCTGCACCTTATTAGAAATATATATATATATATATATATATATATATTCCTTGGTACCACATACATAGAAAAAAGCTGGAAGTGGTTCTGTGATTCAAGCAGTAGATTGCTAGCCTTGAGAAAGCCTAAGGACAGTTCTTGGGCCCTGAGACTGGCAAAAAAAATAAAGAAACATATTCAAAATACCATCAAAACCCCACTGCATCCACAACTGCTGAATATGACAGCACCTAATGCTCAGAGCCAGAGTCCTTTAGGTATGCTCTCTCTTCTCTTGATGTTTTTGGTGATGGTGGAGGGAGACTTGGGGCTTGAACTCAGGGCCAGGGCACTGTCCCTGAACTTTCTGTTTTTCTTTTGCACCATGTGTGGTTAATTTGAGATAAGAGTGTCATAGACTTACCTGCCAGAGTCAGCTTCAAACTTCAATACTTAGATCTCAGCCTGCCAAGTAGCTAGGATTGCAGGCAGATGCCACCTGACAAGGAGCATTACTTTTGACTGTTATGTTGGTGAATAATTGCTTTAGTCCATATCTGATACCAATATAAGCTTATTAAATTCTTCATTGAAACAAATATATATATATATATATATTCTAGACATTTAATAATGACCAGGTAATGAAAATATACTCAAGACAATGTCCTTCTGGGGACTGTAGTTTAAAAACAATATAAAGCAGCCCCACCCACCCAGCCGGAAAAAAGCTTCTGACAAACCAACTAAAACTTGTTTACCCAGGCCACTTCTTAATAAGAGAAATGCTTTGCAATTTCACTGGGGTTATATAAGGATTTTGCAATGTGTGATCAGTTTAAACAGTTCTCAGATTGGTTATTTTACTACAAGGTCAAATTTTACTAACAGTATTTCTCCAGTTGTGTAGTTTTACTCCATCATTCAGTGTTTCCTTCAAGAATTTTTAGTCATTAATTTCATCTCTATTTTCCTTAACAAAGATAACAATTATAAGATTGATTAAAACAAAAAACTTACACTGACATGTGACAAATTAACTACTTCTTAAAATAGCTCTGTTCCGAGAAACATAATGGAAAGACAATAAATTTCACAGTGATTCAGCAATACTACCAAAACCTGAATATTACAATACTGCCTTTCACAAACAATAAAATCAAATAAAAATTTTAACTTGAGGGCCGGGAGTTTGGCCAAGTGGTAAAGTGCTTGCCTAACATGCACGAAGACTGGGGTTCGATTCCTCGGTACCACATACATAGAAAAAAGCCGGGAGTGGTGCTGAGGCTCAAGTGGTAGAGCTCTAGCCTTGAGAAAGTCCAAGCATAGTGCTCAGACCCTGAACTCAAGCCCAGGACCGGCAAAAAATAAAAAAATAAAAAATTCTAACTTGAGGATTGCATAGAGTATCACACACACACACACACACACACACACACACACCCTTTTTATTTTGTTTTTGTTTGTCAATCCTCGGGTTTGAGCTCAGGGCCTGAGCCCTGTCCTTGGATTTTCTAAGGCTAGAGCTCTAAGCAACAGCACCTCTTTTGGCTTTTTCTATGTATGTGGTACTGAGGAATCGAACCCCAGACTTCCTGCGTGCTAGCCACTAGGGCAAACTCCCGGCCCCCACCTTGTCCTTTTTAAAAGACTATCAAGGGGCCGGGCTTTCTCTACAGAATTTTGCAAGAAAATGACCACGGTTGACAAGGTAAACTAGGTCTTCCAAAATGAAATGACTCCTAGGGAGAAATAATTTCAATATAGTGAGAGTGAAAACTAGTTGAGTTTTGAGGCTCTCCTCTCTAGATCGGCATTATAACCTACTTCATCTCTGAGACATGGCCCGATTTGGGGGACGTGGTCTTCAATATTCATTGAAAAATGTTCTGGAACTAAACTTCTGAAAGAATGGGAACTGCCTCGAACCTGGAGTGGTGGAGAAGCGGCAGGCACGGTCCTGAAAACCTCGGCCTTCAGCGGTTAGACACTGCCTCGGAGGCCACCCTGAGAACGTGGACAGCAAGTTTCAAAGTGTAGCCCGAGGGGGCGGGGTGGGGCTGGAGGTTCGGCCTGCGGAACCTCAGTGGAAATGCCCAGAGTCTGAAGATTTACCTGGAAATCTAAACTTTTTCAATGTCTGGAAACGGGCCGTCAGCGAAGCAGCAACGTGAGGCGACGCTCACCGATGCAAGCTTACCCTCCAAGGGACCTGAGCCACCCGGTCCAGTCCGAGGAAGGCAGTTCAGCCGCACAGAATCTCAGCCGGCCGAGGCCAAGAAAACCACCACACGACAGACCTGCCCACCGCCGCAGGGGGGTGCGCGACGGGCCCCGAACGCCTCGGCTTCCATTCGCCGGCTCTCCCCAGTCCACCGGGGTGGCGTCCCTTCCCCGGCCCCCTCCCCCACCGCCCCGGGCCGCCCCCGCCGGGCCCCGCGCCCGCAGCTCCGGCAGCCGACGCTCAGACCCCGGTCTCCGCGGTTGTCAGTCGCTCCAGCCCCTCCCCCTTTAAAGGCTCTCCGACCCACCGTCTCCTCACCGGGGTTAGCAGTAGTCGCCGCCATGGCCTAGAAGCCACCGCCACCTCGCCACCTCCTCCCCCCAGTGGGAGGAGCCGCCGCCACCGAGCCGAGGGGGGGAGGGGGAGGGAAGAGCCACTCCTCAGAAGCGGCAACCCACCGCAGCCACCGCTACCGCGGAACCCAAGATGGCGGACGCGCCACCCCCACCCCGAACACACACCAGCCCGGCCCCGGGGGCTGGAAAGCCACGCCTGCTTGGTGGGCGGAGTCAACTCATCGCCCGCCTCTGAGAAGAACGACCAATGGGAACACCAAGTCGGAAGTCCAGCTGTCGTCCTAATCCCGCCTTCTCTACGTCAGAGGTCGGCGATCGAGTGACGTCATTGAAAAGCAATGAAAGATGGGTGTTTCCAATAAAGTTTCAGAGAGTGAGGCCCGAGTTTGGGCAAATGGTTTGTTTTCTAAATCCTCCTTTAAGGTGTTCTAATAAGAAGGAAAAAAGTTTTCAAAAGTTAATATAAAAAGCACTGGAACCTACTAACATAGGAAAACTCACCGTGCTGCCCTCAAAAGTTCAGTCATTTAACCAGAGGTTATGGTAAGCTCTTCATGTATACTTCCTTTTTTTGTTGCTGTTTTTGCCAGTTCTGGAGCTAGAACTCAGGGCCTGGGCAACGTCCTGGGCTTTCTCAAGGCTAGCGCTCTACCTCTTGAGCCACAGCACCACTTCCAGCTTTTTTCTGTGTATGTGGTACTGAGGAATCAAACCAAGGGCTGTGTGCATGATAAGCAAGCACTCTACCACTAGGCCAAACTCAGGCCCTTCATATAAACTTCTTCCCCTTCCATCCCTAGTAAGCTCTTATCATAATCAAGTAAGTATTCTAGAAATTCTCATTCCTTTTCTATTTAATCAGGAAATTCTTTACAAACTAGCTTCTGAAGCTGAATTGTTTAAATCTTCCATGACCTTGGCTATATATCATTTTCCAATTCCAAACAGTATAACTTTTATAGTGTTCCCCTCATTTTCTGTATCAGGCCTCCTAGGAACTAGAAGATGGATAAATTGTCCTTTTATGTCTTCCTAAATAATTAAGGAACTGCTTTGTTTGGAACCTTTTCACTCCAACCTGATCTTCAAGGAATGAGACATAAGTTAGTCTTTCTATTTCTTTATTAAAAATAACAGGCCATGGGCCGGGAGTTTGGCCTAGTGGTTAAAGTGCTTGCCTAGCATGCACGAAGACCCGGTTTCGATTCCTCCATACCACATACATAGAAAAAAGCCGGAAGTGGTGCTGAGGCTCAAGTGGTAGAGCTCTAGCCTTGAGAAAGTCCAAGGACAGTGCTCAGGCCCTGAGCTCAAGCCCAGGACTGGCAAAAAAATAAAAATAAAAAATAAAAAAATAACAGGCCATAGACAGACATCACCGATGTGCATATTATACGGTACTACTTCATGAATAGCATGATACCAATTTCAAAAATGAGCCTCCTCTTCTATCTTGACTTTAGGAAAGTCAGCCATAATATGTGCTCCACTTTTTCCTTTTCTTAGCAATAGGACAGATGTCAACACAAAATGAAGAGTGAAGTCAGCATGCATAAGGCATTAAGTTCAGTCCCCCCAACACCAAAAGTCAAAGAAGGTACATTCATCTTCCATTTGCTTGTTATAAAACTCAGTCTTTGTTGGTTAGCAAGAATTCCTTCCTTGAGGCCAGGAGTGTGGCCTAGTGGTAGAGTGCTTGCCTAGCATGCACAAAGCCCTGGATTTGATTCCTTGGTACCACATACACTGAAAAAAGCCAGAAGTGGTGCTGTGGCTTAAGTGGTAGATGTTAGCCTTGAGAAAGCTCAAGGACAGTGCCCAGGCCCTGCATTCAAGCCCCAGGACTGGCAAGAAGAAGAAGAAGAAGAAGAAGAAGAAGAAGAAGAAGGAGGAGGAGGAGGAGGAGGAGGAGGAGGAGGAGGAGGAGGAGGAGGAGGAGGAGGAGGAGGAGGAAAAGGAGGAGGAGGAGGAGGAGGAGGAGGAGGAGGAGGAGGAGGAGGAGGAGGGAATTCCTTCTTTACCTTGGAAGATCTTTTATCTTTTCTATTATAACAGAAGGTTCAATCTTGAGGAAATGTATTTTCCCATAAGTTTTTATGACAGTCTGGATACAGGGTTCAACAGTAGAGCACCTGCCTAGCAAGTTCCATATCCATTCAAACAAACAAACAAAGTTTTTGTTGTTGTTGTTGTTTTTTTAATCTGCATTTGGGGCTGGGAATTTGGCCTAGTGGTAGAGTGCTTGCACAACGATCTCAGTTCAATTCCTGGGTACCACATATACATAGAGAAAGCCGGAAATAGTGCTGTGGCTCAAGTGGAAAAGCTCTAGCCTTGAGAAAACCAAAGGACAGTGCTCAGGCCCTGAGTTCAAGGCCCAGGACTGGCCAAAAAAAAAAATTGCATTTGGTTATGCTTCTACAACAGATCACTCTCAAAAAAAAAAAAAGACTTCAATTTTTTTAACAACAACAAAAAAAACCCTTGTTCTCATTTCCTCAAATTAATTTCAATCTATACTATTTCATTTGTTCAGAGTCACAGAGGTATGTGTCTTGGGATTCCTTCCCTAAGTGTATCCTCCTTTGGTTTAGCCATATGTGAATGCCTGAGTACTGTGTAATTTACCATATCTTACTGTATTTTAGATCTAGCTTTTGCATATGAGAGAAGATATGCACCATTTCTTTGAGTCTGGCTTACCTCAATGTGATTTGTTCTCTGCAAATGACATAATACTATTCTTTCTAACGGCCATGTCAAATTCCATTATGTATAAGTACTACATTTTTTTCATCCAATCATCTGTTGTAGGGCATTTGGGCTGTTTCTAGAACTTGACTCTAGTGAATAGTGCAGCAGTGACCATGAATGTGCAATGTCTTTACGGTATCCTGACTTATGATGTTCTGGGATGTTCCCAGCAGCAGTGTAGCTGAGTTGAAAGAAAGATCTATGCAAAACTATGATTTTTAAAGTTAAGAACAAAGCATCAGGATTTTGAAAGAAGACCAGACTATGATGCAAATGCTTTGTCTGCCAAGAGTTTATTATTTCCCAACACACTCTTTCTTTCTTTTAGAGAAAAATTAAAAGAACACATTTTTTAATATAATCTAAACCACATCCAAGTGTTGCAAAAGAATGCAACTAATGCAACTAATGCAACTGAATACAATTTCTGATCTCTTCCAATTTGAAACTTTTAGGGTGACCTTATGGTCACCCTGACCGATTGGCCGGGTGTGATGGCTCATGCCTGTAATTGTAACTACTCAGGAGGCTGAGATCTGAGGATCAAGGTTCAAAACCAACCCAGCACAAAAAGACCTGAGACTCTTTATCTCCAATTAACCTCTAGGAAATGGGAAGTGGAGTTTGGCTCAAGGGTAGGGTGGTAGCCTTGGGCTGAAGAGCTCAGGAACAATGCCCAGGCTCAAGGGTAAGGTGGTAGCCTTGAGCTGAATTGCTCAGGTACAGTGCCCAGGTTGAGTTCAACCCTATGACCCACAAAAAAAAAAAAAAAAAAGAATCTGACCCACTGGTGCTGGCTCCATTTAACCACTCGAAAAGCTGGAAGTGGAGTTGTGGTTCAAGTGGTAAAGCACTACCTTTGAGCAAAAACTTAGGGACAGCCCCTAGGCCCTGAGTTCAAGCTTGAAGACCTGAACCAAAAGCAAGAAAAAGGAAGAGGAAGAGGAGAAGGCAAAAGAGAAGGAGGAAGAGGAAGTGTCTAGACATCAGTGGCTCACACCATAACTTTAGCTACTTGAAAGGCTGAGATCTGAGAACTGAAGCCAGAGCCAACCAAGGCAGACAGTCTGTGAGACTTCATCTCCAATTAACTAAAAAAAAAAAATCTAAATCAAAGAGTGGCTCAGTAGTAAAGTGCCACCCTAGCAAAAAAGCTAAGAGCACAAGGCTCTGAATTCAAGTCCTTGTACTAGTATGTATGCATATGTGTACACAGATACACAGACACACACAAAACCTTGAAGAAATATTAGTAAACTGTGCACATTCTCTATCTTGTATAATAAGTAAGGTAAGTGGAAACATTTTTACTTTTACTTTTCTTGTTCAAATATCAAATATCTTTGGGGAGGGGAGCAGGGAAATTATTTATTTATTTTTGCTGATCCTGGGGCTTGAACTCTGGTCTGAGCACTATTCCCTGAGCTTCTTTTTGCTCAAGGAGAGCACTCTACCACTGTCTTTTTTGACTAGTTTCTTGGAGATTAACATTTCGTGGAGTTTCCTTTCAAGGCTGGCTTTGAACCACGACCCTCAGATATCAGCCACCTGAGTAGCTAGCCTTACAAGTGTGAGCCACCAGCACCCAGCTGAGAAATACTTTGAAAGTTCACTCATCCTGCTGATAAGTAGTTCTCAAATCGAGTGTGCACGACATTCACCTAGAGGAGTTAGTTAAAAGCCAGATGCCAGCATCCCCAAGAACTTTTACTCATTAAAGCTGGTTTGGGGGGAAGTCTAATAATCTGCATTCCTAGCAAGTTCACAGATGAGGATGCTGATCTAGACTGCCTACTCCCATTGCATAGCCAATACTACACCATCCTCTACCACCCATGTGATAAAACCTTAGAAGATATCACCTGAGCTATTAACCTTGGCTGCCCCCAGCCCTGGCAGAGTGATGGAAATATTCTTCCACTGATCTAGGCTCCAATTTAATCTAGCAAGATCATTTTCTCACTCACTACAGGAGTGTCTGAAACTTGATCTTGTTTTAGTTTGAACTATTCAGGAGGCTTCTGAGTTGGAATGGTGAGAGAGCTACTAACCCACTCTCCTTTTGTAAAAGGGGGTTGATAGAAAGAGACTGCCAAGAGATATGCTTGAAGAGGAGGAGAGTGTCCTGGCAACAGCCAAATCAAGCCTGGAAGAACTTTCTCAAAAGGTACTCAACTACCACATTGCCTTCCTGTTGGCATTTTAACTGGGAAACTTTTTAGTGATTCATCATTTAATAGTACCTTCTTGTGAGCTTGGGAAATATTGGAGAAAATACTGTGGGAAGTAGAACTAGTAGAACTTTCTGGGGAAAGCCAAACTTCCATTTGAGAGAAGATTGGTTGTCAAAGACATACTCTTTTCCAGGCAAGTAAGAGGAATCTCTGATTGGTCCCATTAGCCAGAGGGTGGCCTCTGTGTGTGTGAGAGTGTGTGTGTGTGTGTGTGTGTGTGTGTGTGTGTGTGTGTTGCCAGTCCTGGGGCTTGAACACTGTCCTTGAGCTTCTTTTGCTTAAGGTTAGCACTCTACCACTTGAGCCACAGCACCACTTCTGGCCTTTCCTGTTTATGTAGTACTGGGGAATGGAATCCAGGGCTTCGTGCATGCTAGGCAAACATTCTACCACTAAGCCACATTCCCATCCCTCTGTGTGTTTTAATTTTAGAACTTGTACATAAAAAAGGAGGGGAGGGCTGGGATGTAGCTCAGTGGCAAAGCATTTGGCTAGCTAGTGCAACATCCTGGCTTCCAGCCCCAGAACCTAAAAATGGGGGGGGGGGGGAAAGAAGGCTTCTGGGGCTAGGAATATGGCTGAGCCATTGAGTGCTTGCCTAATATACACAAAGCCCTGGCTTTGATTCCTTAACACCACACAATCAGAAAAGCCAGAAGTAGTTCTGTGGCTCAAGTGGTAGAGCACTAGCCTTGAGCAAAACACTCAAAGACAGTGCTCAGGCCCTGAGTTGAAGTGCCTGATTGGCACATACACACAAAAAAAGCTTAATTATTGGGTTTCTCCACTGTCACCTGTATCTTCCTTCAGACTAAATTTATGGCCAGGAGATTAAAGCAGAATCTTGTTTTGTTTTTGTTTTTGTTTTTTCTGTCTCCTTTTTTTTTTTCTTTTCTTTTCAGGAATGATCAAGTAGGTGAGGAGAATTAAATGACTTGGAGAGAAAACATAAAAAAGAAAAAAGGTTTCATCTTTTTTGGAAGTCAAAGTAGAAGTGATTTTGCTGAACATCCTAAATACTGTCATTCTGGTTTTTACCTTAGCAGGGTTAAAGGTAATATAAACAGTAGGTGTCATGCTTAATCCCCCCCCCATGCTGGTCCTGAGCAGTAATTCACTTGTCTCAAAACAGGATTAAACCCCACTAAAAGAAAAAAAAATATTTCAAGCAGATTTCCTTCTTGGATAACACATTTTAGACCTGTACCATTTTTTTTTATACTGCATCTGTCAAGAAAAACTATTTTTGCTTAAAAGATCTTGAGAAACTAAATACCCATGGTCTCAGGGCTTGAGAGGGTGGCTAGTGGTAGAGTATTTGCCTAGAATGCATTCCATTCCTCAGTACCACATAAATAGAAAAAGCCAGACATAGCACTGTGGCTCAAATGATAGAGCTCTATCCTTGAGCAGAAAGAGGCTCAGGGATAATGCCCAGACCCTGAGTTCAAGCCCCAGGACTAGCACACAAAAAAAAAAATCCAAGATTTCAATCATTGCTTGACTTTTCTCCCATTCTTTTCTGTTTTTGGGACACGTGAGACAGACAAAAATAGCTTCTCTCCCCAGGGGAATTTGATTAAGAGTAAAGCCCTATTATACTAGGGCCTTCACTCAAGTGGTAGAATACTTGCCTAACTAGTCACTGTGTTTAATCCTTAATGTTGTGGCTCATGTATGTAATTCCAGTTACTCAGAAGGTACAGCTTAAGTAAACTGCAATCTGAGGCCATCCTGTGATCCCAGCTAGGTAGGGGAATCATAGTCTAAGGCTGACAAAAAATGGGTAAATAAGCTGGGCACAGTGGCTCACGCCTGAAATCCTAGCTACTTTGGAGGCTGAGACCTGAGGATCAAGGTCAAAGCCAGCTTAGGCACAAAAGGACCTGAGACTCTTATCTCCAATTAAACTCTAGAAAACTGGAAGTGGGATTTGGCTCAAGGGTAGGGCAGTAGCCTTGAGCTGAAGAGCTCAGGGACAGCGCCCAGGCCAAGTTCAAGTCCCATAACCCCCATCCCACTGCTGTGTGAACTTGCCAGACAGTTGTTCTACCACTTTAGCCAAGCTTCTACAACATTTTACTTTGTTTACTTTTACTTTATACTTGAGATTAAAAAGAAAAAGATAAAGTTGGGTATTTCCTAGGCCAAGCCTTAGATTTATGCTTCTCACCTAACTGGGATTGCAGAACAGAAAGGAACCACTTCATCTAGCTTGTTACTTGAGATAGGTCTCTCTAATTCCCTAATACACTTCACATACACCTTGAGAAAGCTATGTTGTAACCACAGTTACTTGCTGCAGAAGTGTCAAACAGCTTGTGCCAGACCTTTATGCTGCCTTCTTAAGCCTTGATGAACTGTAGCCAGAGCGCTTACCCTAAGGGCTCAGGAGAAAGGCTGATGGGTGAAAACATAGCTCTTCATGCAAATGGATGTGAAAGCCCTTGCTACAATCCTTTCTGGTGATATAAGCAGCCTGTTTGCCTCACTTTTCAAATCAGCTGGAAGACCAGCTACTGTACTGACCCCTAGTGTTGTAACACAAGGCCCAATAAAAGGATTTTCGGGTGACACCTACTTGTGATTTACACACACACACACACACACACACACACACACACACACACACATTTTTTTTCCCCCTCGTTTGGGGAGAAGGAGGTATATCTGAACTCAGGGTCTAGGTACTGCTCCTAAGCTTTTGTGTCCCAAACTATCCCTGTAACCATTTGAGCTACAACTCCACTCCTGGCTTTTTGGTAGTTAATTGGAGCTAAGAATCTCATGGACTTATCTGCCTTGGTTGACTTTGAACTGTAGTCCTCAAATCTCACTGTCCTGAGTAACTAGGATTACAGGCATGAACCACTGGCACGCAACCCTATTTGTGATTTTTATCGTAAGTAGCTTGGGCTGAGGTGATAATACAAAGAGCAGCAATACAGAAGCAGTCAGATAGTTGCAGTGGTCGCTACAGAGGTGATGGCCAGCTGAAGCAGTATAGACAAGAGAAGCAGTAATAGAGAAAAGACAAGAGAGGAGAGGGTGAAGAGCCAAGGCTAAAGGAAAAAGGAAAGCTGTGAAAAGCCAAGGATGCGCCTTTCTAAGAATTATGGGTTATGTACACTAGGCCTGAGAGCTGTAACAATAGCCACCTTCAAGAGCCAAGAGTTCCGACACCCTATGCTTTTAAGAATTGGAACACTAGCCACTATAAGAACTGAGAGGACCCAATACCTCAGGCATGCTGGGAGTTGAAACACCAGCAGGCATTGCTAGCTGCTGTTTAGAGCCAAGGATTTTTATTAGCTCCAGTTTTCTGAGCTAATGGAAATTATCAGTAAGCCTCTAACCAGAGTACCTACAAGTTTCTGATTTCTAATAACTGGAGCAATAGATCTGTGGTTCTCAGGGCTTGAAGCTAAAAGCTTCTGGGTTTGTCAGCCTATTCTGTAAGTTTTTAGAACTCAAAAGCGTAGAAGTGAAAACACTAGAACAGGCTTGGAATATGGCTGTGACTCAAGTGGTAGCCTTGAGAAAGAAGAAGGAGAAGGAGGAGGAGGAGGAACAGGAGGAGGAGGAAGAGGAAGAGGAGGAGGAGGAGGAGGAGGAAAGGGAGGAGGGGGAGGAGGGGGAGGAGAGGAAGGAGGGGGAGGAAGCAGCAGCAGCAACAACAACAACTCAGGGACAGTCCTAGGCCCTGGAAAATGAAAAGGGGGGAGGAAGGGTAGGTGGGAGAGAGGAGTGGGGCATTAGAAAGAATAAGACCCAAGCCAGGCAGAGTGGCTCACACCTGTAATCTTAGCTACTCAGGAGGCTGAGATCTGAGGATCAAGGTTCAAAGCCAGCCCTGGAACAAAAGGACCTGAGACTCTTATCTCCAATTAACCTCTAGAAAACAAGAAGTGGGGCTTGGCTTGAGGGTAGGTCAGTAGCCTTGAGCAGAAGAGCTCAGGAACAGCACCCAGGCCAAGTTCAAGCCCCATAACCCACAAAAAGAAAAGAAAAGAGTACAAGACCCACAGCCTCTTGGTACTCAAGGCTATTGCTCTACCACTTCTAGGTTTTTGTTTACATGTTACTGAGGAATCAAACCCAAGGTTTTTCAGGTATGCTAGGAAAGCACTCTACCGCTAATACACATTCTGAGCCCTATACATAAAGTGTTTACACATAAACACTTTAGAGGATGATACAAATCACTGCCAATCTTTTACATGTTTCAGCCATCAGGAGGCACTCTTACACCAATTTAGTGGCCCTAATAGCTACAACACTTGATGTATCAAAACAATTTAGCTCCTTACCATGTCAATCAGTCCTTTACTGAACAAGATTTTTAGCTTTATTTGTATGTAATCAAAACACTGATGAAATTATTTACTTATGTATTGATTTTAAGATTATACAAAAATTAGGTACAATTAGTGCTTTTGGAATTGGAAGAAATTTTAGGCAGGGAGGGGTTGGATCTATCATAAAATTAGGATGTTCAAGACAGTTTTTTTTAATGTGTGTTTGGGAATTTGTGTGTGTGTGTGTGTGTGTGTGTGTGTGTGTGTGTGTGTGTGTATGCTGATACTGCAGCTAGAACTCATGGGTCTGGCACTGACTTTTAGCTTTTTCACTCAAGGCTAGAGCTCTACCACTTAAGCCACAGTTCCACCTCTGGCTTTTTTGCTAGTCAATTGAAGCTAACTGTCTTACAGACTTTCCTACCTGGGCTGGGGGTGATCTTCAGATATTAGGATTATAGGTGCAGGCCACAAACAACTGGCCAAATGTTTATTATTATTATTATTATTATTTATTTTTAATGTTTAATTTTGGTATGCCTGCACTGGGGCTAGAACTTAGAGTCTGGGCACTGTCCCTGAACATCTTTGCTTAAGGCCAGTATGCTGCCACTTGAGTTATAGCTCCATTTCTAGCTTTTTCTGTGATTAATTGGAGATAAGAGTCTCAAAGACAGGACTGGGAGTTTAGCCTAGTGGTTAAAGTGCTTGCCTAGCATGCATAAAGACCCAGGTTTGATTCCTCGGTACCACATACATAGAAAAAAGCTGGAAGTGGTGCTGAGGCTCAAGTGGTAGAGCTCTAGCCTTGAGAAAGTCCAAGGACAGTGCTCAGGCCCTGAGCTCAAGCCCAGGACTGGCAAAAAAAAAAGAGTCTCAAAGACTTTCCTGCTAGAGCTGGCTTTGAACTGTGATCTTCAGATCTCAGCCTTCTGAGAAGCTAGGATTACAAGCAGGAGTCACCAGCATCCAGCTCAAGCACTGGTTTTTATACTCTTCATTCTAGGACTATAATCAGTTAGAAGATACATATGAAGAGGTAGCTGCATCCGGGAAACAGTAAACAGATGTCTCCATGGAAGATTCAGGCCTATCCAGCAGTGTTGATGCGGACAAGGGCTTTGCCATTGCCTTTGTCATTCTCTTGTTTCTATTTCTAATTGTGATGATTTTCCGATGTGCCAAGTTGGTGAAGAATCCCTATGAAACAAGCTCCATAACCATAGAACCATCACTGAACTGAAGTAAGATAAACCCTGGAAGATTCTGTCTTAACTAGACTGGCAATCTTTTTTTTTTTTCTTCTTTTTGCCAGTCCTGGGGCTTGAACTCAAGGCCTGGGTACTATCCTTGAATTTTCTCAAAGCTAGCACTCTCCACTTGAGCCACAATGCCACTGCTGACTTTTTTCTGTTTATGTGGTACTGAGGAATTGAACCCAGGGCTTTATGCAGTGCAAGGTATGCACTTACCACATTCCCAGCCTCTGAGCTGGGAATTTTGTGATACAATGTAACATAATGATATACTTTGTAAGATCTATCTGAAAATAGAAGATCACCTAGAGGTGGCAGGCTTGAGTGATTGTTCTAGTCATAAAAATATAAGCTAAGCAGGAACTGAGAGTTCCCTGGGGAGAACCTAATAAGAACTTTTTAGTTTATGAGGTTTTGCAAAATCTGCTGCTCTGAAACAGGTAGTTCTCATTTGCCTCTGTGGTAAATGAGGCCTACTTTGCCTTGGGCAAATCACACTCAACCACAATACCTTCATCTGTAAACCAACAAGTACTGGGATGATTGAGTCCCCAAAAGATATATCTAAATCTTTTTTTTTCTTTTTTTTGGTTGTGGGTCTTGAACCCTGGACCTGGGTGCTGTCCCTGAGCTTGTCAAGGCTACTGTACTATTCCTGAGCCACAGCACCACTTCTGGTTTTCTAATGGTTAACTGGAGCTAAGAGTCTCAGGGACTTTAGTACCTGGCCTGGCTTAGAACCGTTATCCTCAGATCTCAGCCTCCTAAGTAGCTAGGATTACAGGCATGAGCCACTGTGCCCAGCTATATATCTAAATCTTGACTCCTGGAACCTATGATTATAATCTTACTTGGGAAAAGGTCTCTATAAATTGGGCTGGGAATATGGCTTAGTGGTAGAGTGCTCCCCTAGCATGCATGAAGCCCTTGGGATCAATTCTTCGGTTCCACATAAACAGAAAAGGCCAGGAGTGGCACTGTGGGTCAAATGAGAGAGAGCTAGCCCTGAGCAAAACAATTTTAGGGACAGTACCCAGACCCTAAGTTCATGTCCCAGGACTGGCAAAAAAAAAAAAATATATATATATGTATATGTTTTTTTTAATCTTCAAATAGCCAGGCACTGATGACTCATGTCTATAATCCTAGGTATTCAGGAGGCTGAGATCTGAGAATTATGGTAAAACCAACCCATGCAGCAAAGGTCATGAGACTCTTACTTCCAATTAACCACTGGAAACCTGGAAGAGGAGCTGTTGCTCAATGTGGTAGTGTTAACCTTTAGCCTAAGAGCTCAGGAACAGTACCCAGGCCCTGAGTTCAACAACAACAACAAAAAAGAAACACCAGATAATTTCAGAGAGACCCATGGATACCTAGCACCCTCCCTACACCCCCCCCCAAAAATGGAAGAGAAGACCGAAAGATGGAGAAAAACGTCATGTGAAGATGGAGGCAGAGGTTTGACTGAAAACATTGCAAGCCAAGACACTGTTGACGAGAATTACTAGAAACTGGAAGAAATAGAAAAGGGAAAAGAAAGATTCCCTTCTCTAGCCTCACGGGTGGTGTAGACTCACTAAGTCCCTGACTGTAGACTTCTTATCTCCAGAACTGGGAGAGAATAAATCTCTGTGCTTTAAATCACAAAACTCAAGCTTATAATCCTACCTACTCAAGAGGCTGAGATCTGAGGACCACAGTTCAAAACCAAACTGAGCAGGATAGTCCATGATACTATTTCCAATTAATCATGTGTACACACACACACACACACACACACACACACACACACACACACAGCCAGAAGTGGAAGTGTGGCTCAAATGGTACAGTGCTAGCCTTAAGCGAAAAAGCTT
This sequence comes from Megascapheus bottae, assembly GCF_031878675.1. Taxonomy (NCBI): domain Eukaryota; kingdom Metazoa; phylum Chordata; class Mammalia; order Rodentia; family Geomyidae; genus Megascapheus; species Megascapheus bottae. Next base: position 41,747,710 of record NC_143518.1, on the reverse strand, counting down.
AGGGACAGTGCTCAGGTCCAGCGTTCAAGCCCCACGACCAGAACAAAAGAAAGAAAAAGAAAAGGTAACATATTATGAAAACCCCAGGAAACAAATGCATGATTGTTACCGTCATCATTCTAGAGATCTTTCAAAGGAAAAGGAAAGGAAATCATAATCTTGAACTCCAAGGTTAAAAGAAAGTTGCAAGAGTGGGCTACGGGCTAACTGGTGGGAAAGTCTAGGAGGAAAGTCACTAGGAAGAAAAGGGGACAGTGAGGCTGCTGACCAAAATTCACGATGGGGGAAAAGGATTAGTTCTGTCATAGTAAGTAAAGGAGAATGAAAACCTTCATAACCATCCATGCTGGCCAAATAGTCTAGATAACAATAAGATATCATGGGAACTGAATCTTGACGCTTAAATGTGAGGAATTACCTAGGCCTATGCAGTGAAGCAGGAATTGGATCAATAAGTAATCACTGCAAAGGAGACATGCTGCTATGGAGCTGTGCTGGACCAGGCTTTTTTGTTTTGTTTTGTTTTGGTACTAGGGATTGAACCCAGGACGTTGCACTTACCAGGTAAGCGCTTTTGCCACTGAGCTACATCTCAGCCCTGGACTAGGGTTTTGTTTTGTTTTGTTTTTTTGCCAGTCCTAGGCTTGAGCTCAGGGCCTGAGCACTGTCCTTGGACTTTCTCAAGGCTAGAGCTCTACCACTTGAGCCTTAGCACCATTTCTGGCTTTTTTCTATGTATGTGGTACCAAGGAATCGAACCCAGGCCTTCATGCATGCTAGGCAAGCACTCTACCACTAGGCCAAACTTTTAACAGTCATACAGTACAGGTCAACCTTCAGCTCCTAGAGCCAATCCAATTCTCTCCCTCCCCCCATTATCTACAGTTCTGCTTTCAGAGGTTTCAGAGTTTTAGTGATTAATTGAAAACAAGAGTTTCATATTCTTCAGTACCCGAGCTGGCTTTGAACCAAGACCCTCCGATCTCAGCCTTCTGAGTAGCTAGATTACAGGCATGAGCCACCGTGCTTGGCTAAGTAGAAAATTTTAGAAATAACAATCCATATGTTTTTGGCTACCTGCTCTTCTGAGTAGTGTGATAAATTTAATGTTTTTCTGCTCTTCTGCAGGAGGTCAATCACTGTGCCCCATTGTGACCCTCCAGCACCAGGCTCTGTGATTAATTGGAGGTGAGAGTATCATAGACTTTCCTGCCCAGGCTGGCTTAAAACTGTGATCCTCAGATCTCAGCCTCCCGAGTAGCTAGGATTACAAGTGTTGGTCATGGAGCTTGAATTCAAGGCCTGGGTGTAACAGATGGTGAAAGAAGACCACCATGCTCTTCAGACAGAAAAGAGTTTATTGGGAGGGCCAAACCACTGGGCTACACTCTAGGGCAGAGTATAGCAACTGACTTAGTTCTGGGTACAGTTGTATCAAACACTACAAGAGAAGGTGTGGCTGCATTAAATAAGAAAGTTGCCTTAGAGCCTGGGTCCTTTTGCTGACTCAGTCAGGTGATTGACAGTCAGATGATGGGCAGTTACAGGTTTTGGCCAGGTGATTTCTGGCAAGGCTACTGCTGTCCTTCATGAAGAGGAATAGGCGGAGGGGGGGAGGAGTGAGAGGGGTCTCTCCTAGGCAGACCTAATACTGGGCACTGTCCTTGAGATTTTTCAGTGCAAGGTAGGTACTCTTCCACCTTGAGCCCAGCACCACTTCCTCATATCTTAGTTTAATTTTTTTTTTTTACTGGTCATGGGCTTGGAATTAGGGCTTGGGTACTGTCTGAGCTCTTCTCCTTAAGGCTAGCACTCTACCACTTGATCCACAGCTCCACTTCCAGCCCTGTCAGGAAAGTCTCTGAGATCCTTATCTCTAACTAACTAGCAAAAGGCTGGAAGTGGGGCCAGGAGTTTGGCCCTACTTTGGTAGAGTGCTTGCCTAGTATAAACGAAGACCAGGGCTCTATTCCTTGGTATCACATATATGGAAAAGCTATGAGTAGTGCTATGGTTTAAGTGGTAGAGTGTTAGGCTTGAGGACAAAGACCAAGGACAGTGCTCAAGCCCTGAGTTCAAGCCCCAAGACTGTCAAAAAAACAAAAAACAAAAAAACCCAAAAGGCTGGAAGTGGAGCTGTGGCTCAAGAGGAGAGTGTTCAACTTGAGCACACAAATTCAGGGTCAGTGCCCAGGCCCTGAGTTCAAGCCAAAGCACTGGGACACACACACACACACACACAATAATAATACAAGAACAGAACACCAAGTTGTTTACTTCAGAGGAGTAGAATAGGAAGTAATGGTTCTGGAGAAGATGTTACCACATATTACATTTGAAAGACTGACCCTCCCACACACACAATTTTCCCAGGGGACCCCTTTCCCATAGCTTAGTGTGCTCTCTGCACAAGTAACACTAGGCCTTTTGATTAAGGCAATGAGTAGCTAGCTTCTACCTCTTTATCTTGAAACAGTATTTCTTTGGGACAGCTGATCATCAAGACCTGGGCAGCTCCAGACAAGACTTATCTACCATTTGGGCAGCAGCCAAGTCTACCATGATGAAGCCCCTAGTTCTCACGTCCACCCCAGAGTCTCTGCCTCCGCTTCATCTCCTAAATCCTGCAGGTTGTATAGGTCACCCCAGACAATAGCCAGGACTTTATCCTGTGAGAAAGGGTCTTGCCGATCGTGGCAATAAACTGTCCTTGTCTGTGGAAGAGCCAGTCTGGCCTGTTTCTTTCTTTTCTGTTTTCCTAACAACACTTTTCTTTTTTGGAGGTACCAGTTTTATTTCTGTTGGTTGTGGGGCTTGAACTCAGGGCCTGAGCAATGTCCTTGAGCTTTCTCAAGGCTAGCATTCTCCCAATTGAGTGACAGTACCACTTCTTGTTTTTTCTGTGTATGCAGTAGGGAGGAATCGAACCCAGGACTTTGTGTATGCTAAGCAAGCACTCTACCACTAGGCCACACTCTTGGCTTTCAGCCCACATCTTAGGATGCATTCATTTCCATCAAAATTTGTAAGACTGCTAAAAGAATAAACTCAAGCAAAAAGAGAAGGGAAAGCTGAGGGCCATGGCTCATGCCTGTAATCCTAGCTACTCAGGAGGCTGAGATCTGAAGATCCAGGTTCAAAGCCAGCCCTGGCCCAAAAGGACCTGAGACTCTTTTTTTTTTTTGCCAGTCCCGGGCTTGAGCTCAGGGCCTGAGCACTGTACTTGGACTTTCTCAAGGCTAGAACTCTACCACTTGAGCCTAAGCACCACTTCTGGCTTTTTTCTATGTATGTGGTACCGAGGAATTGAACCCTGGTCTTCATGCATGCTAGGCAAGCACTCTACCACTAGGCCAAACTCCCGGCCCGGACCTGAGACTCTTATCTCCAGTTTACCTCTAGAAAATGAGAAGTGGGGCTTGGCTCAAGAGTAGGGCAGTAGCCCTGAGTTGAAGAGCTCAGAGACAACACCCTGACCCAGGGGGTAGGGCAGTAGCCTTGAGCTCAAGGACAGTGCCCAGGCCAAGTTCAAGCCCCAGGACAAAAAAAAGGGGGGGGGGAAGGGGGAAACCAACAAAAAAGGATAATCAATCCTGAAGGGGGGGGAAGGAGGGAGGAATGAGGGGGGAAAGCAGGAAAATAAGTTTGGTAACACTGTTCAAAAAGAAATGTAAATGGCTCACCCCTGTAATCCTAGCTACTTGGGAGGCTGAGATCTGAAGATCAAGGTTCAAAGCCAGCCCGGGCACAAAAGGACCTAAGACTCTTATCTCCAATTAACCTCTTGAAAATGGGAAGTAAGGCTTGGTTCAAGGGTAGGAGGGTAGCCTTGAGCTGAAGAGCTCAGGGACTATGCTCAGGCCGAGTTCAGGCCCCATGACTCACACACACACACACACACACACACACACACACACACACACACACACACATGTATTCATTACCTTACTTATGTAACTGTAACCTCTGTACACAACCTTCACAATTTAAAAAAAAAAAGACAGCGCCATCTAAGAATTCACACAATAAAGAATTCACACAATAAATATTGTGTCCAGGCATGGGCGGAGCTTCGTCACAGCCACGCCCACTTTTCCTCCAACCTTGAGCGCAGTGGAAGGCCCTGCTTTGACGCATGCGTAATCAGCCGCCTCAGTTGGAGCAGCCTCCGGGGGGCGCCGATTAGCTTGGATTTGACCCTATTAGGCCACCGTCGAAGTGACCGGAAAAGAGCGCTGAATGCTTGCTTCCGGCCATCTCCTTTGGTTCTTTTTCCCTCCCTCACGTTGCTTCCCCTCCCCCTGCTCCCTTTTTCGTCGGGTTTTGTTTTAGCTTTAGAGGTCGACCCCTGAACAGGAGTCCGGGGTCTGGTGAGAAGAAAAAAACAAAAAACAAACAAACAAAAAACCGTTCGTAGCTGGAAGCCGGGAGGAGAGGTGAGTACTTCTGGCTGAGGTATTTAAAAGCCCAAAGCCCTTCCGAGGCGTCTTGTTTGTGGGCGGAGGTCGGCGCGGATGTGGAAATATTCTGGAAAGGCGATTGGGAGCGGGGGCGGGGCCCACGCTGGCGCGGGGCCTGGGAGAGCGGGGCCGCACCCCCGAAGGGGGCAGCGTGCGGGCCGGGCGAAAGTGAGCGCTCGTCCTCGGAGTTGGGGTCTCGGACACGTGGTGTTCCTTCAGCCGTTTGACGGAAAAAGAAAACCACTTTTTGTGGGGAGGTGCAGGTCCCGGGGAGGTTTGAACTCCAGGCCTCGTACTGTCCCTGAGCTTTTTCGCTCAGGGCTAAAACTCTACCACTTGAATCAACTCTACTTCTCTGGGTTTTTTTTGGTTAGTATGTTGGAGACAGGAGTTTTTCTGCCCGGACTGGCCTCCAGGCTCGATCCTTAGATCTTTTTCCAGAGTAGCTAGATTACTGGACGGAGGCACTGATGCCCGGCTTTTTTTTTTTTTTCTTTTCTTTTTCTTTTATTTATTTATTTTTTTTTGCCAGTCCTGGGCTTGAGCTCAGGGCCTGAGCACTGTCCTTGGACTTTCTCAAGGCTAGAGCTCTACCACTTGAGCCTCAGCACCACTTCCAGTTTTTTGGGTTTTTTTTCTATGTATGTGATACCGAAGAATTGTACCCAGGTCTTCGTTCATGCTAGGCAAGTACTGTACCACCAGGCCAAACTCCTTGCCTTCCCCTGCTTTTTTAATTGTTGGGAGTTAGTTATCTACATTTTATTTACCTATTGCTTGCCTCCTTTGTCTTTGGAGAAACCTTTTACTGCCAGTCTTTGTGTGTTTAACTATGAACGACCATTTCAGATCGTTTTAGGGCCTCATGAATGCTATGCATGCCTTGTAATGGAGTCTGTACACTCCAGCACGGTAGACTTATAAAAAGTAAATTCACACATATCAAAGCACTAAAACAAGCAACAAAAACCACTGAACTAGCGATCCCTAGGTGCATATGGCTGTTCAAAGTGGATACAAACTAGAAACAAGATTTTATTACTCAGGGACACCATTAGGTCACCAAAACAGCTTCATTTGTTAGTTGGCCTTCTTCAGTTTCCTAAAACTTTCAGTAGCTCCATTGTATAACCAGCGTTCTCAACCTTGTGAGATTGTATTTAGTCCTTATAGTCTATTAGAATGTGAGAAGGCCATAAAAATCTCAGTATCATATTCTCTCTGAAGGAGAGAGGGCAATTTGAATAGCAATGTCTCTCCTTCTTCCTCTCTCTCACCAATACTGGGGTTTGAACTCCGGGCTTCATGTTTTCCCTTTGCCTTTTCTTTTGTTCTTTTTTTTTTTTTTTTTTGCTAGTCCTGGGCTTGAGCTCAGGGCCTGAGCACTGTGTCCTTGGACTTTCTCAAAGCTAGAGCTCTACCACTTGAGCTTCAGCACCATGAATCCAGCTTTCTTCTATGTATGTGGTACCAAAGAATTGAACCCAGGTCTTTATGCATGTTAGGCAAGCACTCTACCACTAGGCCAAACTCACAGCCTTCCCTTGGCCTATTCAATGAAGGCTGGCACTCTACCACTTGAGTCACATCATGTTAGGTGATTAATTGGAAATCAGAGGCTCAGACTTTCTAGCTTGTGCTGATTTTGAACCGAGATCCTCAGATCTCAGCCTCTGAATAGCTAGCGAGGATTACAACAAGCGTGAGTTACCTGTGTCAGGCAAGTGTGAGTTTTTCTTAATTGTGACTATAATATGGTTGCAAGGCAATTTTATTTCTTTTTACTTATTTGTTGTGGGGTTGAACTCAGGACCTTCTGCTTTTTAGTCAAGCCTACTTTCACTGAGCCATATATTCAGCCCTTTCTGAAATAATTTGAGTGTCTTGTTGCACACAGGATAAAACCATGTCCTCCCTCCCTGGGTGCATTGGTTTGGGTGCAGCAACCGCAGCAATGGAATCTGAAGAGATTGCAGAGCTGCAGCAGGCAGTGGTTCAGGAACTGGGTATCTCTATGGAGGAACTTAGGCAGTTCATTGATGAAGAACTTGAAAAGATGGACTGTGTACAGCAACGCAAGAAACAGTTAGCAGAGTTGGAGACCTGGGTAATACAGAAAGAAACTGAAGTGGCTCATGTTGACCAGCTCTTTGATGATGCATCAAGGTAAGGACTTCTGAGTAGTAGAGAAAATATTTTTAGGGTATAATTATTCATGGCATGTACCACTTTATACTCCACAAAGTAGTTATGTGGAATTTTATTCTTCCTTAGAGCTTAAAGTCCAAAATTTGACCTCACAATTATGTGTGTGTATTATGTATGTAATATACATGTATATATGTATACATGTATAAGTATATGCATATATTGTACATAGATACATTTTTTATTTAATTTTTGCCAGTCCTAAGGCTTGAACTCAGAACCTGGGCACTGTCCTTGGCCACTTTTTGCTCAAGGCTAGTGCTCTGCCACTTGTACCACAGCACCATTTCCAGCTTTTTGTGTGTATGTCGTGCTGGGGAATCGAACCCAGGGCTTCTTGCATAGTGGGTGAGCATGCTGCCACTAGGCCATGCTCCCAACCCTAGAAATACATTTTTTTTTTACCTTTCTGAAACTAAATTATGATCAATAATAAATACAGTCTTTTTATTGTTGATGTTACTGGTACTTTAATGCAAGACTCTGGACTCTGTCCCTTAGCTTTTTCCCTCAAGGCTTGTGCTCTACCATTTGAGCTATAGCTTTACTTCCAGCTTCATTTTTGCTAAATAATGAGAAATAAGCATCCAGATTTTTTCTGCTTCAATCTGAAATCCTTAGATCTCAAATTTTTGAGTAGCTAGGATTGTAGGCATGAGCCACCACCTGGTCAAGTCCTGAACATCAAATAGTAATCAAGTAAATAATGAGCTAAGCTGGGTATAGTGGCTCACGCGTATAATCCTAGTACTCAGGAGGCTGAGTGCTGAGGATTGTGGTTCAAAGCCAGCTTGGGCACCAAAGTCCACAAGACTCTTATCTCTAACCTCCAGAAAACCAAAAGTGGCATTGTGGCTCAAAGGATAGAGTGGTAGCCTTGAGCTGAAGAGTTTAGGGACAGTTCCCAGGCTCAGAGTTCAAATCCCATGAATGACAGACAGACAGACAGATAGACACACACACATACACACTCAGCTAAAAATGAAAAGCATAGTATCAATTTAACTTAAGGATAGCTATACATAAATATATGTGTGTGTGTGTATGTGTATGTATATGTATATGTATGTTCAAATTCCTATACTTCTGTACCTTCTGCTGAATTTGACCTTTTCAAAATGTGTTCTACTCTCAGGGCAGTGACTAATTGTGAGTCTTTAGTGAAGGACTTTTACTCTAAGCTGGGACTCCAGTACCGTGACAGTAGCTCTGAGGATGAATCTTCTCAGCCCACAGAAATAATTGAGATTCCTGATGAAGATGATGATGTCCTCAGTATTGATTCAGGTAAGAAATGAAGCTTTGGATAAGAAAGTCTCAAGATTGAGGTTCAAATACTGAAGATGAACAGGTAGAAAAAAGGAGAAAACAGGCCAGAACATGGTGGACCATACTTATAATCCTAGCTATATAGGAGGCTAAGATCTCAAGATTACAGTTAGAAACCAGCTGAAGCAGCAAAGTTTATGAGACTTATCTCCAATTATCCAGTAAAAAGACATAAATGGAGGTGTGGCTTAAGTGGTAGAGTGCCAGCCTTGAGCTAAAAAGTGAAGTGAGAGCATAGGTTCTGAGTTCAAGCCCAGTACTGCCACAAAAACAGAAAACAAAAGCAAAAAGATCAAGCCTGGTGCTGTTGGCTTACACCTATAATCCTAGCTATTCAGGAGGATTACAGTTCAAAGTCAGCCCAGGCAGAAAATCCCTGATACTTTTTTTTATTTTGCTAGTCCTGGGGCTGTCTCAAAACAGTAGTTTTACCACTTGAGCCACAGCACCACTTCTGGCTTTTTCTTTGTATATGATACCAAGGAGTGGAACCGAGGGCTTCCATGCATGCTAGGCAAACACTACCACTAGACCAAACTCCCAGCCTGTCCGTGAGACTCTAATTAACCCCAGAAAACAAAGTGGTGCTGTGGCTCAAAGTGGTAGTATGCTAGCATTGAGCATAAAAAACTCAAGGACAATGCCCAGGCCCTGAATTCAAGCGCTACAACCAACAAAAAAAAAAGCAAAAAGTGTGAAGCATAGCTCATTAAAGAAGCCTTGGGTTAAATTTCATATGTATATGTACATATCATACATATAGGTACTTACATATGTAAGTGTATATGTATATATCCATTATCATATGTATGTACATGTTCATTTCAGCAGTATTCATAATATCTATAAAGAACCTAAATATCCACTATGACTGGGAAAAAAACAATGAAGATCCAGTACCAGTGGCTCACACTTGTAATCCTAGATAGAAAGTTGAGATCTGAGGATCAGGAAAAGTTCATGAGATTGTTATCTCCAGTTAACCACCAAAAAGCTGGAAATGAAACTGTGCCTCAAGTGGTAGAGCTGTAAACTTGAATGGAGAAAATTGTAAGGGCCCTGAGTTCAAGCCCCACTCTGGTACACACACACACATTCGCAAGAAAGTACTGATATGTTCAATATAAATGAACCTTGTGTGGACTACATAGTATATCATTTTACTTTATATAAAATATTTATAGGGACCGGGAGTTTGGCCTAGTGGTAGAGTGCTTGCCTAGCATGCACGAAGACCTGGGTTCGATTCCTTGGTGCCACATACTTAGGAAAAGCTGGAAGTGGTGCTGAGGCACAAGTGGTAGAACTCTAGCCTTGAGAAAAATCCAAGGACAGTGCTTAGGCCCTGAGCTTAAGACCAGGACTGACCAAAAAAAAAAAAAAAAAAAAAATATATATATATATATATATATATATATATTTATATATATATTTATAATAAGCAAGTTCATAGGGATAGACAATAGATTTCTACTTGCCAGGATTGGGCAAAAGTTTTTTTGGGGGGGTCAATAAAAATACTCTCACTGGTGCAGTGGCTCATGCTGTAATCCTAGCTACTCAGGAGACAGATCTGAGGATTATGGTTCAAAGCCAGCTTGGGCATAAAAGTCTGTGAGACTCTTATCTCCAGTTAACCACCAGAGTGCTAGCCTGAGTTCAAGCCGCATAACCGATTTTAAAAAAAATACACACACACTGCTACAAAAATTCAAATACGTGGCCAAAACACTAAATCCCATAAACCACTACTTGAACCAGTACTTTTTCACAGGTAATCACTTTTGAATACTTTTATATGTTTATGTTGTTGGAGATTTTTGTTTTGTTTTTGTTTTCTTCCTGTGCCAGTCATGGGGCTTGAACTCAAGTCCTGGTCACTATCCCCGAGTTTCTTTGCTCAAGGCTAAGCATTCTACCACTTGAGCAATAGTTCCACTTCCTTGTTTTTTTGATTTTTTTTTTTTTCTTTTAATGCTGGTCCTGGATTTTGAATTCATGGCCTGAACTCTATCCTTGAGCTTTTCCTGCTCAAGCAAACTCTATACCACCAGAGTCAAGCTCCATCTCTAGATGTTTTTGGTAATTAATTGGGAAATAAGAGTCTCATAGACTTTGCTGCCCAGGCTGTCTTCACACTATGAAGCTCAGATCTCAGTCATCTGAGTAGTGTATATTTTAATTTAATTTGTTTTCAGCTGTTACCATTAATACTTTCGTTACTATACTTTTCTTTTTTTTTTTTTTTTTTTGCCAGTCCCGGGCTTGAGCTCAGGGCCTGAGCACTGTCCTTGGACTTTCTCAAGGCTAGAGCTCTACCACTTGAGCCTCAGCACCACTTCCGGATTTTTTCTACGTATGTGGTACCGAGGAATCGAACCTGGGTTTTCATGCATGCTAGGCAAGCACTTTAACCACTAGGCCAAACTCCCGGCCCCTCGTTACTATACTTTTTAAGTCACTATTGAATTCTGAAATTTTGTATGTAAGTCTCTTAAGCTCATTAGAATTCTTCTCTTCCATAGGTGATGCTGGGAGTAGAACTCCCAAAGACCAGAAGGTGAGTTGGGATGGATAAGGAAGGTTAAGAAATTAGCCCTGGACACTGGTGGTTCACTCCTGTAATCCTAGCTACTCAGGAGGCTGAGATCAGAGGACCACAGGTCAAAGCCAGCCCAGACAGTTTATCTCCAATAAACTATTCAGAAGTAATGCTGTGGCTCAAGTGGTAGAGCTCTAGCCTTGAGTAAAATAACCTTAGGGACAGTGCCAAGGTGCTGAGTTCAAGCCCCAAGACTGGCAAAAACAAAAACAAACCCTGCAAATTAGCCACCAGTGTATTATTCACTGTGATGAACCCTACAGTTGACAATTCTCTAGTAGGCATTACAAAATGGAAGAAAGCCAGGCACTGGTGGCTTATGCCTATAATCCTAGCTATTCAGGAGACTTGAGATCTGAGGAGCAAGATTCAAAGCCAGTGTGGGCAGAAAAGTCCATGAGATTCTTATCCCTAATTAACCATTCAAAACCTGGAAGTGGCACTGTAGTTCAAAGTGGTAGATTGTTAGCATTGAGCAAAAAGAGCTCAGGAACAGCTCCAAAGGCCTTAGTTCGAGCCCCATGACTGACCTACCTGCCCCCCCCCAAAAAAAGGAAAAAGAAGTTAGCAAGTGCTGTATGCATTGAGTACTTTATTACAGTAATAACTATGTTCCAAATATTGATTTGATTTGATTTTTTAAGAGTATTTCTTATTCTCAAGTTTTTGTATGTGCATGTATGCGTGCATGTGCACACACTCATGCCAGTACTATGACTTGGAACTCAGTCTTTGAGTTCTTGCTTAGCTATTTTGCTTAAGGCTGCCATATTTCCAATTCCTGGTTTTTGCTACTAGTTAAAGCAAGTACTCTGCCACTGAATTGTTGCCTCTAGCTTTCTCAAGTTATTTCCTATTAAAATTTGTGTCCTTTATCCCTGTTCCTTCCTATAGCTTCGTGAAGCTATGGCTGCCTTAAGAAAATCAGCTCAAGATGTTCAAAAGTTCATGGATGCTGTCAACAAGAAGAGTTGTTCTCAAGATCTGCATAAAGGTCAGGGTCCAGGAGTGTGTATGTATAGATGGGACGTTAAATTCTCACAGAGATTTCAAGATAAATTCCTTTCTATGTGTATCAGTTTCTTTTCTTTCCCTCCTTTCCTTCCTTCCTTCCTTCCTTCTTTCTTTTTTTCCTTCCTTCCTTCCTTCCTTCCTCCCTTCCTTCCTTCCTTCTTTCCTTCTTTCTTTTTTGCCAATCCCATGGCTTAAACTCAGGGCCTGGGCACTGTCCGTGGGCTTTCTCAAGGCTAGAGCTCTACCACTTGAGCCACAGTATCACTTCCAACTTTTTTCTTTTTTTTTTTTTTTTTTTTTTTGCCAGTCCTGGGCTTGAGCTCAGGGCCTGAGCACTGTTCTTGGACTTTCTCAAGGCTAGAGCTCTACCACTTGAGCATCAGCACCACTTCTGGCTTTTTTCTATGTATGTGGTACCGAGGAATCGAACCCGGGTCTTCATGCATGCTAGGCAAGCACTTTAACCACTAGGCCAAACTCCCGGCCCACTTCCAACTTTTTTCTATGTATATGGTACCAAGGAATCGAACTCAGGTCTTTGTGCATGCTAGGCAAGCACTCTAGCACTAGGCCAAACTCTTGGCCCTGTTTCTTTTACTACTATTGGGTCTATGTCTACATTTGTTTCCTTTCTTGTCTGTGTCTTTTTTTTGGGGGGGTCATGGGGCCTGGGCGCTGTCCCTGAGCTCTTTAGCTCAAGGCTACCACCCCACCCCTGTGCCTAGGCATTGTCCCTGAGCTCTTCAGCTCAAGACTGCTGTCCTACCCTTAAGCCAAGGCCCTACCCTTGAGCCAAGTCCCACTTCCTATTTTCTAGTGGTTAATTGGAGATAGGAGTCTCAAGTCCTTTTGTGCTGAGCTGGCTTTGAACCTTGATCCTCAGATCTCAGCCTCCTGAGTAGTTGGAATTACAGGTGTGAACCACCACGCTCAGCTCTCTGTATGTCTTTTTGTCTGCTAATTGTGATATTTTATATTCATTGTCATTAGTAATTATTAAAGCTCAACTACAGTAGTGCTGACTTTCATGTTTTCCCTATTGGCACAAATAATTATTTGTATCTATGTTTCTTTGTCAAGACTGTTTCTTTTTTTTTGTCAGTTATGGGGCTTGAACTCAGGGCCTGCACACTGTCCCTAGGCTCTTCAGCTCAAGGCTATCGCCTTATCCCTTGAGCCTTATCACCACTTCTGGTTTGCTAGTGGTTAATTGAATTGGAGATAAGGGTCTCACTGACTTTAGTGCCTGGGCTGGCTTTAAACCATGATCTTCAGATCTCAGCCTCCTGAGTAGCTAGGATTACAGGCATGAGCCACTGCGCCTGGCTCAAGACTGTATCTTAAGTTTCTTTATCAAGAGTTCAACAAAAATGACTATGGGTCACAGGTTACCTCATTTTATTTGATATCATACTACCTATTTGTGGTGTCACTTTTTATAACAATTTTGCTTCTTTCCATAGGAACTTTGAGTCCCATGTCTGGAGAACTGAGCAAAGATGGTGACTTGATTGTCAGTATGAGGATTTTGGGCAAGAAGAGAACTAAGACATGGCACAAAGGCACCCTTATTGCTATCCAGACAGTTGGTATGTTCAAGCTAGAGGAAGGACTAACAAAAAGTGACATGTTAGTCTCCTTTACTGATTGTTTCTTTTCCCTAGTCTTTCATTTTATATAGAAGTCAGGACTTAACATGGAACCTTTTAAAATTTTTATTTGTCTTTCTTTTTTCTTAGGGCCAGGGAAGAAATACAAGGTGAAATTTGACAACAAAGGAAAGAGTCTGCTGTCCGGGAACCATATTGCCTATGATTACCACCCTCCTGCTGACAAGCTCTATGTGGGCAGTCGTGTGGTAGCCAAGTACAAAGATGGGAATCAGGTCTGGCTTTATGCTGGCATTGTAGCTGAGACACCAAACGTCAAAAACAAGCTCAGGTACCTACCTGATTGAAAAGTCCAGAAACACAAAGCCTTCCCTGTTCATGCCTTAGTTGAGATTTTACAATTAGCTTTTGTGCTCTTAATCCTCAGTGGCCAGGATCCTGCATAAGCAGCAAAGGTTTCCTTCTTGCCTCACAAGTCATGAGGGCAATTTCATTATCTTCTTTTTCTTAAGGAGAAATCTTAATGGAAAACTAGAGTAAGTGAGATTGATTAATGATTAGAAGAATAGAGAATTCACATAGAAGGAAAAAACGAAATGGAGACAAGTTGGCACCAAAAGAATGAAATAGAGAAGAAAAAATAAATGACTTTTTAAAGGCTATATTGGGTACGGAAGGAAAATTGTTTATTTTTTTGTCTATTCTGGTGCCAGTCCTGGGGATTGAACTCAGGGCCTGGGAGCTGTTCCTGAGATTTTTTGCTCAAGGCCAGCATTTTACAACTTGCAGCTTTTTTTTTTTTTTTTTTTTTTTTTTTTTGCTAGTCCTGGGCTTAAGCTCAGGGCCTGAGCACTGTCATTGGACTTTTTCTCAAGGCTAGAGCTCTACCACATGAGCCACAGCACCACTTCCAGCTTTTATCTTTGTATGTGGTACCTAGGAATGGAACCCGGGTCTTCATGAATGCTAGGCAAGCATTCTACCATTATGCCAAAATACCAGCCTTGGTTTGGCTTTGAATTGCTATCCTTAGATCACTTCCAGCTTTTTTGGTGTTTAATTAGAAATAAAGAGTCTTTCTGGGCTGGATTCAAATTGCCATTTTCAGATCTCAGCCTCTTAATTAGCTAAGACCATAAGCATAAGCCACTGATGCCCAGCTTAAAAATTTTTAATTTTGGGGCTGCAGATAAAACTGGATTGTTTTCTCTGGAGTATGTTTTATGGTGATCCAGAGAAATGGAGTTAAGATAAAATAGTCTCTGTGGGTTATATAAGTATACCCCAACTTTTTTTTTTTTAAAGTAATCATTCTTTCTTATAGGTTCCTCATTTTCTTCGATGATGGCTATGCTTCCTACGTCACACAGTCAGAACTGTATCCCATTTGCCGGCCATGTATGTGTCCTTCCGTTCTTTCCTTAGATTTATCACTTTCTTTCTCTGCCTTGAATTTCTTCTTGAGATGTTTAGTTGAAAAGCCATAATGTTTTTGATCTTCTAGTCCTGACGTGTCTTAGTGTCCTTTGGGAAATATAGGAGGAAATAATTTTATTGGCTAACTCTGTATGTAGCTCTTTGAAACCAAAGAGTGAAAATCTAGATCATGACTGACCTAGGTAGATTGCTCTTCCTTATTTTTATTTTATTTATTTATTTCTTTGACAGTTCTGGGACTTGAACTCAAGGCCTGGACACTGTCCTTGGAACACATTTTTCTTTTTTTTTTTTTTTTGGTGTCAGTTTTGAAGCTTGAACTCAGGGCCTGAGTGCTTACCCTGAGCATTTTTTTTTTTTTTTTTTTTTTTTTGGCCCATCCTGGTCTTGAGCTCAGAGCCTGAGCACTGTCCTTGCACTTTCTCAAGGCTAGAGCTCTACCACTTGAACCTCAGCACCACTTCTGGCTTTTTTCTATGTATGTGGTACCGAGGAATTGAACCTGGGTCTTCGTGCATGCTAGGCAAGCACTCTACCACTAGGCCAAATTCCCGGCCCCTGGAACACATTTTTCTCAAGGCTTAGTGCTCTCCCAGTTTCGATTCCTCAGCACCATATGCATCGAAAAAAGCTGGAAGTGGTGCTGAGGCTCAAGTGGTAGAGCTCTAGCCTTGAGAAAGTCCAAGAACAGTGCTCAGACCCTGAGCTCAAGCCCAGGACTGGCAAACAAACAAACAAAACAAAACAAGAAACGAGTCTCAGGTCCTTTTGTGCCCTGGCTGGCTTTGAACCTTGATCCTCAGATTTCAGCCTCCTGAGTAGGATTATAGGTGTGAGCCACTGCGCTGGCTCTGTATTTTTTTTTTTTTTTTTTTTTAATGTGGCAGTAATGGTATTTGAATTCAGGGCCTTGTCTTGCACTTGGTAGGCAAGTACACTACTACTTGAACCATGTCTCTAGCTCTTAGTTTACTTTTTAGTTTTTAGATAAGGTCTTGCACTTTGCCTAGATCAGTCTTGGACCAAGATCCTGCTATATCCACCTAGAGAGTAGTTGATTACAGGCAAGTGCCACCACATCCAGCTTGTTTTTTGATATAGAGTACCACTAGGTTTTTGGTTTTGCTTCCTCTAGGCTGGCCTCAAATCATATATCCATACCCTCCAATTAACTGGGGTCACAAATGACCCCCATCATGCCTAGCAGCAATGGTATTTTTTAAATTTTCTTTCTTTCATTCTTTTTTTTTTTGGCCAGTTTTGGGGCTTGAACTCAGGGCCTGGATTCTATCCCTGAATTTCTCTGTGTTCAAGGCCAGTACTCTCATTCGAGCCACAGTGTCACTTTTTCTGTTTATGTGGTACTGAGGAATCAAACCCAGGGCTTCATGAAGGGTAGACAAGTACTCTACCACTAAGCCACATTCCTATCCCCAGTAATTGTATGAAATTGCAGAAAAATTAGTAGTACCTCTGTGTCCATATGACAAGTCATAAAATATAATGATTTAAAATATATACATGTATGTATGCATGCATGCATGCATGTATGTATGTATGTATGTAATTTTAAGCTAGGTACCAAGTGACTCATGCCTATTAGCCTAGCCATTCAAGAGGCTGAGATCTGAGGATTGAGGTTCAAAGCCAGATTGGGCAGGAAAGTCAGTGAGATTCTTACCTCAATTAACCACCACAAAAGCCATGAAGAGGGGCCAGGAGTATAGCCTAGTGGTAGAATGCTTGCCAAGCATGCACCAAGGCCTGGGTTTGATTCCTTAGAGCCACATAACACAAAAAAAGCCAGAAGTGATGCTGTGACTCAAGTAGTAGAGTGCTGGTTTTTAAGTAAAATAAGCTTAGGGACAGCTCCTAGGCTCTGAATTCAAACCCCTGGACTAGCACAAAAACAAACAATAACAACAACAACAAAAACAGCTGGAGGCATAGCTCAAGTGGTAGTACAGTAGCCAGGACTGAAAAAGTCAAAAGCCCCAATTTAGCCACACTTACATGTCACAAAATTTGCTGCTGTGTGTGGTGGCTCCCGCCTATAATCCTAGCTTCTCAGGAGGCTGAGATCTGAGAATCAAGGTTCAAAGCCAGCCCGGGCACAAAAGGACCTGAGACTTATTTCCAAGTAACCTCTAGAAAATGAGAAGTGGGGCTTGGCTCAAGGGTAGGGTGATAGCCTACCCTTCAGCTCAGGGACCACGCTTAGGCCTAATTCAAGCCCCACCCCCCCCCAAAAAAAAAATTTGCATTTATGTGAAATGAGTATCATTTATATTTGCATATTTTCTACTTGAGTATTTACCTAATTTGTATGTGCCTTTATGCATTATGTTCTATACTTAGTTTGGGTTTTGTTTTCCTTGGTGTTATGATTTTTTTTTTTTCAATTTGAAAAATACAAACATTTGCACTACCTCCTTGCCAACCATTATCCTCTATCAAGACATGTCCTACCTGCCCTCTCTCAGCTTTATCTCTTCCTTGGGACAGTGAAAAAGACTTGGGAGGATATAGAAGACATTTCCTGCAGAGACTTCATAGAGGAATATATCACTGCCTACCCCAACCGTCCCATGGTGTTGCTCAAGAGCGGCCAGCTTATCAAGACTGAATGGGAAGGCACATGGTGGAAGTCCCGAGTTGAGGAAGTAGATGGCAGCCTAGTCAAGATCCTCTTCCTGGTACTGTTCCTCCATAGAATTTTGGGAAGGTTAAGGCAGGGATTTGGTACATTTGAGGGGCATAAGAGGCATAATCAGGATGATTTCACAGCTGCTTATAATATAGCTTTCTTCTTTCTTTGTTTTTATTTTGGTTAAATTTTATTTTGAAGCTAGGTGTGATGGCTCACGCCTGTAATCCTAGCTACTCAGGAGGCTGAGATCTGAGGATCAAGGTTTAAAGCCAACTGAGCAAAAAAGGACCTGAGACTTTTTTTTTGCCAGTCCTTGGCTTGGGCTCAGGGCATGAGCACTATCCTTGGGTTTTTTTCCTCAAGACTAGAGCTTTACCACTTGAGCCACAGCACCACTTCTTAGCTTTTTTCTGTGTATATGGTACCGAGAAATCGAACCTGGGTCTTGTGCACGCTGGGCAAGCACTCTACCACTAGGCCAAACTCCTGTTCCCAAGACCTGAGACTCATCTCCAATTAACCTCTAGAAAATGGGAAGTGGCCTTGGCTCAAAGGTAGGGTGGTAGCCTTGAGCTGAAGAGCTCAGGGACAGCACCCAGGCCAAGTTCAAGCCCAGTGACCCACAAAAAAAAGAAAGAAAGAAACCAGCAACCTCTCTGTGCTCAAGGCTATTGCTTTACCACTTCCAGCTTTTTATTTACCTGGTATTGAGGAATCAAACCCAGGGTTTTTCATATATGTTAGGAAAGCACTCTACCACTAATATACATCCTGAGCCCTATGTGTAAACACTTTTTTTCTTTTGGCCAGTCCTGGGCTTAAGCTCAGGGCTTGAACACTGTCCTTGGTCTTTCTCAAGGTTAGAGCTCTACCATTTGAGCCTCAGCACTACTTTTGGCTTTTTTCTATGTATGTGGTGCCAAGGAATCGAACCTTTCTGATTTAACTATGACACTAAGCTTAGGTTTTGGGGTGTTTTTATTTTTTATCTTTTTAGTATTTGAGCTCAAACTTATGGCATTATACTTGCTAGGTAAGCACTTGACCACTCAGCCTACACCTCAAGTCACTGCATGGTTTTTTTATCTTTGTTTTTTGTTGTTGTTGTTGTTGTTTGTTTTTGTTTTTGCCCGTCCTGGACCTTGAACTCAGGGCCTGAGCACTATCCTTGGGCTTTCTCAAAGCTAGCACTCTACCAGTTGAGCCATAGCACCACTTGCAGCTTTTTTCTGTGTATATGTACCAAGGAATGGAACCCCGGGTCTATGTGCATGCTAGGCAAGCACTCTACCACTAGGCCAAACTCCTGTCCCCCACCACATGGTTTTCATTTCTTACATTATGTGGAGTTATAAAGAGGAAGCCAGTTCTCTTTTTTCAGGGTTACGTTTTAGAAACATAGTGGGATGAAGAAGAAGAATCAAAGAATTGGAGAAAGCAGGGTGCAGTAGCTCATGCTTCTTATCCTAGCTACTTAGGAGGCTGAGAGCTGAGGATCACGGTTCAAAGCCAGCCTGGGCACTAAAAAAAAATCTGAGAATTTTATCTCCAGTTAACCACCAGAAATGGGAAGTAGCACTATGGCTCAAAGAGTAGGGCGGTAACCTGAGCTGAAGAGCTCGGGGACAATACCCAGGCCGAGAGTTCAAGTCCTACAACAAAAATGAAAAGAAAAGAATTGGAGTACTGGTGACATTTCAAGGCTCCTTTAACTTTTAGCTCTTTTATACCCATCCTTATTTTCCTTCTCACTACTGTCCTTAGAATTTTTTTCCCCAGTGTTATAACAGTCTTTGTTTTGATCTTCCTTACACTTCTTTTTTTTTTTTTGGCCAGTTCTGGGCTTGAACTCAGGGCCTGAGCACTGTCTTGGGTTTTCTCAAGGCTAGAGCCCTACCACTTGAGCCACAGCACCACTTCCAGTTTTTTCTATGTATGTCTTCATGCTTGTTAGGCAAGCATTCTACCACTAGTCCAAACTCGTGACACTCCTACCCATTTTTTCTTTTTGTCAGTCATGGGGCTTGAACTTGGCCTGGGTGCAGTCCCTTAGCCCTTCGGCTCAAGGCTACGACTCTTTCCCTAGATCCACAGACTCACTTGCTATTGTTCTAGTTGTTAATTGGAGATAAGAGTGTTTCAATCTTTAGTGCCCAGTGTTTTTTAGTGCCCAGTGCTCGGGCACACTTTGAACTGCAATTCCCAGTTTTCAGCCCTCTGAGTAGCTATGATTATAGGTTGAGCTACCACGAATGGAGTATACTACTGGGGTTTGAACTAGGGCCTGGGTACTATGCCTTAGTTTTTTCAGTCAAGGCTAGTACATATATTCTCCACAAGTGACACAATAGACTCCAGCCCTAGCTCATTTCCTTTGATTCTTCTTGTCTGCCTGTCCCCCAGGATGACAAAAGATGTGAGTGGATCTACCGAGGCTCTACACGGCTAGAACCAATGTTCAGCATGAAAACATCTTCAGCCTCTGCACTGGAGAAAAAACAAGGGGGACAGCTCAGGACACGTCCAAATATGGGTATGTCCTGAAAGGTACCTGGAGGAGGGAAGAAATAAGGTACACCAGCAAGGGAGTTTATATATAATGGCTATGATATGGCGATAGACTTGTGTTTCTGCCTGCACATTCTGTGGCTGTGATTCATTTTAAACAGGACTAGAAAAATATGGACCAGCTGACAACTTTTTCTGTTACCCACATGAAAATTGTCTGCTTTGTTTCTTCAAGCTTAGATTGCTTTTTTGGTTGTTTCTTATTGTGTCTAGTACAGTTTCTGGTTGATTTTTTTCACCAGCATTAGTTATCAAAGAATGTATTTTTCAAAGTAGGCACCAAAGCCAAATATT
This sequence comes from Megascapheus bottae, assembly GCF_031878675.1. Taxonomy (NCBI): domain Eukaryota; kingdom Metazoa; phylum Chordata; class Mammalia; order Rodentia; family Geomyidae; genus Megascapheus; species Megascapheus bottae. The sequence goes on along the minus strand of NC_143518.1, from coordinate 41,727,538 downwards.
GGTGGCTTATGCCTGTAATCCTAGCTACTCAGGAGGCTGAGATCTCTGAGGATTGTGATTCATGGGCAGGAAAGTCCATGAGACTGTTACTTTCAGTTAACCATCAGAAAACCAGAAGTGGCACTTTGGCTCAGTGGTAGAGCACTAGTCTTGAGCAAAAGAGCTCAGGAGGGCTGGGAGTTTGGCCTAGTGGCAGAGTGTTTGCTCAGCATGCACAGAAGACCTGGGTTTGATTCCTCAGTACCACGTATACATAGAAAAAGCCAGAAATCGTGCTGTGGCTCAAGTGGTAGAGCTTTAGCCTTGAGAAAGCCAAAGACAGTGCTCAGGCCCTGAATTCAAGGACCAGGACTGGCAAAAAAAAAAAAAAAAACAAAGCCCAGGGACAGCAATCTAGCCCTGTGGTCAAGCCTGACAACTGACAAAAACTAAAAAAGCACCAAAGTATAATCTGATTAATGAAGTAAATTATCTGAGGAAGGTAAGTCTTTTCAAAACCAGTGTATGCTAGTATTCTTACTCAGTTGTGTTAGTAATGAAAACTAATAGTCTTAACACTCAGAATGCCTGTTATTTCTTTTATAGGTTGGGGATCAGATATATAAGTGAATACAACTGGCATGATGTCATTTTCTCAATGATAAGTCCCCCCCCACCCTTTCTTTCCTTTCTTTTTGTCAGTCTTGGGGCTTGAACTCTTGTCAGTCTGGGCACTGTCCCTGAGCTCTTCAGTTCAAGGCTACTGCCCTACTCCTGGGCTTGGGCACTGTCCCTGAGCTCTTCAGCTCAAGGCTACCATCCTACCTACCCCTTGAGCCACAGCCCCACTGCCTTTTTTTTTTTTTTTTTTTTGTGATTAGTTGGAAATAAGAGTCTCATGTTCTTTAGTGCCTGGGCTGGCTTTGAACAATGATCCTCAGATCTCAGCCTCCTGCGTAGTTAGGATTACAGGTGTGAGCCACCGTGCCCAACTTAAGTTTCTTTTTTATATAGGTGCTGTGAGGAGCAAAGGTCCTGTTGTCCAATACACCCAGGATCTGACTAGTACTGGAACCCAATTCAAGCCAATGGAGCCTCCACAACCCATAGCTCCACTTGCTCCACCTGCTCCACCTGCTCCACCTGTTCCACCTGCTCCATCTGCTCCATCTGTTCCACCTCTGTCCCCCCAAGCAGGTGACAATGAGTGAGTGTTGTTAATTGCTTCTTCTTCACTTTTTTCTGCATATTTTTTGTTGTTGTTGTTTTAATTATACAATTTCCTTTCAAATATCCTAGAAGCTTGGAAAGCCAGCTTGCTCAGTCACGGAAGCAGGTAGCCAAAAAGAGCACATCATGTCGACCAGGATCTGTGGGCTCTGGTCATTCCTCTCCTACATCCCCTCCACTCAATGAAAACTCCTCTGGTGGGAAACCTCTGATTAACCAGACATACAGGTGAGAAAAATGTCAGGCTCTGTCTCTGTCTTTGTAGGCCTAACTGATCACCACGTAGGGAAAGCTCCTTGGCACCAGTGGGCTTTGTTTTGAAGTTATGATAGAAATGTAAGCTTAACTGGGAAGTTTTAGGGCAGAGAGCATGGCATAGTGGTAGAGTGCTTGCCTAGCATGCATGAAGCCCTGAGTTCAATTCCTCAGTACCACATGCACAGAAAAAGGTTGGAAGTGGTGCAATGGCTCAAGTGGTAGAACAGTAGCCTTGAGAAAAACCCAAGGACAGTGTCTAGGCCCTGAGTTCAAACCCAGGACTGGCAAAAAAAGGCGGGGGGGGGGGGGGGAGGGAATGTTTTAACTTTAGAAACTTCTGAATTAGAAACTGGATGCTTAGAAATACTGTATTTCTAGAAAGTGATCTTCCAAAACTTTTCATTGAACAGGGTGCCAGCATTGCTTCAGTAGAAAGGATATGTCACCATCTACCTTTTTGAATCCTATGAGTTAGTAAGGACATATATAGGACACACAGAAGACCAAAAAACAGAAGACTAGACTCTACTCTCATGATTCATAAGTAAATGTGTTATAGGGAATAGGATACTATTGACATAGGGATGTTATATCTTGGATTTTATTTGCAGATCACCTTTGGGCTCAACAACCTCTATGCCAGCACTCTTAGCTCCTCAGTTGCCTCCAATCAGTGATGAGTAAGTGAGAATTTTCATTGGTTAGGTTTGGTAAGGTAATCTGATTTTCTTATGTAATCTTAAATTGTGTGTGGTGGTACACATTGGTAATCCCAGAACTTGGGAGGCAAAGAAAAAGAGGGTTGTGAATTGAGGTCAGCTATGGCTGCATAGTGAGACTACATTGAAATGAAAACATCTTTTCTGTATGAAAGATTAGGCAAATGCCTTCACCTTCACTAGCTGGAAGGATAGTTATACAACAGAGGTCCTGTTGCCTTCTGATGTGATTACTTGTGTTTTATTTGCAGATTACCAGTAGTCTCAACACCCTCTGCTCCAGCACCCCCAGCTCTTCCTGGGCCTCCAGCCCCACCAGCCTTCCATGGCATGCTTGAGCGGGCCCCTGCAGAGCCCTCCTACCGTGCCCCTATGGAGAAGCTTTTCTACTTACCTCATGTTTGTAGCTATACATGTCTGTCTCGAATCAGACCTATGAGGAATGAGCAGTACCGAGGCAAGAACCCTCTCTTAGTTCCACTATTATATGACTTCCGGAGGATGACAGCTCGACGTCGAGTCAACCGCAAGATGGGCTTTCATGTTATCTATAAGACACCCTGTGGCCTCTGCCTTAGGACAATGCAGGAAATTGAACGCTACCTATTTGAAACCAGCTGTGATTTCCTTTTCTTGGAGATGTTTTGTTTGGATCCATATGTTCTTGTGGACAGAAAGTTTCAACCCTATAAGCCGTTTTACTATATTTTGGATATCACCTATGGCAAAGAAGATGTTCCCCTGTCCTGTGTTAATGAGATTGATACAACTCCCCCACCACAGGTGGCCTACAGCAAAGAGCGAATCCCAGGGAAAGGTGTTTTCATTAACACAGGCCCTGAATTTCTGGTTGGCTGTGACTGCAAGGATGGGTGCCGGGACAAGTGAGTTGGGGGAGGGAGTATTGCTGCCCTTGCCTCCAGCCTTATTGTGATTGCTTTTCTTTTCATCTTTTCCTTTGCTTTATATATCTATACTGCTTTCCCCACCTCACTTTACCTCTTTTTTTTTTTTTTTTTTTTTTTGCCAGTCCTGGGCTTGAGCTCAGGGCCTGAGCACTGTCCTTGGACTTTCTCAAGGGTAGAGCTCTACCACTTGAGCCTCAGCACCACTTCCAGTTTTTTTCTATGTAAGTGGTGCCGAGGAATCGAACCCATGCTAGGCATGCTAGGCAGGAACTCTACCACTAGGCCAAACTCCCGGCCCCACTTTACCTCTTTTCTCAACTGAAACTCCTGCCATAAATCCTTCATGAAATTAATGAGGTAGGGAGGCCAAAGTCTGATATGACCTAACTCTGGGTATGTGTTTCTCGTGTTTCTTACGTTGTTTCTCTGATCCTCCTCTCTTTACTTGGCTCCTATCCCCCACTTTTTTCTTTTTTTCTTTTTTTTTTTAATATTCTTGAGTTCTGCAAAACTCTTCTTCCATTTTTGAGATTAAATGGAATGGATGGCTTTAGGGACTCACTTAAAGTTAATCTATGATTTTTTTTTTTTTTTTTTTTGGCCAGTCCTGGGGCTTGAACTCTGCCTGAGCACTGTTCTTGGGCTTTCTCAAGGTTAGAACTCTACCACTTGAGCCACAACACCACTTCCAGCTTTTTCTATGTATGTGGAACCAAGGAATCAAACCTGGGTCTTCGTGCATGCTGGGCATGCACTCTTCCACGAGGCCAAACTCTTGGCCCTATCACCCCCCCCCCCCCCAGTTTTCCTCAACTTCTGCCCATCATGTCTTCAGTGCTACCTTTGTTTCATTCTGTCTTATTCTCTAGTTCTTTCCCTTTTTTATTTATACACAAAAAATGAAAAAAAAAATACTATTTTGTCCCCATTGTTTTATTAGTGGTTTTTTTGGTTTGTTTTTGTTGTTTGGGGCCGGGCATTGTCCCTGAGCTGTTCACCTCAAGGCTACTGCCCTACCCCTTGAGCCACAGTGCTACTTCTGGTTTTCTGGTGGTTAATTGGAGATAAGACTCTCAAGGACTTTTCAAAAATTTTTTGGCCAGGCCTGGGGCTTAAACTCAGGGCCTGAGCACTGTCCTTGAGCTTTTTTTTTTTTTTTTTTTTCCTGAAGGCTAGTGGTCTGCCACTTGAGCCACAGGACCACTTCCAGCTTTTTTCTATGCCCAGTTTAGTGCCCAGTTAGGCTTTGAACCATGATCCTCAGATCTCAGCCTCCTGAGTAGCTAGAATTACAGGTGTAAGCCACTATACCCGACTTCCTTGAGCTTTCTTAAAGCTAGCACTCTATGACTTGAGCCACAGCACCACTTCTAGCTTTTTCTGTGTATGTGGAACTGAGGAGTTGAACCCAGAGCTTTGTGTATGCTAGGCAAGAACTCTACCACTAGGGCACTTGGCCCCTTTTATTAGCTCTAGTCTCTAAAGAAAATCCAAACTCTTAACTGTCAAATCTTCATATCTTCTATAGGTCCAAGTGTGCCTGTCATCAGCTAACTATCCAGGCTACAGCCTGTACCCCAGGGGGCCAAATCAACCCTAACTCTGGCTACCAATACAAGAGACTGGAAGAGTGTCTGCCCACAGGGTAAGTACTCAGGGAAGTTAGGGCATCTCAGAAGCTGAAGAATATGTTCTTATTTTTGGATTATGTTCTTGTTTTAGAACATGTTTGTATTTCTAGGAACACAATCTAAAATCTAAACATGCCATGTGCTATGATCATAGGAGGCCGAGATCTGAGGATTCTGGTTTGAAGCCAGCCTGGACAGAGAATTCCCCACGAAACTCTTACCTCCAGTTAATCACTGAAAACCTAGAAGTGGCACTGTGGCTTAAGTGATAAAGCATTAGACTTGAGCCTCTCACTAGCCTTGAGCACAAAGTAGCTTGGGGACAATCAAGCCCTGAGTTTAAGCACCACAACTGACAAAAAAAAAAATCAATAAAATCTAAAGGTTAGATTAGCTGTGGTGGAACATGACTGTAATTTTAGTAGTCGGAAGGTAGAGGCAGTGGGAGTCCTAGTTTAAACCCCATTCTGAGCTATGTAGTTGAGTATAATACACAGATACTGTCTCAAAAGAGACGTATGGTGATTTTCTGCTTGAGAAAAAGATGAGGTTAATTTGATAGCTATATGAATGTTCTGATTATGATTTACTGCAGCACTGTGATTTATTTCCCAGAGAGGAGAAATAGGCAAAGAATGAATTATAATAGGGTTTTATAACTTAGACTGAAGAGTTCAGAGTCAAATTTATGGGATGATGGGAAGTGGTTACTTGTTAAAACTACTCAGCTTCTTTGTAGAGTTTAGATCTTAGAGCAGCTAAAGCAGTTGTTTGTTCATTGGGAACCAACCCCTACCCTTGCCATTTTGGGGTTTAAACTCAGTACCTCAAGTTTGTTTGGCTGGTGCTTTCCTACTTGAACCAAGCCCCTAATCCATTGTTTTCTGGTTAGTTTGGTGATGGTGTCTCGTAGACTTTCCTGCCTAGGCTGACTTCACATCCTGAAGTCAGCTTCTGGAGTAACTAGGATTATAGGTCTGACCCACTGGAGTCTAGTTTAAAGCACAATTGGTGCTCTAAGCACTGTTAGTGACTCATACCTATAATCCTAGCTAGTCAAGAGGCTAAGGTCTGAGAATTGAGATTAGAAGCCTGTCTGTGCAGAAAAGACTCAAGAGACCCCATCTCCAAAATAAACAGCAAAAAACAAGCTAGAGGTTGAGTGAATGCACAAGGCTCTGAGTTTATGCCCAAGAATAGGCAAAAAAATAATAATATAAATAAATAGGGCCGGGAGTTTGGCCTAGTGGTTAAAGTGCTTGCCTAGCATGCATGAAGACCCAGGTTCGATTCCTCGGTACCACATACATAGAAAAAAGCCAGAAGTGGTGCTGAGGCTCAAGTGGTAGAGCTCTAGCCTTGAGAAAGTCCAAGGACAGTGCTCAGGCCCTGAGCTCAGGCCCAGGACTGGCAATAAATAAATAAATAAATAAATAAAAACATTACTTAGAAAAATAATTAGTAGATCATTAGAAAGGTATAAAAGAGACATTACGATAGCTGGGGCTTTCACTATAGTGGGGATGACAATAGAAATAAAAGAGGCTAGGATTGTCGCTCAGTAGTAGAGGGCATACTTAGTGTGTACACAGCACTCAGCTCAATCCCTAGCATGAGTAAGGATGTTAAATTTGAGATGTCTATTATGTAACCTAAGTGCAGGTATCAAGAAGGTAGAAAGATTTCTGAAAAAGGGTAAGAGCTTGACATAACCTGGGAATCAGGGGCCAGGAGTTTGGCCTAGTGGTAGAGTGCTTGCCTAGCATGCACAAAAACCCGGATTTGATTCCTTGGTACCACATATATAGAAAAAGCCAGACCTGGTGCTGTGGCTCAAGTAGTAGAGCACTAACCTTGAGGAAAGCCCAAGAATACTGCTCAGGCCCCGAGTTCAGTCCCCAGGACTAGCAAAAAACAAAAAACAACAACAAAAAAAAACCCCTGGAAATCAGCAGAGGCATAATATTTGAGTTCTATAGAGAACACTGATCATGGAGAAGATACCTGGGAGGAATCCCCGATTGTCCCAACATGTGTAGACTGAGATAGCATGTGAGATTGAGAAAAATAGATTAGGAAAAGAAGAGGACAATGAGAGTGGAGTTTTATATAACATGCTCAACTGGTGTATGTGAACTAATAAACCTAATGCTCAAGATGACATAACAGAGGAAAAAGAAAAAGGTACCAGTGAGGTAATATAAGATCTCTTCTAATTGAAGAATCTTTTTCCAAAGTCAAAGGCTTATAGGCACTGGGGAATGGGGCTGGGAGGTAGAGCACTTGCCTACATATGTGTAAAGCCCAGATCTATGCCGAAAAGCATTAGTTAAGCTTTAGCATAAAAATAAGAGACCAATAAGAGACAATATCAGCCAGGTGCCAGTGGTTTACACCTATAATCCTAGCTACTTAGCAGGTTGAGATCTAAGAATCGTATTTCAAAGCCAGCTTAGGCAGGAAAAATGAGTCCCCTCTCTCTCTCTCTCTCTCTCTCTCTCTCTCTCTCTCTCTCTTCTTCTCTCTCTTCTTCTCTCTCTCTCTCTCTCTCTCTCTTCTTCTCTCTCTCTCTTCTTCTCTCTTTCTCTCTTCTTCTCTCTCTCTTCTCTCTTGTCCTGGAGCTTGAACTCAGCCCCTGAGCTTTTTTAGCACTCTATCATTTCAGCAACAGCGCCACTTGTGGCTTTTTCTGTTTATGTGGTACTGAGGAATTGAACCCAGGGGGCTTCATGAATGCTAGGCAAACACTACCACTAAGCCATATTCCCAGCCCTCACTAAACTACAAAAAAGCCAGAAGTAGAGCTATGGCGCAAGCATTAGAGTGTTAGCCTTGAGCAAAAGAAGTTCAGGAACAGTGCTTAGGCTCTGAGTTCAAGCCCCAGGAAACGTTGCTAATAAGAGAAATGAGTGAAAATAGCTAGGCACTGGTGGCTTATGCCTGTAATCCTAGCTACTCGGGAGGCTGAAATCCGAGGATCACAGTCCAAAGCCAGACGGCACAAAAGTCCCTGAGATTTTTTTTTTTTGTCGTTAGTGGGGCTTGAACTCTGGGCCTGGGCACTGTCCCTGAGCTCTTCAGCTCAAAGTTACCACCCTACCCCTGGAGCCAAGGGCTACTTCCATTTTACTAATGGTTAATTGGAGATAAGAGTCTCTCATTATATAGTGGTCAGCTGGCTTTGAACCATGATCCTCAGATCTCAGCCTACAGTGTAGCTAGGATTACAGGTGTGAGCCACAGTTCCTGGCTTCCCAGAGACTAATTAACCACTGAAAACTGGAAGTAGCATTGTGGCTCAAGTGGTAAAAAACTAGCCTTGAGCTGAAGAGCTCAGGGATAGCACCCAGGCCCAAATAAGTCCCACAACTGACCAAAAAAAAAGAAAAGTCTACTTTTAGATTGACATGGACAGTCTTTGTTTTGTTTCCATTTCCTGGAATCATGTAATTAAATATCATTTTATATGATCGGGGCCCAGAGGCATTCCATCTTGGTGTTCCTCCTCTAAGACTATTCTTTGGTCTTACTCTGTGTGAATGCCTGGAGTCCTATATGACATGGACAGTTTTTTTTGGGGGGGGGGAGGGGTCAGTTGTGGGCCTTGAACTTTGTGCCTGAGTGCTGTCCCTAAGCATTTCTGTTCAAGGTTAGTGCCCTCCTACTTTGAATCCCAGCTCTACTTCTGATTTAATGGTGATTAACTGGAGATGAATCTTGCAGGCTTTCCTGCCTAGGCTGAGTTCGAACTGTGATACCTTCTGAGTAGCTAGGATTACAGGCATGAGCCACCAACTTTCAGTTTTAGATAGTCTTATTTATTTTTTTTCTTTATTGTTGCTACTTTTTAGTGGTACTAGGGATTGCACTAAGAGCCTTGTTCTTGCTGGACAGGCACTTTACCTCTGGGCCACATCTCCAACCCTTGTTTATTTTATTTTATTATTATTTTTTTTTTCTGTGTGTGGGTCTTGGGACTTGAACTCTGGGCCTGGGTAGTGTCCCTCAGCTCTTCAGCTCAAGGTTCCTACCCTACCCCTTGAGCCACAGCTCCACTTCCAGCTAGATTAATTGGAGATAAGAATCTCAAGATCTAGGGGCCGGGAGTTTGGCCTAGTGGTAGAGCGCTTGCCTAGCATGCACGAAGACCCAGGTTCAATTCCTCGGTACCCCACATACATAGCAAAAAGCCGGAAGTGGTGCTGAGGCTCAAATGGTAGAGCTCTAGCCTTGAGAAAGCCCAAGGACAGTGCTCAAGCCCTGAGCCCAAGCCCAGGGCAAAAAAAAAAATCTCAAGATCTTTAGTGCCTGGGCTGGCTTTGAACAGCAATCTTCAGATCTTAACTTCCTGAGTAGCTAGGATTACAGGCCTCATATGAGCCACCTTGCTCAGCACCTTGTTTCTTTTTTCCTTTTTCTTTTTTTTTTTTGCCAGTCCTGGGCTTGAGCTCAGGGCCTGAGCGCTGTCCTTGGGCTTTCCTCAGGGCTAGAGCTCTACCACTTGAGCCACAGCACCACTTCCAGCTTTTTCTATGTATGTGGCACTGAAGAATCGAACCTGGGTCTTCGTGCATGCTAGGCAAGCACTCTTAACACTAGGCCAAACTCCCATCCCTATTTTTTCTTATTCTTTTTGCGAGTCCTGGTGCTTGAACTCAGAGCCTGGGCACTGTCTTTGCCACTTGAACTACACTACCACTTCTGGCTTTTTCTGTGTATGTAGTACTGAGAAATCAAATTCAGTGATTCGTGTATGCTAAACAGGCACTCTACCACTAGATCATACTCCTAGACCTATTTTTAATTTATTTTTCTAGTCCTAGGGCTTGAATTCTGGGTCTGGGTACTGTCCCTAAGCTGGTTTTTGCTCAAGGCTAGCACTCTACCACTTAAACCACCTCCGTCTTTTTCTGAGTAGTTTATTGGAGATTAGGGTCTCAAAATGTTCTTGCCTCACCTGACTTTGAACTGGTCCTAGTATCTCAGCCTTCTGAGTAGCCAGAATTAAAGGTGAACCAGTGCTTGGCTTTGGACAATGTCTAGCTGGAAGAGAAAGAAGATAAAGAACACTGTAGGATGCCAAGAAGGTACAGTGTGTCCAAAGGCCCCAAGCTAGCACTCCACCACTTAAACCACTGGACCACCTCTGGGCTTTTTCTGAGTAGTTTATTAGAGATAAGGGTCTCAAAATGTTCTTGTTTCCCCTGACTTTGAACTGGTTCTGGTATTTCAGCCTTCTGAGTATTTAGGATTATAAGTGTGAACCAATAGCGCTTGGCTTTAGACAGTCACTAGCTCCAAGAGAAAGAAGATAACAAAGAACACTGTAGGTGCCCAGAAGGTACTATATGTACAAAGGCCCCTGGGGCAGCCTGTAAAACAGGAAGTAAATTAAGTTAAGCATAACTGGAAAAACTCTGGAGGAAAAGATAAAGATCCTGATAGTATAGTGTTTCATAACCCAAAGTTAAGGGCTAGATTAAATTTCAAATGCAGTGGGAAGCTAACCAGTTTAGCAGGGAAGTAATATTATTTGTGGTTACCCAAAAATAATTTAGCCATCCCTGCTGCGGTAGTTCATGCGTGTAATCCTAGCTACTCAGGAGGCTGGGATCTGAGGATCCAGGTTCAAAGCCAGCCTGGGCACAAAAGAACCTGAGACTCAACTCTAGAAAATGGGAACTGGGGCTTGACTCTAGGAGTAGTAAGGCTATAGCCTTGAGCTGAAGAGCTCAAGGAGAACCCCCAGGCCCAGGGGTAGATAGTAGCCTTGAGCTGAAGAGCTCAGGGACAGTGCCTAGGACCAATTCAAACTCCCAGGACCCATTGGCAGGGGCGGGGGGGGGAGGGGCGGGGATATATATATAGAGAGAGAGAGAGAGACAGACAGACAGACAGACAGACAGAGACAGACAGAGAGAGAGAGAGAGACAGAGAGCGAGCCTGGCATGGTGGCACATAATTAGGAGGCTAAGAGAGCAGGATATTAAGTTCAATGCTTGCATGGACTACATAGTGAGGTCTAGGCCAAGATATGTGAGATCCTATCTCAAAAAATCTTATTTATTTATTTAGTCCTGGGGCTGCACTCGATGCCTGAGCACTGTCCTTGGTTTTCCTCAAGGCTGCTACTCTGCCACTTGAGCCACAGCACCACTTCTGGCTTCCCTATGTATGTGGTACTAAGGAAATAAACCAACCCTGGTCTTTGTGCATGCAAGGCAAGCACTCTACTACTAGGCCAAACTCCAGGCCCCAAAAATCAATTTTTTTAATAGGACTGGAAATGGAGGTCAATGGTAGATTATTACCTACGTATGTGCAAGGATCTGGGTTAAACCTTTCTTCCATGCCCCCCTTATTACCTCCTCTCTATATAAAATATTTTAACTGGTGTTTTTTTCTCTTCTTTGGTGCTGGGGATTGAACCCAGCACTCTCTAGGCAAGTGCTTTCCCACTGAGCAAGCATAAAACATTTTATTTTTTTGCCAGTCCAGGAACTTGATCTCAGGGCCTGGACACTGTCCTTGAGCTTCTTTTGTTCAAGGCTAGCACTCTACCACTTGAGCCACAGCATCATTTCAGACTTTTTCTGTATGTGGTACCGAGGAATCTAACCCAGGGCTTCCTGCATATGAGGCAAGCACTCCAAACTCCCGGCCCATCTATAAAGCATTTTAAAGACTCAAGGTGTAATAAACTGTGTGCTGGTGGCTCATACTAGCTAGTAATCCTAGCTACTCAGTAGTCTGATACCTAAGGATTAGTTCAAAGCCAGCCCAGGCAGAAAAACCTGTGAGACTCAATCTCCACGAAAAGCAGAAAGGAAAGCTGTGGCTAAAGTGTTAGAAAGCTTACCCTGATCAAAGGGGCTCAGGGATAGCATCCAGGCCTTGAGTTTAAGCCCCAAAACTGGTACCACCCCGCCAAAAAAGGTGTATTAATATACATTCATACAGCTACCAACCAGTATCATTAAGTCAAAGTATTAGCAGGTTCCGAATTTTACTTACAATGAACATGTAACTGGTAAGTAAATGTAATACAAGAATGCAATTAAAGCCAGGCACGGTAGTTCATGCCTATAATCCTAGCTACCAGGAGGTTGAGATCTGAGGTTCGTGGCTCAAAGCCAGCTTGGGCAATACAAAGCCAAAATACTTGAGAAAGCTCAAGGACAGTGCCCAGGCCCTGAGCTCAATGCCCAGGATGGGAAGTTGGGCTGTGGCTCAAGGGTAGGGCAGTAGCCTTGAGGTAAAGAGCTCAGGGACAATGCCCAGGCCAGAGTTCAAGCCCCATGACCAAAAAAAAAAATCAATTAAGTAACAGTTTTCCTTTTTTATGATCATGCCTTTTGTCGGGGGTGTCGGGTGGGTTGATACTGAGATTTTAACCCAGGGTCTTGCAATCCCTAGGCAAGAACCCTGTCCCCTGAGCCATGCTCCTTGCCCTTTTTGCTCCTTTTATTTTTCAGATTGGGTCTTTGTCAGAGGCTGGTCTCAGACCTATTTCTTTTTTTGGACAGCTTGAACTCTGGGCCTGGGCGCTGTCCCCGAGCTCTTCAGCTCAAGGTTAGTGCTCTGCTACGTTGAGCCATAGGGCCACTTCCTCAGTAGGCCTTTCTAAAGTTAAAAAAGGGGGGCTGGGAGTTTGGCCTAGTGGTAGAATGCTTGCCTAGCATGCACGAAGACTCAGGTTTGATTCCTTGGTACCACATATACATAGAAAAAAACAGAAATGGTGCTGTGGCTCAAGTGGTAGAGCTCTAGCCTTGAGAAAGCCCAAAAGATAGAGCTGAGGCCCTGAACTGAACTCAAGGCCTAGGACTGACTCAAAAAAAAAAAAAAGGCTGGGAGTGTGGCCTAATGGTAGAATGTTTGCCTAACATACATGAAGCCCTGGGTTTGATTTCTCAGTACCACACACAGAGAAAAATCTGGAAGTAGTGTAGTGCTGAGGTTCAAGTGGTAAGAGCAGTAGCCTGGAGAAAGCTCAAGAACAGTGCCTAGGCCCTGAGTCCAAGCCACAGGATTGGTAAAAAAAAAAAAAAAATGGAGCCCGGCACCAAGGGCTTACACATGTAATCCTAGCTACATCTTAAGGAACTCAATTCAAGGCCAGCCTGGGCATGAAAAAATCTCCATGAGGCTCTTACCTCCAGATAAACACCAGAAAAGAAAATGGAAAGTACAGCTGTGAATCAAGTGGTAGAGCAGAAGCCTTGAGCTGAAGAGCTCAGGGATAGTGACCGGGCCCGGAGTTCAAGCTCCATGACCTACCAAAAAAAAGTTAAAAGATGAGGAGCCAGGCACACACACACAAAAAGCTGTTGAAGGCATCTCTGAGAATAGAGTATAACTAATTTGTGTTAAGCATATGACATTTACATAATGCCAAACAGTATATGTGTATCTATATGAAAATATACATACAAGTATATTTTAAGGGGGCAATACTGGTATTTGAACTTGGGCTTGCTAAGCAGATGTTCTTACTACTGAGCCAAGGACTCTAGTCCTGTTTCTGCTAATTGTTTTCAGATAGGGTCTCATTTTATATCCCAGGTCTATAACTGGATACAATCCACCTATTTTACTTCCTGTCAGAGCTGGAATTATAGGCACTTACTACATTCTGGGTCTCATAAACTTTTTTGCCTGGGCTGACCTTGAACCATGAGCCTCCTATTCTAAGCCTCCCATTAGTCTGATTATTTATAGGCATGAGCTAACTGTCCAATTTCAAAGTGTATTTGCAGTAAGTAGAAGCTACTGCTTATCCTTTATCCAGATGGATATGTCATCTACCAACTAATGGTACTATAACCTTTCCAAAAGCAAATGCTTCCATTAAATTTACGTAACATGATAAGAAGTAAAATCCTACATGGTAGCTCACACCTGTAGACTAAAGTCACAGAGACTAGAGTCTCTGTGAGACTTTTTACCTCCAGTTAACCACCAGAAAACATAAAGTGGCACTGTGGCTCAAGGGGTAGGGCAGTAGTCTTGAGCTCAAGAGCTCAGGGACAATGCCCAGGCCCAGAGTTCAAGTCCCAGTACCGACCCCCCCCCAAAAAAAAAAGTTAAATCCTAATACTGAACAAAGCAAATAGAACAGTATTAAATTATTTCTTCATTAAAACTATTACCTTGCTAGCCAGGTGGGGTGGCTCATGCCTGTAATCCTAGATACTCAGGAGGCTGAGATCTGAGGATGAGGTTCAAAGCCAGCAGGGCTCAAAAGGGCCTCCCCCGCCCCGCCCCCAGACTCGTAGCTCTAATTTACCCCTAGAATATGAGAAGTGGGGCTTGGCTCCAGGGTAGGGCAGTAGCCTTGAACTGAAAATCCCAGGGACAACACCCAGGCCATGTTCAACCCCATGACCCACCAAAAAAAAGCAAACACAACTGTTACCTTGCTTTAATAATGCTATTTATTAGAACCTGGTTACAGTTAACTTTATAGTTTATTTTTATGGGTCATGGGGCTTGAACTCCACCTGTGCACTGTCCCTGTGCTCTTCAGCTCAAGGCTACCGCCCTACCCTTCGGCCAAGCTCCACTTCCCATTTTCTAGAGGGTAATTGGAGATAAGAATCTCAGGGATATTTTAATGCCAGGGCTAGCTTCGAACTATGATTTTCAGATCTCAGCCTCCTGAGTAGGATTTATAGGCGTGGGCCACTGGGCTCAGCTTATATATACTTTTATAAATTGATATGATCTTTATACTTTAGATATTTCTGTAGTGTATATATATTCACATCATTTGCTTCACTGTATCACTATAATTTTTGTGGGGAGGGGGGATGTCCATCATGGTGCTATCTCTGAGATTTTTCACTCAGTGCTAGTGCACTACTACTTTGAACCACAATCCTACTTCTAGTTTTCTGGTGGTTAATTGGAGGTAAGAGTCTCATAGACTTTTCTGCCTGGGTGAGCATCAAACTAATCCTCAGATCTCAGCTTCCTGAGTAGCTAGGATTACAGACATGAGCTACCAGCACCCAGCTATAACTACCTCTTTTTTGGGGGAGCCTGGGGCCTGAACTCTGAGCCTCAGCATTATCCCTGGGCTCTTCAGGTCAAGGCTCCTGCCCTACCCTTGAGCCACAGCCCATCTTGAGCCACCGTGCCTGGCTTATAACTATCTTTATAAACCATTTTTCCCCCTTTTAATTGCTCCCATGGGAACTATTGTCAAATAATTCAGAAGATAGACAATTTCATAAGTGACTTAGGTTAATGCCTTAATTTTTTGTTGTTGTTTGTGGGGCTTGAACTAGGTACTGTCCTTGAGCTCTTCAGCTCTACCATGTTGAGTCATAGCACCACTTCTGGTTTTCTGGTGGTTAATTGGAAATAAGAGTCTCATGGACTTTGCTGCCTGGGCTGGTTTTGAACTGCAGTCTTCAGAGCTCAGCCTCCTGAGTAGCTAGGATAACAGGCGTAAGCCACTAGAACCCAGCATTTTGTAATCTATACAGGACACATTTTTTGGGGGGATTTTAGTGCCCTAGTAATGTGTTTGCTTCATTGATTTGACTCTATCCTCCTCCTAGGGTTTATGAGTGTAACAAACGCTGCAAATGTGACCCAAACATGTGCACAAATCGGTTGGTACAACATGGATTACAGGTTCGGCTACAGCTGTTTAAGACACAGAACAAGGGCTGGGGTATCCGCTGCTTGGATGACATTGCCAGAGGATCTTTTGTCTGTATTTATGCAGGTTGGTGACAAAATACCAAGGTCACTTCTTGGGCTTATGACATGACAGGATATTGATACAGAGACAAATTGAGCAGAATAACGTACTAGCCAGACATCATGGTTCATATCTGTATTCCTAGCATAGGGAAGGCTACAACAGGTGAACTTAGTGTCAGTCCTTAGACTTGAACTCAGGGCCTGAGCACTGTCCCTTAGCTGTTTTGCTCAAGGCAAGTGCTCAACCATTTGAGCCACGCCTCCACTTCTGGCTTTTAAGTGTTTATAGAAGGTAAGAGTCTCACATTTCACAGACTTACCGCCCAGGCTGACTGCAAATTGCAATCTCAAATCTTACCTCCTGCGTAGCTAGCATTCCAGGTGAGCCACCAGTGCCTACCTAAGCAACCTTTTGAGTTTTGGGCCAGTGTGGGCTACATACATGACTGCTTCAAGAAAACAACAAAAAACCACTTCAGGGTTGCAGATGTGGCTCAGTAGAGTAGATGTTTAACATGTATGTGACCCTGGATCCAGTCTCAAAACCAAGAAAAAATACAGGTACAAGAATATGCAGATTCTTTCTATAAAGGAATGGTTTTCCTGTCTGAAAGGGCCAGAGAGGAACAAAAGTAGCTTATAAAGACAAAAATGAAAAGATTTCAGACACTGATATTTCACAGGAGAGATATGATTTAAACCCCCTCATATCGTTTTCTTCTGTATCACTTCACCCAGAGAGATCTGTTGTTTAAAGTAATGAAGAAATGTGAAGGCAATGGCTGGGCACATAGCCTTGTGGTAGAGTGTTCGCCTAGCATGCACGAAGCCTTAGGTTCGATTCCTCAGTACCACATACTCAGTAAGAGCCAGAAGCGGCACTGTGGCTCAAGTGGCAGAGTGCTAGCCTTGAGCAAAATGTGTCCAAGGACAGTGCCCAGGCCCTGAGTTCAAGCCCAGGACTGGCAAAAAAAAAAAAAAAAAGTGGGGGAAAGGGGAAGCAAAAGAGCAACATTTAAAACCATATTTTCATGCTAGACACTCAGAAAAAAATTTTGACTGTGTGCTACAGGACAGGGTACTCCTAAAAATGATGCCCATAACCCTAAAAGACTTAACATTCTTTTCTTTTAATTCTCAGGAAAAATCCTGACAGATGACTTTGCAGACAAAGAAGGCTTGGAGATGGGTGATGAGTACTTTGCAAATCTGGACCATATTGAGAGTGTAGAGAACTTCAAGGAAGGATATGAAAGCGATGTACCCTGTTCCTCTGACAGCAGTGGTGTTGACATGAAAGATCAGGAAGATGGAAACAGTGGGACAGAGGACCCTGAAGAGTCCAATGATGATAGCTCAGATGATAACTTCTGTAAGGATGAGGACTTTAGCACCAGCTCGGTGTGGCGTAGCTATGCTACCCGGAGGCAGACCCGAGGCCAAAAGGAGAACGGACCCACGGAAACAGCTTCCAAGGAGTCACGTCCCCCAGACCTTGGGCCTCCACATACTCCTGTCCCTCCTTCAGTCTCTGTAGGGGGCTGCAATCCACCTTCCTCTGAAGAGACACCCAAGAATAAGGTGGCCTCATGGTTGAGCTGCAATAGTGTCAGTGAAGGTGGTTTTGCTGACTCTGATAGCCGTTCATCCTTCAAGACTAGTGAAGCTGGGGAGACTCGGAATGGAGGAGGCCAAGGGGAGGCTGAAAAGGTCTCTACTTCAGTACTGGGCATGAAGGATGAAGGAGACATGAAGCAGGCCAAAAAAGAGGTAGGTCCCTGAAAGCTGAGATCAGTGGCTCTTTTGGGGGTGAGTTTTGTCATTTTGGTTCATTTTGCTGAGAAGCTGGGATTACACATGTGAGCCACCAGTGCCCAACTGTCAGGAGAACAGTGGCTTTTACTTTTGTGTAATGCGTCTGCTTTTAGATTATTTACATATTTTTTTGATGACAACCTGGTTATCTGCCCTCTCAACCTAGTGTATTCCTAGCATTTGTTTAAAGAACCAAATTAGCAGGGCACTATAGAGCACACTATGAGAGGCTAAGCGCAGGAGGATCATAATTCAGGCTAGCCAGGGCCTAAATGAAGGACCCTATTTAGAAAATAAGGCAAAAAGAGCTAGGAGTAGCTCAGGTGGTGGAGCATCTGCCTTATAAGCACCAGGCTGAGTTAAAACCCTAGTACCACCAACAAAGAATTAACTCAAAATTACTTCCTGAGAGAGAGTGCCTTGATTTATTCCAAAATGATTTACATACATTTGTTTTCCTTTGGGGGAAGGGAAGTTGGCCACTTCAGGAATGACCAAAATAAATAAGTAGAAATAGGTTATTTTAAAGTCAGGGAGTTTTTTTGTTAATTTTATTTGTGGCTTGAACTGAGAGCCTGAGAACTACTATCCTTGAGCTTTTGTCCTCAAGGCTAGCACTCTACCACTTTTGATTCAATTGTCATTTCCAATTTTCTGGGTATTATTTGCAGATAAGAGTCTTACAGACTATTCAGGCTTTAAACCACATCCCCAGATCTCTACATCTTGAGTAGCTAGGGTTACAGGTATGAGACACAGGTACCCAGCAAAGCAAGGGAGGAAGCTTGTTATGGATATCTAGTTCTAAAAAAGAAAATGAGCTGATTTCAAATTTATCACACTGAAAGTTAATGCATTGCAGTTGATGAAAATTTTCTGACTCTGTGTGTCAGTCCCGGGGCTTGAACTCAGGGCCTGAGCACTGTCCTTGGGCTAAAACTCTACCACTTGAGCTATAATACCACTTCTGGCTTTTCTATGTATATGGTACCAAGGAATCGAACCAGGGCCTTCGTGCATGCTAGGCAAGCACTCAAGAGACTCAGGCCAGTTTAGCCTAGTGGTAATTAGACTTTGGTCATAGTGTTTTCCTGTGAGCATTATGTCCCATCATAGGAAAAGGGTTAAAGAACTCTGCTAAGCAGGGCACAGTGGCTCACGCCTATAATCCTAGCTACTCAGGAGCTGAGATCTGAGGATCAAGGTTCAAAGCCAGCCTGGGCACAAAAGGACCTGAGACTCTTTATCTCCATTAACCTCTAGAAAATGGGAAGTGGGGCTTGGCTCAAGGGTAGGGTAGCCTTGAGCTGAAGAGCTCAGGGACAGCACCCAGACCCAGAGTTCAAGCCCCATGACCCTCCTCCAAAAAAAAAAAAAAACAATGCTGATAAATATGATCATAGCTGTCAAATTGCTGGTTGATTTCACCCTAGTTTAGACAGTGCATCTTTGATGTTTCTGAAAACTACTTGAAATGAAGTTTAATTACTGAATTTGTTACCTTTTTAACTTTTCACTTTTTTTCTAGGACCCTGATGATCGAAGCAAGGTGCCAGGGTAAGTATTTGTCATTTTGACTTGTTTCCAAGTGTGCCTTCTCAAATCAGTGATCTGAACCTTTCATTTCTTTCCCTCCCATCAGAGTTCCTGAAAGTTCTCGGAATTTTGGTTATAATCCTCATGTGAAGTCTGAAGGACTTCGCCGTCCATCTAGTAAGACCAATATGCATCAGAGTCGGCGACTCCTGGCCTCTGCCCACGCCAATCCTGATGTAAGTGACTTTTTTGAGTGTTTTATCCAGAGTGTAAGTGAAAAAACTTGGATGGATCTTAGCATAACAACTCGAGTGGAATTATTGTGAGGTCTTTCCTGGCTTCCTGGGCCTAAGCTTTCTACCTTACTCTTTTGTCCCACCTCTAATCTTACTACAGCCTCAGCTTTTACAGAGCAGACCTTAAAAAGACTTCCAGCTTACAGGCCAGGAGTTTGGCCTAGTGATAGAGTGCTTGCCTAGCATGCATGAAGACTCAGGTTCAATTCCTTCATAGCAAAAGCCAGAAGTGGTACTGTGGCTCTTGTGGTAGAGAAAGCTCAAGGACAGGGTTCAGGCTCTGAGCCCAAACCCAGGACTGGCACATACACACAAAAAGTTTCTCACTTTTTCTTTCTTTCTCATTCTTGTTTTCCCAGGATGTCCTGACACTGTCCAGTAGCACAGAAAGTGAGGAGGAAAGTGGTGCCAGCCGAAAGCCCACTGCTGGGCAGACTTCAACCACAGCAGTTGACAGTGATGATATCCAAACCATCTCCTCTGGCTCAGAAGGGGAAGAGTTTGAGGACAAGAAGAACATGTCTGGTAGTCTTGAAAAATTGAGGGATTGGTAGGAAGAAACAGGAGGAAAGTAGCAAGAGTATTTTTGAAGGAAGCCAAGAAGTGGGGGGAAAAGACTTAAGATTCTAGGACTCAAGGCGTCACTGGGTGGACTCCCTAACTAACCTTAACTGTTTTTTAACAAGTAATCTTCTGGGTTGGGAGTTTGGCCTGTTGGTAGAATGCTTGCCTGTCCATGCACAAAGACCAGGATCTGATTCCTCAGTACTACATACATAGAAAAGCTGGAAGTGGTGCTGTGGCTCAGGTGGCAGAATGTGTTAGACTTGAGGAAAAAGCCCAAGGACTGTGCTCAGGCCCTGAGTACAAGCTCCAGGACTTGGCAAAAAAAAAGTAATCTTCCTCTGTTTCTTCCTTCTCTAATTTTTCTCTAGGTTCTTTGTTCAGCAGATCTAATTCTGCTTTTAAAAACAGCCATTTAGGAGCATGGCCTAGTGGTAGAGTGCTCGCTTAGCATGCATTAAGTCCTGGGTTCAATTCCTTAGTACCACATAGAAAAAAAGCGGAAGTGCTGTGGCTCATAGGTGGAGCCGAGAAAGCCCAAGGACAGTGTTCAGGCCCCAAGTTCAAGCCCCAGGACTGGCACACACACATACACACAGCCATTTACTAAGTGCCACTGGCTTATACCTAGCAATTTGGGAAGCTGAGATCCATGATCATAGTTCAAAGCCAGCATAGCCATCAAAGTCATGAGACTCCTCTCAAATACAAAAAGCCAGAAGTAGAACTGTAGTTCTAGTGTTAGAGTGCTACTAACTAGCCTTGAGCACAAAAGCTCAGGAATGACCAAAAAGAGAGACCACACTGCCATTTAGAGCTGACACCTCAGACTTATAATTCTAGCTACCATTGAGGCTGAGAGCATGGCTTGAAACAAACAAAATTGTGAATCTTAGCTGATAACTAGCAAAGAGTCAGAACTGAAAGCAAGAGTGCATCAGTTGTGAATGAAATAGCTTGCTGAGCTTTTTTTGTTCAGAGGTTGAATTCAAACTCAAAAAAAAAAAAAAGCTCTGCCATTTAGTTTTAGCCTGAAGCACTACTATATTAATATTTCTCAAGTATATTTTGTAGAACAAAAATGGTGAAGCTATAATCCCAGCACTCAAAGTCAAGGCAAAGAGGACCAAGAGTTTGAGGCTGACCTAGGCTACTTAGTGAGACCATGCTCAAAAGGAGGGAGGGTTCCTAGAGGTGTGGCTCAAACAGAATGTGTAACTAGTAAGCTTGTTGAAATCCTGAGTTCAAGCCCCAGTTGCTGACAAAGGGGGTGGGAGAGCAGAATGTCAAGTTCGGATGGGTACTGACCCCATTCATCTTCTTGTCTAGGTCCAACAAAGCGCCAGGTGGCCGTTAAATCAACCAGAGGCTTCGCTCTTAAATCAACCCATGGGATTGCCATTAAGTCAACCAACATGGCCTCTGTGGACAAGGGAGAGAGTGCACCTGTTCGAAAGAACACACGCCAATTCTATGATGGTGAAGAGTCTTGCTACATCATTGATGCCAAGCTGGAAGGCAACCTGGGCCGCTACCTCAATGTGAGATCTCCTTCCCCAATTCTAGACTAGGGTTTTCCCACAGTCCTCTAATTTCTACTTTTAACATACTATGTAAAAGCCACCTTCCACCTTCTCTTTTTATAAATTGACTTCAAAAAGAGGTAGCTTTCTTTCAAAACATCTCTGCTGTAATGGGAAGGGTTAGATATCATTTTCTTCCAACCCTCACCCCACAAAACCAGATTCTATTTCTGTGGTTCTGATTCAATGCCATCCTTATACTTACAGCATAGTTGCAGTCCCAACCTGTTTGTCCAGAATGTCTTCGTGGATACCCATGATCTTCGCTTCCCCTGGGTAGCCTTCTTTGCCAGCAAGTAAGAGGGTGTCAGAAGAGTGATTGTTTGGGGAGGGGTGAGAACTACTGAAATCCTAAGGGCTCCTCCTGTCTGGTCCACCCCTAACCCTATATTCTGTCACTCTAGGTACCTGTGTTATCTACTACTTTTACCATACCCTGTCCTTTTTTTCCCCTCTAGGAGAATCCGAGCTGGGACAGAACTTACTTGGGACTATAACTATGAGGTGGGCAGTGTGGAAGGCAAAGAGCTGCTCTGCTGCTGTGGAGCCATCGAATGCAGAGGCCGTCTTCTTTAGAGGACAGCCTTTTTCCTCACATCCAGAACTGTCTTTTCCTCAGGAATTGGGTCTTCCTGACTGTTGAACTCTGACCCAAGCCAGCCTCTGGTCTAGCTACTCCCCAGCTCCTAGTAGATAGAAAAGGGGAGTCTGGATCAGGAGAGCTCTTCCATTGTGGTGCTAGCAGGCACAGTCCCTTTCTTGACTTTTAGAGGGACTACTACTCTAGCCTGGGCCTGATATCCTTCCCATCTCTGTGTACAGTGTCCCTATTCTCATAAATGGGGTCTGTGCATCTACCTATCCCTGGTTTGTACTGGTTCTTGAAAGATTTGGCAAGGTGGTAAGATTGTGATTTGTTTTCTCTCCCTCTGTCTCCAATTCTAAATCTTTAAGTGAAAGATCTGTTTCCCCATCCTTTCCAGTGGGCAGCTGTCATTAATCTTGTACTTTCTCTATCTCTATTTTTTTCTTACTTGCCATGTGAAACTTTAAAAAGAAAATGTTACATAACTGCAAGGAAGGCATAAGAAAGACTTTTAGTTTATTTAGTTGCTCCCCTTTCTTAATTCCTAACAGTCTGACGCTTGTTACCATATTTTATTTAACCTTTAATATATTTTAATTAAAAAAAAACCATTAACAGTACATTTTGGTCTGAAATGGTCCCTCTGCTGAAGTGCCAGGTGCTAGCTGTAGTTCTGGCTTTGAAACTGAAACCCCAAATGTTTAATAAATAAAAATTAGAACTAGTTGCCATTCTACTCCAAACCAGCTAGTCCAAAGAGGAAGGGAAGAGAGGTCAGAGAAAGGAGGTGGTAAGATTTTGGACCTGTGGTTAAAGAAAGGGAAAGGGCTACATATGCCCTCCCACAGTCAATTCATGTGTGCCTTAGGAGAGAAAAAGTTCAAAGTCAGCTCAGCTTTGGTTTCTGGCCCAAGTTGGGAGCTTAGAAAGGTGAGCCTTGGTCCAGCTTTGGCAGAATGAGGCCCACAGATGGGACAGACAATAAGGCACAACCCTAACTTGAGAGCAGGGTGTCAAAGGCAAACAACTAGGGTGAAATTCTTAATAAGGAATGTGAATTGTAACCTCTACCTCCAGAGCTGAGAAGGAGTCTCAGAGCAATTACAAAAGATGACTTGGAGAATAGAGAGGAAAATAAGACCATCCCCCCCTCTAACAAAGGATATAACCAGCCACCACTATCTGGGAATTGGCTGGTTAGAATTTGGTTTAAAGGCAACTGGCTGACAAGAGGAAGAGGGAGGACACAGAGAAGTCTCTCCCTTTTTCTTTAGTCCCCAGAGCTTAAAGTGACCCTACTTGAGGGAAAGTTGGCTAGTTCCTTGGCTTTGCGCATTACTGTGGGAAACCGCTGGTTTCTGAACAATGGTTCAGTCAATCTTCCGATGGTTGTTATTGAGAATAGGGTGGCCATTGGCTAGAGGCCGACTTTTTGTTCCTCCCCCAGCTGCAGCCTCCTCCCCCTCTGAGCTCTCTGTCTCATCGCGGTCACTGCGTTCATCTTCTACCAGCTGTGGAAGAGGGATAAGAAGGGTTACGTGATGTGATGTTCTCAGTTTCTGGGGTGTTGCTCCTGCCATCCCTCCCAGGGCCCCACATGTTTCAAAAGGGTTTGCTGGAATGAAACGATTAGGGCCTATAAAATGGAACAGAAACTTCACCTTTCCAGTTATGAATTTGTGGGCCATTCGCAAGATGAGGTAGGCCCAGAAGATGTGTAGTGCCTGTAGCACTGCCATCATGGCATTGAAGAAGTAATAGCCAAAGAAGGCAGGATAGAGCTCCAGCGGATACAACACGGTACAGAACACCATCCTAAGGATTGAAGGAGGACACAGAACTGTAAACGGGCAGGAGGGAAAAAAGTGGGGGATGGCGGGCGTTGAGTAAATGAGAGGCAAGACTGCATTCTTGACCACAGGACAGCCTGGCCACCTACTCACCAGAAGGGCAGGATGATTAGCCGAGTGATGATGAAAACAGCAGCAAAGACGATGAAGATGTTGTTACAGGTATTTTTCCATCCCGCGTAGTTGAACATCTTGGCTGACTGCATAAACGGCCTCAGCTATCATCCTGGGTCCCTGACTCTCCCATGTATGCTCTCATGTACACCCAGTTAGCAACACTGGCTCTGTAAACAACCCCCCCTCCCAGGAATGCCACTCCCCTTCCCAATGACCCCCAAAGAAAACAGGAATGAGGAGTATGCACTGGGGCTGCCACCACCAGTCTAAAGAAATCTAACCTCCAGCAAGTAGTCAGAAGCATCATGGAGAGCCATGATAAGAGTCCCCGCCCGGATGTAATTGACAAACCAGGAGAAGCTGATGAGGATGATGGTGGCCACATGGTGGATGATCTGTTCCTTGAAATCCTGTGGCAAAGACTACAGCTCCAGGGAACATTTCCCTGTTCCCCACCTTCCACTGTTCCTACCTCCCACCACCTTCCATTCCACTCAGATCCCACCAGCTCCTTCCAGAGCAGAAGCCAGAGGAAATCAGAGCCTCATTTGGCTGTTGGACTTACAGCACAACCCCTTCACCCACCTTTCGCTTGACATCAGAAGCAACGCTGAAGAGGAGGGACCAGTAGAAGGAAAGCTCAATCATGTAGTACCAATACTGGGAAGGGATAATGCTCTGGGAGAGGAGAGAGAGGTGAGCCCCAGAGCAACGAGTCCCCAGGGGATCACCTCTCCAAGCCCAGCCCTTCTAGCTCCTGGGGTCATTCTTACTTCCATGACTGAATTACTCTACTGTGCTTTCAAACTATCTTTTCACAAGGGTGTGGATGTCCTAGCCAACCCTATAAAGGCTCCTATTTCATACCTGCATGGGATATCCCTCCCAAACTTTCCTCATATCATAGAACCAGGGTTTCTGCAGAAAGACAATGAGAGATTAAAGACCAACCCAAGTGTGAATGACCTCAAATCACTCTGCCAGAGAATGAACTCCCTACTCCCTCTTCCCACTTATCCCAACTCACATCCACAATGACAGCCATGCCAGCAAGGAAGGAGATCAAGTAAAACGTGAACCTCCAGCTAGAAGAAGAAGCAGAACTGGCTAGGTGGGGAGGGTGGTACAGTGTCCAACACTTCCCAAGTGCTCCCAGCCTGACTCCATTCACCTGCCCTTGCCAACTGCCAGGATCTTCCCCTCCCAGCAAGAGACAGCATCTCTCTCTGCCCCTAGATTTTATTTGCCCCAACTTTCTACACCTGGCTTCTCGGAACTTCTTGAGAAGACTTGGCCGGTCCTGATTGCGGCGACGGCGGAACCAGCGTTCTACCTGGCGACCAGAAAGCCCACTCTGCCGAGACAAGAGCTCCACTTCTGCCTGGGTGTGATGAAATAATCGTTACATTCTGGCTCAGAATAAACAGCTCCCTCAATGCCCCAACCTCTCCCACTTCCACCCGAGGTTCCTGATGGCTTCCACCCACGAGAGTTAGCCTTCACACCAGAATCCAGGAACTCACAGAGCCTGAGCACAGTCTGCAGCTTGTACCTGCTTCGGCTGCTTGCCGCTGGTTAGGTAAAAATGCTCCAAGGTGGCGTTGGGAGGCGCCCGTAACCGAGTTTTCTCCTTTACATTCAGGAGGGCAGCCAGCGGTGTAGCCACATAACTGGGGAAAGGACATGATGGAGACGTGTCTGGCTCTCTTGGAGCCCTCTCCTAAACTAGGAAGAGGAAAGGACTCCAAGTTCAGATAACTCATTCCCTGGGCCTCAGTTTCCCCAGTTTGCTGGCAACCCACTTTCTTCTGGACTACTGGGCTGACTGTAGCTGACAAAGCAGCCTGTGTTCACTACTGGCCAGGCGGGTGGAGGGTAAGAACAAATAACCATTGAAGGGAAAGGGCCTCAGGAAGACAATGGGGCCCTGGGGGTGGGGGACAGTGGGCAGGGACCTGAAGAGCCAGAACTACAGCAAACATGAAGTCCAAGAGACTATGACTGGCTACTGAGGAAGATATGAGGGTTGCCTGGTATGCTCACAGCTCAAAGAAGTATCGAATGATGAGGAAGAGCAAGGCCAGGGGTAGTGTCACATAAAGGTCTGAAGCTTTGGCATAGACACGTCCATCTTGATCTTCGAGATCCGCCCAGGTTAGGTTCCCAGGCAGCCATAGCCGTTCCCACCAGAAGTAATCATACAAGGTCCGGAGCATCCTAAGTGAGGAGGAATAGGAGAAAATGTCAAAAGGGGTTACCAGTGGGAGAAGAGCTTGAAGAATAAAAGCTTTCTTATCATGTCAAAAAGTGCTGGGGGAGGGGGGGGCTGGAGTTTCGCCTAGTGGTAGAGTGCTTGCCTAGCAAGCGTGGATTCCTCAGTACCATATACATAGAAAAAGAAGAGATGCTGTGGCTCAAGTGGTAGAGTGCTAGCCTTGAGGAAAGCCCAAGAACAGTGCTCAGGCCCTGAGCTCAAGCCCAGGACTGGCAAAAAAAAAAAAAAAAAAAAAAAAAAAATGCCAGGGGGTTGCCAGGCACTGGTGGCTCAAACCCAAATCCTAGCTATTTGGGAAACTAAGATTGTGAGACCATTATCTCCAGTTAACCAGCAAAAAGGCAACAGAAATGTGGCTCAAATAGTAGAACACCGGCTTTGAGCGGAAAAAGACCATGAGGCATTGAGTTTAAGCCCCAAAACAGCACAAACACGCGCGCGCGCGCACACACACACACACAAAGAAAAAAAAGAAAAAGAGCAGAGGCTGCCTGATTCTGGTCCTGTCCATGTGGCTTTGGAACAAATCTATTTTCTCATCTGTAGTATAGTAGCTTTTAACATTTACTGTTTATATTGGAAGAAAATGAGAGGGGAGTGGCATGTTTTAAAAAGGAATGTATTGAGGCCGGGAGTTTGGCCTAGTGGTAGAGTGCCTGGCTAGCATGCTCGAAGACCAGGGTTCGATTCCTGGAGGCCACATACATAGGAAAAAAAAAACAAACTGAAAGTGGTGCTGAGGCTCAACTGGTAGAGCTCTAGCCTTGAGAAAGTCCAAGGACAGTGCTCAGGCCCTGAGCTCAAGCCCAGGACTGGCAAAAAAAAAAAAAAAAAAAAAGGAATGTACTGATTACCTGACTTATGGAAATGTAACCCCTCTGTATATCACCTTTACAATTTCACGACAAAATTTACTGTTTGGGACAGCCTCAGATGACACTGCCATCAAAGAAGTCTTAGGATCCTTGATGGTTGGGTGCCAGTGACACACCTGCAATCTCAACTACCCAAGAGGCTCAGATCTGGGACTACTGCTATTCAAAGCCAGGGGGGCAGTAAAGTCCAGAAGTCTCCATCTTTAAAATAACCACAAAAAAAGTCAAGCTCAAGTGTGGCTCAAATAGTAGAAAGCAAGCACAGAGCCCCAATTCTGGCTAAAAAGGAACTTAGCAGTTGGTACAGTGGCTCATACCTCTAATCCTAGTGACTTTAGGAGGTAAGTATCGGGAGATCAAGGTTTGAGGCCAGCCTAGGCAAAAAGTTGGCAAGACCCTATCGATCTCAACCAACAAAAGCTGGGCGTGGTAACACAGACCTATCATCCTTGCTATCTAAGATGCATATAAACAGGAGGATAAAAGCTGAGAACAGAGGACTAGGGCAAAAGCTTTCTCCCCTTCCTTACAACCTACAGAGCAGAACATCTGTAGGAAAAATGAGGTCAATGTAAGGCAACAATAAGTTCTTCAGGAAAACCATAAGAACAGTGAGTGAACATGAGACAGGAGACATCAGTACACAGAATTGACACAAGAGCTAGGGAACCCCGTCTATGAGCCTCTTTTTACATAGTGAAGGCTAAAGGTAAGAGAACACAGGCAGAAGCCAAAAACATTTCTATCCAATGGAATGAAACTTTTTTGAAAATGTTATTTTTGTTTATGTAGTACCAAGGAATTGACCCCAGGGCCTCATGCATGTTAGAAAAACACACTGTCACTAGGCCATAGTCCTAGCCCCTTCTTTTTTCAGTTTCTAAGATTGTCTTGCTATGGATCTCAGGCTTGCAAGCCTCAGCCACCACAGTACTGGGACCACAGGTGACATTATCGTGCCAGCTCCAGCTTTTCCTAAATTGCTTATTTTGTTTTGTTTTTGGTGGGTCATGGCGCTTGAACTCAGCCTAAGCACTGTCCCTGAGCTCTTCAGCTCAAGGCTACCACCCTACCCTTGAGCCAAGCCCCACTTCCCATTTTCTAGAGGTTAACTGGCGATAAGTCTCAGGTTCTATGTAAGTGGTGCCGAGGAATCAAGCCGAACCAGTGTCTTCGTGCATGCTAGGCAAGCACTCTACCACTAGGCCAAGCTCCCAGCCCCCTCCTGCTGAACTTTTCAATGGAACTTTCTTTCCTCTCCCTCTTTTTTTCATCACTTGAACTCTGGGCCTGGCTATTGTCCCTGAGTTCTTCAGCTCAAGGCTACCACTCAACCACTTGAGCACCACTTCTGATTTTCTGGTGGCTAAATGGAGATAAGAGTCTCACAGACTTCCATGCCTGGGCTAGCTTTGAACTGTGATCCTCAGACCTCAGTCTCCTGAGTAGCTAGGATTACAGGTGTGAGCCACCAGCACCCAACTTCACTTTTGGTAAGTACGCATTAATTGTACCAGGAAGTTTCATCATGGGCCAGGAGTACAGTGCTTGCCTAGCATGTATGAAGCCCTGGGTTCAACTGGTACCACATACAGAGAAAAAGCTCAAGTGTTACCTTTGAAAAAGCCCAAGGACAGTGCCCAGGCCCTGAGTTCAAGCCCCAAGACTGGTAAAAAAAAAAAAAATCACCATGGGATTTTGCCACATGCATGTATACGTAATTTTTTTTTTTTGGGGGGGGGGGTAGGTCATGGGGCGTGAACTCAGCCTGGACGCTGTCCCAGAGCTCTTCAGTGCAAGGCTACTACCCTACCCCGAGGCCTGGCCATTGTCCCTGTACTCTTCAAGGCTACCACTCCCCCACTTCTGGTTTTCTAGCGGTTAACTGAAGAGTCTCAAGTACATGGGCTGGGAGTTTGGCCTAGTGGTAGAGTGCTTGCCTAGCATGCACGAAGACCCAGGTTCAATTCCTTGGTACCACATAGAAAAAAAAACCAGAAGTGGGCCGGGAGTTTGGCCTAGTGGTTCAAGTGCTTGCCTAGCATGCATGAAGACCAGGGTTCAATTCCTAGGTACCACATACATAGAAAAAAGCCAGAAGTGGTGCTGAGGCTCAAGTGGTAGAGCTCTAGCCTTGAGAAAATCCAAGGACAGTGCTCAGGCCCTGAGCTCAAGCCCAGGACTGGCAAAAAAAAAAAAAAAAAACCAGAAGTGGTGCTGTTACTCAAGCGGTAGAGCTCTAGCCTTGAGAAAGCCCAAGGACAGTGCTCAGGCCCTGAGTACAAGCCCCAGGACTAGTAAAAAAAAAAAAAAAAAAAAAATTCTCAGGTACGTTTGTGCCTGGGCTGGCTTTGAACATTGATCCACAGATCTCGACCTCCTGAGTGGCTAGGATTACAAATGTGAGCCACCGCGCCCAGTTTTATATTTTAACTAGAGGAACCGCTTTTATTGCTCTCTCCCTTCTCAGTTCCCCCACTTCCCAGGGGCTTCTTCATACAAAGTACATAAAATAGTTTGCAGGAAGACCCATCATAAACACCCCTCTAGGGGGCTGGGAATTTGGCCTAGTGGTAAGAGTGCTTGCCTAGCATGCACGAAGACCTGGGTTTGATTCTTCGGGACCCCATATACATAGAAAAAGCCAGAAGTGGTGCTGTGGCTCAAGTGGTAGAGTGCTAGCCTTGAAAAAGCCCAAGGACAATGCTCAGGCCCTGAACTCAAGCCAAAAGACTGGCAAAAAATAAATAAAAATAAACACAACCTCTACCAAAAAGAGAGCTGTGTTGCCTTAGCACTTCTCCCCTTCCCTCCACAGAAGATAAAGGGACCCTGGAGCAGGCATGACCACTTAAGACACCCAGCTTAGGAAGGGAATGGTTTGTGGCTCACAGGGGGACAGTAGCCGCTTGGAACTCAGAGATGCAGTAAGACAGCCCTAAAGTCAGGGAAGTTGGGTGGCTGGCGCGCACGCCCTGGCAGTTGAGGGACTGGGGCAGAGCAGACAGGGCAGTCTTGTTCAGGCTCCTCACCCCCTGTTCTCCTCCCAAGAGGAAAGGGGGATGGTAGCATTGAGACTGGTCTAAAGCTGAGAAAGAAAGGTGATTTTTCTTTCAGCTGGGAAAGAAAGAGTGCACAGAGCTTTCCCACCATGAATGGAGTGGCAGAGGCCAATGGGTACCGCGGAAGGCAGGCCAACTCCTCACAGCTGAGCTGGGCTGGTCCTCATTCCCATCAGCTCCTCAGCCAGCTCCACCCCACTCTCCACAGAAGCCCTTGCGAAATCCCTCTCGGCCTGTCACGGGTCAGTATTCCAGCTCAAGGACTTTACCCTTTTGTCCCCACTCCTGGTCACTGCTCTCTTGGATGAAATCAAGAGGTCAGCATTTGACAATAAAGAAGCTTCAATTCCACCTCCCCCCACCCCCACCATGTCAAGTTCTCTCACACATTCCAAGCCTCAGGACCCAAGGCACAACTCCTTCCCCTCCACCTTAGCCAGAATAAATATTTAATTAGTTAAAGAGATGGAAGCTTTTTGAACTGAATAACATTAAATATAATTCCCCACACAGCAAACATTCTTCCTACAGAAAAGTAGAAAACTTGGGCTGGGGATATGGCTTAATGGTAGAGTGCTTGCCTAGCATGCATGAAGCCCTGGGTTCAATCTCTCACTATCACATAAACAGAAACAGCCAGAAGTGGCACTGTGGTTCAAATGGTAAAGTGCTAGACTTTTTTTTTTTTTTTTTTTTTTGCCAGTCTTGGACTTGAGCACTGTCCTTGGGCCTTCTCAAGGCTAGTGCTCTACCACTTAAGCCACAGCACCACTTCTGGCTTTTTCTATGTATGTGGTACCGAGGAATCGAGCCCGGGTCTCCGTGTATGCTAGGCAAGCACTCTACCACTAGGCCAAACCTGCCAGCCCCTAGAGTGCTAGTCTTGAGCCAAAGGGCTCAGGGGGCCAGGAGCATAGCTCAGTTAGCATGCATGAAGCCCTGGGTTTGATTCCTTGGTATCACATACTAAGAAAAAGCTGGAAGTGGTGCTGTGGCTCAAATGGCAAAGGGCTAGCCTTGGGCAAAAAGTGTCCAACGTCAGTACCCAGGCTGAGTTCAGGCCCCAGGACTGACAAAGAGCAACAGAAATGGGGGAGAGGGCGAAGTAGAAAACTGAACAGAGAAAGGACATTGTAACTTGCACCCCTCAATTTTTTTCTTTTGCTTAGCCTGACTGGAGTGGGGAAATTTATCTGACTGCTACATCTCTAGGGTCCCATCTTTTCCTCCACTGAAGCCTAAACTGAGAGCAGCCTGGACCTTGCATCCCATCCATCCATCCCATTCTGTAGGTAGAAACTGACAGGGAAATTGGTAGGGATGTTTCTCTGGTCAGGGGCATTTTGAGGGATAGGGACTAGGGAGGTGGGGGGGTGGAGGGCTAGAGATAGCTTGTGCCTCTCCCCTGGCTTCCTGGGGCCCAGAAAAATATCTTTCTTACACTTACTCTACAACTAGAATGTGAGGAGTTAATGTACAGAGTAGGTGTCAGTGAGTGATAAAGGCAAGCAGCTGAAGTGTGCGCCTCTCTTAGGCCTTGGACAAGCTGGCACTTGTCCTCTTCCTATGCAAGCAGGAAAGTGCAAGGCAGGCATGAGAGCGCAGGATGTGTGGAGATTCATGAGGGCCTGCTCCCACACCTGTGTTTCAGGCTTTCAGTGACCACAGCCCTCCCAGGTATTCTGGAACACCATTAGCAGAGATGTACTGCCCCGGCGGACAGGCAGATGGCACAGGAGTCAGCAGGGTCAGGGCTGCTGACGGCACAGAAGGGGAAAGGATGCAACCTGCACAACACATCCCCACACAACCGAGGAGCCCACATCCTAGGACAGCCGGCAGCCAAGGGGTCTTCTTGGCACTGGCACACCAAACAAACAAAGCATCCCATGAACAAGAGACCTGAACAAAACAACAACAAAAGTAGGTTATGCCAACTCAAGGGTAGGGAGATAACCCTGATTTTCCAGACTCCTCAGTCCTCAGGGCAGATTAATTTCCTTATAGGAAAAAAAAAACAAACGAAAACACCACACCTATACTTTTCCATTATTACACACTCACACAGATAATGGGGCATGTACCTGCATCTTTCTCACACACACTTGCCTGAGACAGTGCTACTTTGAGGCACAAGCTCTGGAGAGGACCCAATAAAGCAGGGATTTCATGAGCATTAGATTACTAGGAACTTGAGCAGGGCTCTGCCCAGTCCTAACCTTTGCCCCAACCCTTGACTGCGCCCTCTCTGAGCCCCTCTATGTCCAGGTGGATGAATGAACTTGTAGACCCAGAAGGCTCAGAAAGCATGTTTACCCTAACAGTCCTATGGACTGCTGAGTTTGGATTAAGGAAATCTAAAAGTGTCAGCAAAAGGGAGAGAGGAGGAAAGAGGGGGAGAAAGAGGAAGGGAGAGAGGGAGAGAGGGAGAGAGGGAGAGAGAGGGAGAGAAAGGGAGAGAAAGGGAGAGAAAGGGAGAGAGGGAGAGAGAGAGAACAAGAGAGCCTAGTCTCTTAGTTTCTGGAGAAGCAACTGCAAAAAAAAAAAAAAAAAAAGCAGAAGTAGTGGAAGGAATCCTGACTTTTGAGTTCACAGGAGCGGACTGTCAACTAGTCTAGAAGGCTGCAAGCCATGGGCCGACAAGAGGTGTCACTGGCCCAGGAAACAGCACAGGCCCAGAAATGTGGGTTGAATTCTGGGGAAAACGGGGGTGAGAGTTGATGAGTACAGTAGTCCTCACAGCTCATCTGGGATGGCCCATCAAAACCACCCCACCATACTCCTGAAACGATAGCCCTTAGGAGCAGGCAAAGGCTGAAGTCGGGGCACAGGAAAGAGGCCCTCTTCCAAGGCAAACTCTAGCCTGAGGCCCCAGTAACAACAACAACAAAAAAAGGTACCAGAGGAAACAAAACATCCCTCCCTCTCTCTCCCTGGTCACTATGTGGTCAGGGGCAGGTCCTAAAGGTCAGGGCTGCAGATAGATCCTTGTCCTTAAGAGCCTGTCACCATCAGAGCCAGTCACCTCAGCTCCCCTCCCCTGCCCTCTGCTCTGTGTAAGGTAAGGGTGACTGTCGGGAGGAGGGGGGGTCTTCCTTCTCGGATATGAGTTCTCTGACAGGCTGGCACCTGGCAAATCAGGTAAGAGCCTCACTCCGATGCCAGGCGCATGGCTTGGGGCACAAAAACCCCCTCCAAACTGAAAGGCGAATGTCACACACCTGCGGCCCGTGGGGCCTGGAGACCAGTAATGAGCAGGGGCGGCCCGGAGAGCCAGTTTTGCCAGCTGCTCCCCAGCCAGCCGGGCACTGCTCATAACGGTCTGGAGGAGCCCTAACCCCTCGGGGGCCGGGACGCGCTCAGGGCCACTCCTTCCTGTTTTCCGTTAAGCACATGGGCGCCCGGGCCTCGGCCCGGGGTGGGCACGACGGGCACAGGAAGAGAAGGTGGCAGGGCCTCCTCTGCCCGGGCGACCCCGCGGGGCGCTGCCAGGCCGGGGATGTGCGCGAGTGCTCGGCGGGTTCTCCACGCGCGCGGCCCGGGGTGGCCCTCGCCCCCATCCCCGCCCCCACCTGTTGCCCCGCAGCGCTCCGCGGAGCCGGGGGCTGCGCGGCCCGGAACGCCGAGGCGCCAGGCCAGGCAGCCCCCGGGCGGCGCTCAGGGGCCCGGCCGCTCCCGCCAGGCGCTCGGCCCGCCCTCCGGCCCCGGGCCGCCGCCATGAGCCCGGGCCCGGCAGAGCCGCCCCCCCGCCCCGCCACGGCCGGCGGCGGCCCCTTCCGGGCGCTCCGGTGGGCTCGGCGCCCTTCCTCGGGGTCGCGACCCCCTCCTCCAGCCCGCGCCCCGTCTGCCACCCAGAGCTCGGCCCTCCCCACCCAGCCCCAGCGGGAGGCTTCCGTCCCCCCACAACTTAGCCTCCACCCCTGCGTTTCCGCGCCCACCCCGGCGCGCGCGCCGCCCGGGAGCCCGGAACCCGACTCACGCGGCGGTGGCGGCGTCGCGGGGCTGAGTGTGCCGGGAGCCGCGCTCCGTCCCCCGTCCCAGCTCCGGGCCCCGCCGCTCTGGCTCGGCCCCGCGCTCTCCACCCCTCGCTCTCCGGCCCCCGCTCTCCTCCCCCTTCCGCCCGCGCGGGCCGGCCCGTCCCTCCGCCTCCTTCCTCCTCCTCTTCCTCCTCCTCCTCGCCCTCCCTCCTCCCCTTCCTCCTCCCCCGGCCTCCCGCGGAACTCAGGCCCGCCGAGTCCCTACCCAGCACCGGGGAGAAAGGCCGCGAGGCACGGGGGCCGAGCGCGAGACTGGGCGTGGGCCGGCCGTCCACGAGGGGAGGGGAAGAAGGGGCGGGAGAGGAGAGGGAGGAAGGGAGGGGCCGGGGGGGGGGGCGGGCCGAGCTCCGCTCCGCGCCCTGCCCGCGGCGCCCTCGCCGCGCTCCGCCGGCCTCCCCGCCTCGGGGCCGGGCCTGGACCCCCCGCGGCTGCGCCTGGGACGGGGCCGCCCGGGGGGCTCCGAGGGCCTCGTCTCCGGGCCCCCCTACTTCGCGCCCGAGGCCAGAGGGCACCCCGCTTGTGTAAGACGTCCCCCCGCGTCCTTCCCCTTGAGGTCGTTTGGCAATAACTGACGAGCCCGGGACGGACCCGGGGCCCGCGCGGGGAGCTCGCTGCGCCCCCCGCTGCCCCCCCCCCCGCCCTGCTGCGCCCCCGCCCTGCTGCCCCCCCCCCGCCCTGCTGCCCCCCCGCCCTGCTGCGCCCCCCCCGCCCTGCTGCCCCCCCGCCCTGCTGCGCCCCCTCCTCTCCGCGGGGCCGTGGGGGGAACGAGCTTGAACTCACTTGGCGTTTTCCGCTCCAGGCTGGAGCTCCACCACCTGAGCCGCCCCTCCACTTCTGGCGTTTCGCTGGTTGGTGGGTTTCCGGCCCGAGGGTCCTCAGCTCTCAGCCTCCCGAGCCGCCTGTGCCACCCGGACTCAGCTTGTTGTGTACTTTCTTTCCCTTTAACAAACGGGTGTTGCACTGCTGCCCGGTTCAGAACCTGTGGCTGGGCTCCTTCCACAGTAGTCAGATGCATGCACTGGCCCTGAGGAGGGGTTCACGGGGTTCACCCTGGCCCCCGGCTCACTTCCTCCTTGTAGGGGGTCCCTCAGTCGGCTTGGCCACCCTCCACGGACCAGCTGACCTGCCCCCTGCACCAGTCACCCAGGGCCCCGAGCCTTTCAAGCCCCAGGGCCTGCCCAATTTATTTTTTATTTTTTTTTCCCTGTTCTCAGCCACCTGTCTAGGCTGGGCCAGCCCATGTCCCTTTAAATGCCTCCCCTGCTTAACGTGTGTTGTACTGTATAAAATACGATACATTGTATCTTTCTCTCAGCCTTCCAATTGTCTTCAGTGAACTCCGGGAGTCCTCGGTACACATTCACTAAGATGGGGTTTTCTGCAGGATTCCTCCGGCTCTTACCCATCCCGGCACTTGTACTATTTATCTCCCCTCTTTTAGGTTCTGAGTCCCTTTCTCAAGTGGTTTTCATATATCTCACTCTTTCCCATTTCCCATTGACCCCTCTCTATTTATTTGGGCAGTATTAGAGGTTCAACTCAGGACTTGATGCTTGCTAGGCAGATGACTCTACCATTTGGATCCCCCCCCCTTTGGGCTATTATTTATTAGCTTGTTTATTTTAATGTTTACATTTATTTGTTTATTTGTCTATCATGAACCATCATGAGCTTGTTTTCTCAAGGCTAGCACTTCTTCTCACTTGAGCCACAGCCCCATTTCTGTATTTTGGGGTAGTAAATTGGAGATAAAGAGTCTCATACTCTCCTGACTGGCTCAAACTCAGATCCTCAGATCTCAGCCTCCTGAGTAGCTAATATTACAACCAGGACCCATTCGGGCCTGCTTTTTTATTTGTGTGTTTGAGATCATGAGGCTTGAACTCAAGGTCTAGCCACTCTCCCTGAGCCTTTTCCACTTGAGGCTAGCACTCTACCACTTGAAGTCACAGCTCCACTTCAGGTTTTCTGGTGGTGAGTTGGAGATAAGAGTCTCACAGACTTACAGCCTGGGCTGGCTTTGAACTGCAATCCTCAGATCTCAGCCTCCTGAGCAGCCAGGATTACAGGCCATTACAGGTATGAGCCACTGGCACTGGGGTTTGTGCCTAGTTTTGTTTTCTGCGTTAGAGTTTGAACTCAGGACGGCCTGCTTGCTAGGCTGGCACTCCACAATGTGAGCCACACTTCTAGCTCAGCTTTTGTCATTTTTCAAGTAGGGTCTCACTTTTTGCTGTGGAGAGGGCAAGATGGACAAACATCTGGCTACTTACACTTTCTGCATAGCTAGCATGAGTACGCCACCACACCTAGCTTTTTTAAAAATTGTTTGAGATGGAGGGAACCTCTATAATTTCTGCCCTAAAAACTATCCTCCTCTTGATGTTACTCTCCTGTAGCTAACATCACAAGCATGTGCCACTGTCCTTGTCTAGAGATGGCCTTTGTGCATTTTCTGTTTTGTTTTGTGCTTGCTCTGTAGAGACTCTACCTCCAGACCCAAAATTTTTAAATGTTTCCTCAGAAAGACTGAAAAGTGGTTAATTTTTTTTAAATTATAGCAGTGAGGAAATTAGAGGCAAAAGGAGGATAATGACAGCCTGGGAAATAAAACAATGTCTTCCTTCCCCAGGAGACAATGGATAAAATGGATAGAGAAGGGAAAACTTGCCCTTTCCCAGCATTAGGATTACACTCTACTACCTTGGCTAGATCAGGAGATTCTGATTGCCACCCTGTCAAATTGGCATGGCCACACCCATAGTGTCTCACGTGTGCCTGCCTTGGAATGAGTCACTTCCTTCTGAATGGGCTGACGAGGTGTCCCAAGGCAAAGGACAAGCCCAGAGGACCAGGGTTTAGGTATCTGAGCAAGCTTCTGGGCAAAGCAAACACATAGACCTCAATTAGGAAAGGTGGGCCTTGTAAATAGCACAGAACTGTTTGGGCAAAGAGGAGAGCCTGGCTGGTATCTATAGACACTCCCCCACTTCTGGGGGAGTTTCCTAAATGAGGTAAAAGAGGGCAGAGCTCTTGTATATTCTGAAATCATGTAATACAAACTATGGGTAGAAAAAGCAGTATGGGGGGTGGGAGGATGGAAATGGGGACAAAAACATAAGAAAGGATATCAATGTGTGAGAAGTAATGCACCTTCCATCTGGTGAATATAACTGGAACCCTTCTATACATTGAAATTTAAAAAGGGGGAGCTGGGAGTTTGGCCTAGTGATAGAGTGCTTGCCTAGCATACACGAAGACCTGGGTTTGATTCCTCAGTACCACATATATAGAAAGAAAAAAAAAAAGCGGGAAGTGGTGCTGAGGCTCAAGTGGTAGAGCTCTAGCCTTGAGAAAGTCCAAAGACAGTGCTCAGGCCCTGAGCTCAAGCCCAGGACTGGCAAAAAAAAAAAAAAAAAAAGAAAGAAAGAGAAAAGAAAGAAAAGAAAGAAAGAAAAAGAAAAAGCAGTATGAGAACTGAGAGTATTACAGGTATTTGTGATTCAACCACCAGTTGAGTATTCCACCAAGAGGGGCTGTACACAAATCAGCCACACCCTCAACGAGGTGAGGTAGCACTGAGAAGAAATTAGGAAACCTGGACTCTGGTTCTAGCAACATGGCCTTGGGAAATCACACATCTTCCTTGAACCAGTAAGGAAGGAGTGTTTTGTTTTTGTTTTTGTGGATCATGGGGCTTGGACTCTGGGCCTGGGTGTGCTGTTCCCGAGCTCTTCGGCTCAAGGCTACCATCCTAACCCTGGGCCTGCGTGTTGTCCCTGAGTAGGTTACCATGCTACCACTGGAGCCACAGTGCCACTTCCGATTTTCTAGTGGTTAATGGGAGATAACAGTCTTTTGAACTTTAGTGCCTGGGCTGGCTTTGAACTGCCATCCTCAGATCTCAGCCTCCTGAGTAGCTAGGATTACAGGTGTGAGCCACCATGCTCCACAACAACAGTGTTTTTAATCTCTGAAACATCTGCCAAGCTTGAAATCATCTAATTTAGAGCATGAGTGGGGAAGCCTCCTTCCGCTCTTGGTATTGAGCAAAACAAAACCCACAAATAAAAGGAGTGAGTTGTGGAGCCAGGAGTGGAGCCTAGTGGAAGAGTGCTTGCCTAGCATGCATGTAAGCCCTGGGTTCCACTCCTTGGTACCACATGCACAGAAAAAGCTGAAAGTGGTGCAGTGGCTCAAGGGGTAGAGCTCTATACTTGAGAAAGTTCAAGGACAGTGGTTAGGCCATGAGTCAAGCCTCAGGACTGCCAAAAACAAACAAACAAACAAAAAAAAGGAGTGAGTTGGGCTGAGAATGTGGTTTCATGGTAGAGTGCTTGTGCCAAAGCTTAGGAGTCTGCACTTCTCAATAAGTGGACAGAAAGTCCTTTAATATCTGGGGGAGGAGCCAAAGATCTCAAGCGGCTTGGAGTCGGGGACTTCCTACTGTTGGTGGTTTCTGGTGCCCTCTTGTGGCCAGATTGGGGATTGACGGAAGAAGTTGCAGAAGAGAGCCGAGGTAGGACTTTAGACAAGTAGTAATAAACTATCATTATAAAATAATATTGTAACGATACTTCTTGCTATATATTAGTTAACATTTTGCCACATGTACTTAATACTCTGTACCTAGAACTTTTAAAAGTATATTTGGGTGGGGAGGGAGATGATGAGGATAGAGCCTAGGACCTCATCCATGCTAGCTAGACAAGTAACTGCTCTATCACTGAGCTGCCTATCCACGCCGTGTGTATTTAGTTAATTTTTACAACAACCCAGGACTTAAACACTACTATGTTTTTTTTTACTACCATATAGGAGGTTCATTGTAATATCCATAGATACACTGTGCTTTGAATAAGTTCACTCTCCTGTTTTCAGTGCTTGGAGTACCTTGTGCTCTGTGTGTGTGTGTGTGTGTGTTACCAAAGAATTGAACCGGGTCTTTGTGTATGCTAGGCAAGCACTCTACCACTAGGCCAAACCCCCCCCCCTTTTTTGTGGGTCATGGGACTTGAACTTGACCTGGGTGCAGCCCCTGACCTCTTCAGCTCAAGGCTATTGCCCTACCCCTGGGCCTGGGCTTTGTCCCTGAGCTCTTCAGCTCAAGACTACAGGATACTTGGCCTTCTGAGTTTGACTTATTTCACTCATTATGATGATCTCCAGTTCCATCCATTTTCCTGAAAATATCATGCTTTTGTTCTTGTTTATGTCTGAGTGGTTCTCTCTCTCTCTCTCTCTCTCTCTCTCTCTCTCTCTCTCTCTCTCTATCTATCTATCTAATATGTATAATATAGATAGATAGATATCACATTTTCTTTAATTCACAGATCAGTAAGCATATAAGGCTGACTCCACAGAATGGCCTTCATGCCTAGTGCTGTGTACTATGTCTATTTTGAAGATGAGAAACTGACCACAGAAAGGCTAAGGTTCTTACCCAACAACACACAGAGACCAAAATTCTGGCTTGCCAAGTTTGACTCCAGCACTTCTGTTTGTGGCCACCATGCTAGGACTGAGTCCCATTTTCCATGTAGTTAGGTAAACATCAAGGTGTAAATATATTACATGACATATTTGAGTTACACCATCAAATTGTTCATTGTTTATCTGAAATTCTAATTTAACTGGGTGTCCTATATTTTTGTTTGCCTAACCTAACACGTCATTTACAAGTTACTTTTGTCTGCCACATGTTATTACACACATTATCTCATTTATTCCTCTCAGGAAACCTATCCTCAGATGCCCCAGCCTATCTCCCAAGCTCAGTCTTTCCCAATATTTCCATTTAGAGGGCTCAAATGACTTCAGTGTACAGACATTACAATTGGCAGAGCCTGGGATTGAACCCATGCCCTTTGGCTCCATGTTTACCATTTCAATACAAAAGTAAAAAGAAAAGTATCTGGTCATCTTGGAAATCCTGCTTCATGGTGTTTCCCCAGGCTGGGATGCTCTTGTGGGGTAACTTTGGAAGCACTGTAAGTCTCTCTTCTAAGGATACAGGAAAACTCAAGGCTGGCCATCCTGGGTTGGGAGATTAGCAGAGGCATGAAGACAAGTGCTGCAGTTTCTGTGCCTAGCTCTCACCTAACAGGCAAGAAGAAGACTGTCTCACCCCCCCCCCCCCAGCCAGCTGTGAGGGTGGAGCAATTGTTCAGGTCCCCCGAGGCTCCACAGGACTGTTCACCTGCGGCTCTGAGCCCTGAGTACGTTAATCACACACAGGTGCTGGGCTTGTGTCACCACCAGCAGAAATCTCTAGAGAGCCCCAGCAGTCAAAAGGCAAAGTGCAGGAATCTAAGAATCGGGGGCCCAGGGAGCCCAGGCCTTCCCATTGCCTTTGGGAGCAAGGTGCTCGCTCCCACGTTCGTGCTGGAAACACCCTCGCATTCTTCCCTCCTGACTGTCCATCAGCCCCACCCCTGATTACCTGCGCCCTTCCTTCTTCACAGATAGAAACAATCCCCCGTCTTCCCGCCAGACTGGCTGGCTGTACTAAGGCAATCAGCGAGGAAGTTTCTGGGCTGGGACCCCCTGTAGGGTGCAGGTTGGGGTGCCCACTGGTATGTGCCCCAACAGGTTTTTCTCTATCAATCTTGAAATCAGCTCGGGCCTGTCTGACTTGCCTCCAGGGAGCTGGAGCCAGAGGCAGAGCCAGGTCACATGCTGGACTTCAGAGATTTCAGGCTTCTGTGGCCCCACCTGGCCCCACAGGGAAACCACGGCACAAAGCCTCCTGTGTCTGACTGAGCTGCCGAGAGTCAGGCTGAGTTCACCTGTGTGGGTTACGGCCC
Organism: Megascapheus bottae; assembly: GCF_031878675.1. Classification (NCBI taxonomy): domain Eukaryota; kingdom Metazoa; phylum Chordata; class Mammalia; order Rodentia; family Geomyidae; genus Megascapheus; species Megascapheus bottae. The sequence goes on along the minus strand of NC_143518.1, from coordinate 41,686,695 downwards.
AGTTCCTGGGAGGAGAGATGCTAGGGAGAGGTGGACCCGGTGCTGCCAGGTCCTCTCCATGGCTGGGAGGGGCCAATGTCTAAACCAACAGCTGGGTTGGTCTACAAGAGAGGTCATCTGACCAGCTGCTCAGCCAAGACTGTCCACGCCCCCTTCTACCAGGCTACACACCAGCTGGTGCCCACACAGGCAAGCCACTAGGCCACCACAATATCTACCTCACGTCTAGCTCCACTGGGTAAGTGCCGGGCCCTTGGGTCTGGGAAAGGGGCTTGTGGACCGCTTGGAGCGGCGAAACTGTTTTCCTCCCCAACATGGAGAAGCCCTGCTCCCTTGTCCAGGGACCCAGGTCCCCACAGAGACGCATCCATCAGCTCTGAGATTGCACCTGCTGACCCCAACACCCCAGCCTGAGATTCTAAGGAAAGGCAGACAAGCAAGGAGACAACTTTGAAGGCTGGGGCTGGCAATGTCTTTCCCATGTGCCGAATTGAGCCATGTCCCCTAAATCCCCTGCATGGCCCTGGGCTGGAAGAACTTAGCCCTCAGAAGGAAGTATGGCCTCTGGCTAAGGACTGAAAAGTCTTGGGTCCAAGTCAGTGCTTGCTGCCTAAGGAGGGGGGACCGGTGGGGAAATGGGACCTCTCCTCTTATCCCTTGCTTTCTATTCCAGCTTGGGCCTGAAGCCTGGGGTCTAGGGGAGGGGGGTCCTAGTAGCCCCAGGCAGGAGATTCACCTCAACCAGTTCCCATTCCTTCCTTAGGGAAGCCTGGCTGTACAATGTCTGTGAGCAGTGAGAATATGGGACACTCAGTGACCCGAGAGATACTCAGCTACCTGGGCCTTGCCAACAAGGTAGAGGCTGTTGGGATTTTAGGGATTTTAATGTTTATGGGGCTTTACACATGTCAGGGAGTCTCCACCACTCCTGATCCTTATAGTTGCTGGGCAGGTGCTCTACCACTTCAGCAAGGTTCCTAGGTCCAGGATTTTTCCTTCCTTCCTTCCTTCCTTCCTCCCTTCCTTCCTTCCTTCCTTCCTTCCTTCCTTCCTTCCTTCTTTCCTCCCTCCCTATCTCTCCCTCTCTCCCCTCTCTTGCCAGTACAGAGTTGGGGGTTTAGTGGACACTGAACTCAGGGCCTTGAACTTGCTCTGCTTGCTTGTTTGGTATTCTACTATTTGAGCCATGCCTCTAGCCAGGTTTTTGCTCATTAATTTTGGAGATAGAGTCTCATAGACTTTTCTGCCCAGACTCTCAACTATGATCCTCCAAATCTCAGCATCCTGCGTAGTTAGAATTGCAGATGTGAACTACCAGCACTACTCTAGGATTTTTTTTTTTTTTTGCCAGTTATGGGGATGGAACTCAGGGCCTGAGCACTGTCCTTTGGTGTTTCACAAGGCTAGATCTCTATCACTTAAGCCACAACACCACTTTCAGCTTTTTCTATGTATATGGTACTGAGGGATCGAACCCATGTCTTCGAGCATGCTAGGCAAGCACTCTACCACTAGGCCAAACTCACGGCCCCTAGGATTGTTTTTAATGTGCCAACTCGGGGGCTATGAGTGGAGAACCCTCCCTAGGTTCTGCCAAGGCCTAGCTTGCAGTTGGGCAATACTCCCTCTTAATTGTGCCATTTTCTTACAGACTGCCGCTTGGGGAACTCTGGGTACCCTCAGGACCTTCTTGAGCTTCAGTGTGGATAAGGATGTGCAGAGGCTGCTGAGAGCCATTACGGGCCCAGGTGAGCCCCTTTATTCTACAATTAGTAGTACAGCAGTACCTTTTGCAAGCTAATCTATATACCTAAGGGGAGCCAGAAAATTAGAACTGCTAATTGGCATGTGTGCATGCATGCATGTGCTGGTTTTAGAATTTGAACTCAGAGCCTGAGCACTGTCCCTGAGCTTTTGGGCTCAAGGCTAGCATTCTACCACTTGAGCCACAGCTGCATTTCTGCCTTTTCAGTGGTTAATTGGAGGTAAGAGTCTTGGGCTTTCCTGACTGGGCTGGCTTTGCGCCATGATCCTCAGATTTCAGCTTTCTGAGTTGCTAGGATTATAGGCGTGAGACACTGATGCGGGTTTAGAACACCTCATTCTCAGAAGTGTTTGTCAAATGCCTGCATTCCTGTATGTCAGGTGCTGTGGCAGTGTGTCATCGCCACTGTCATCTGACAGCACCTCTGGGAGGCCAGGAGTACCATTTTATAGATGAGAAAGCCGGGACTAAGGAAGATGAAGGGGTTTGCTCAAAGTGACATAGCTCATGCATAAGAGCATAACTGAGATTCCAATCCAAGTTACCTAATTCAAAACAACCTTATGCCTTTTCTTTTCTTTTCTTTTCACTCCCCGTTGCTTGAATTTGGGTCAGATTTCCACACCATTTTGGCAGCTTGTTTGCCTGTCCTTTTCTTTTTCTTTCTTCTTCTCCCCGCCCCTCCAGTCCCCCACCAGTCCTGGTGCTCGAACTCAGGACCTGGGCACTGTCTTTTCAAGGCTAGAGCTCTACCACTTGAGTCACTGCACCATTTCTAGCCTTTTCTATATATGTGGCACCAAGAAATCAAACCCAGGGCTTCGTACATGCTAGGCAAGCACTCCATCTACCACTAGGCCACACTCCTGGCCCCTTGTTTGCACTTTCTTTTGAGAGCCAATGGATATAGGGGTGAAGTAGCCCCAAGGCCTTCTCGGGCCTTTCTTGCTTGCTGTCTCCTCTGGGGTGTGGGGACTCCGGTCCTGCAGAGCCCCGCTGACAGCCTGGCCCTTACCCTTGGTCTAGGTGTGGATCACAGAACCATTGTGGACGTCCTAACAAATCGGAGCAGAGAACAAAGACAGCTCATTTCTCGAGCCTTCCAGGAACGAACCCAACAAGTGAGACCACTCTGGCTCCCCGGAAACAGTGGGTTAGAATGGGGAGCTGCCGGGCATTTGGGGTGCAGCTAGCTGAAGTTAGCCCCTGTGTTCTGGCTAATCAGGAAGCTGATGCTTCTGGCTTGAGGTAAATGAAAACTAGCCAGATCTTCACATGTGCTTGCTCCTGCTTCTGGAGCATCGTCCCCTGAATCCCGCAGCCTCTGCCATGGGGGGGGATTTATTTCAGGATCTGCTGAAGTCACTGCAGGCGGCACTCTCAGGCAACCTGGAGAGGATTGTGGTGGCTCTGCTGCAGCCTGCAGCCCAATTCGATGCCCAGGAACTGAGGACAGCCTTGAAGGTACCAGGAGAGGACGTGGGCTGAGGTGTCTGAGGCTGGAGGACACCATTGAAGGAAGGAGAGGGCCAACTGCTTGGCCTTTGGCCACTCTAGAGGTGGACTCCATGCATATCCTCCTAACTGCCCCATGACTCTTTGATGGACTCTTAGATGGATGCCTTTTTGTCTGCCATCTTGCTGTGCAGCAGACCTGGTCCAATCTCAGAGCAGCTTCCCAATGTCTTGTAGGCCTCGGATTCTACTGAGGATGTAGCCATGGAAATTCTTGCTACCCGAGCCCCAGCCCGGCTGCAGGAGTGCCTGGCAGTCTACAAACACAGTAAGAGTTTGAGGGGGGTCACAAGAGTGGGAGAAGCTGGCCAAAGGACAGTCCATTCCTCCTCTGTACTTCTTTCAGCTGAGCCATCTGGAAACAGGGCTGACCAAGTTCTGTTCCCTTAGGCTTTCTCTCCTGCAGAGCCTCAGTTTTCCCAGAGGAAAGAGCCAGATGTGGTCATTAAAGAGAGAGACACAATGATTAACTACCTTAGTCTGAGACTTCAGGGTAGATTAAAAAAGTAATAACAACATTAGGCTCCCCGATAGTCCCAAAGGGACTAGTCACCTTCCCAGCCCAGTGGCTGTCACATCTCAACTCTCCTCTGAGGCTTGAGGGGAAGGCAGAACTTTTAAGTCTCGGATGTCACCTTTCAGGCCCAAGCTGTTGACCCTGCTTGGTTGCCACAAGCCTAACCCTCTAATTTGTAACTAGCTTTTTGTGCTGGTATTGGGGCTTAAACTCGGGGCGTGGATGCTATCTCTATCTCTTAGCTTTTTCACTCAAGGTAGGCATTCTACCACTTGAGCCACAGCTCCTTTTCTGGCCTTCTGGTGGTTAATTGTAGCTAAGAGTCTCATAGATTTTCCTGCTCCAGCTGGTTTTCAACTATGATTCTCAGACCTCCTGGTAGCAGGATGACAGATGTGAGCCATAGGTACCTGGCTTCCCTCCTCTTCTTACCATTATACCATTATCTTGCATTTCCCAGTCTTGGCCTGTGTTTTTAATTCCTTCTTTCCTTCCTTCCTCCTCTTTCTCTTCATAGTGCTGGGGATAGAATTCAGGGCCTTAGCACATGCCAAACGAGTTTTCTGGCACTGAGCTTCCCCCTCAGCCATGTTTTCCTCATTTCCCTTCATTTTCTCCTTTTCTTGTTCTTCTTTTGCATTGTATCTGACCTCACACATCATTGTTCCTCATTTCCGTCCATCCCTGGATTTTCCCCGCTGACACCACTGCAGTGATGGCTGCCTCCTGCTTGGAGGAGAAGGAATGAGGACTTGTGTACCTCACAGCTCTGGGATGCTTTTCGAGTGATTGAAAGGGATGAACTACTTCCGGTGGAAATGGCATCCTCCCGGTGGAGGATGACAGGGCCGGGCGGCTCAGACATGGGACCCATCCTGGAGAGCTCCATCCTCTCTGCTCTGAGGGGAGGGAGAAATCAGGAGGCCTCACAGAGCTCCTGGCCCTACTCCAGATTTCCAGGCGGAGGCTGAGGAGGACATCAAGTGTGAAACCAGTGGCATGTTGCGGGACCTGCTCCTGGCCCTGGGCAAGGTGAGGACTGGCTTCAAAAGGAAGGGAGTTTCTCACCTCAGGTCCGGGGATGGGCCAGGGAGCAGGGCTCGTGGCTGACAAGTGATGGACAAGAGAAGGTTCTGGGGAGGCCAGGGTCTGGTTTGCTCATCTGGAGATGAAAAAGAAGAACTGCCTCTCACAACGTCTTCCTGGGAACCGGATCTCCTTGCAGGGGGCCCGTGAGAGCCACTCTGGAATCATCGACTACCATCTGGAGGAACGGGATGTCCAGGTGAGCCAGAGGCGGGGGAGATTGGGCATAGCACACCTCCTCCATTGCATCTTCCGGCCCACAACCATGTACCTGTTTGCTCTGCAAACTCATTTCTGCTGTAGGAGGTGTGCCTGAAGTGGGGTCCTCCCCTCCGCCTTTTACCTCTGCTGCTCCTAGAAAGCTTACTCCTAAGCTGACAGACTCTTCATGAGGCCACTGGGGCCAAGGAAAGTTCCTCAGAGAATCAGGATTTTTCCAAATCAGGGGATAGAGTTGCAAGTATAGAGTCTCTCTCAGGTCTATTTTTTCTCAACAAACAATGCCAAGCACCTGTGGCTCATACCTGTAATTCTAGCTACTTAGGAGACTGAGATCTGAGGATCATGGCATGAAACCAGCCCTGGAAGGAGAGTCCGTGAGACCCTTACCTCTAATTAGCCAGCAAAAATAGAGCTGTAGCTTAAATGGTAGAGTTCTAGCCTTGAAGGAAAAACCAAACAACAACAGCATACAGACCCTGAGATCAAACCCCAGTATAGACACCAAAACATCAAAACTACTATGTTAAAACCACTTAAAAATGAACTGTTTGGCCTAGTGGTAGCGTGTTTGCCTGGCATGCAAAGACCCGGGTTCGATTCCTCGGTACCACATACATAGAAAAATGCTGGAAGTGGTGCTGAGGCTCAACTGGTAGAGCTCTAGCCTTGAGAAAGTCCAAGGACAGGGCTCAGGCTCTGAGCTTAAGCCCAGGACTAGCAAAAAAAATAAAAAATAAAAAAAATGAACTGTACAACCTGTAAATAGAGACAGGAGGGAAAAACTGGGAGAAAGCAAGAGATGTGACCCAAAAAAGAAATATATTCATTACCTACTTATGTAATTGTGACCCCTCTGTTCATCAACTTATTTATTTATTGTTGGTCATGGAACTTGAACTCAGGGCATAGCCTCTGTCCCTGAGCTCTTTTGCTCAAGGCTAGCACTCTCCCACTTTGAGCCACAGCTCCACTTCCAGTTTTCTGGTGATTAATGGGAGATGAGAATCTCATGAGCTTTCTTACCCAGCTGGTTTCAAACCACAATCCTCAGATTTCAGCCTCCTGAGTCGCGAGGATTACAGGTATGAGTGATATTGCCTGAATCACAATAAAAAATTAAAATAAAAACCAAACTTACAGGTACAACAATTTATAGGTTAAAAAAATCAACAACACTTCTTTTTTTTCACTCTCAATCCCATTTCCATTGTGATGGAACCACAGGTCCTCAAGTGGAAGCTCTTGATGCACGTCTTGCTGATTCCTCCCTCCCTCCTCAGGTACTCCAGCAGGCTGCAAGGCCCAGCCCGGAGAACGCATGGATCTTGATCTTCACCCAGCGCAGTCCTGAACATCTCATCCGAGGTACACACAGCCTTCTTGAACTCTCCCCTCCCTCACCCCAATGAGTGGGGAGTGTCTAATGAGTTGGAGGGTGTGTACAGAGCAGGGAGGCACCATCTTTCTGTGGTAATTCTCCTTCCCTCCAATCGGTTTTCCTTGCCTCCCAAGTGTTTGATCTGTACCAGCGGTGCACGGGACAAGCTGTGGAGGAAGCCATCCAGAAGCATTTCCGTGCAGATGCCCAGGCAGCCCTACTCAGCCTAGGTAGGGACCTGATGTGGATGTGTGGGGTAGGGTTGTCTGCCAGGATGGAGACCCGGAGCTCTGACAGTGGCCCTTCATCGATCCCTCTTTGCTTTCAGCCTCAGTGATCAGGAACACACCACTGTACTTTGCAGACAAACTTCAGTTAGCCCTGCAGGTGAGAGGCACACTCCTTTTCCCTCCCCTAGCAAGAAATGCTTCCAGGCCATTCTCTGGAGGATTTTCTCGTGTGTGTGTGTGTGTGTGTGTGTGTGTGTGTGTGTGTGTGCACACATACTCGTGCGTGTGCATGCTCTCATGCCTGGCCACTGACTCTCGGCTTTTTGTTCTGTTTGAATCTAGTGGTCTGCCACTAAAACCACAGCTCCACTTCTGGCTTTTTGCTGGTTAATTGGAGATAAGAGTCTTAGGGACTTTCCCGATCAGACTGACTTCAAACCTTAACCATCAGATCTCAGCCTCCTGAGTAGCTAGGATTAGACATGAGCCACTGGTGCCTGGTTTGAAACCATCTCTCACACACTTTATAAACCTACTGTAGCTCTCTTCCGCAGTCTTTGCACACTATCTTGTCAAGGCATAAAGGAATAAGTTGTCCTTAGAACTGAGTGACTTGGCCCATGAAGGCGCTGAAGCTAAAGTGTTGCATTATGAATGTCTAGGTGATCACTGTGTGCCAGGGCCTACCTCAGTATGTCACACACTTCAATAACCCTCCAAGTCGTTTTGCAGCCTTGCTTTATAGATGAGAAAACTGAGTATAAAGAAGTGAAGTATGTTGTCCAAAGCCACACAGCTAGTAAGTCGCAGTATACAGTTCCAGTCATAAGTGATATTAGTACCCAGGGCACACTTCCTTCAAATGCTACATTGGGGTCCATATTAGTGTCCTTAAACTGGTGAACTTCTCTAATCTGCCATTTTGCCAAAGACTGATGGTTTAAGCTGTATAAACCTAGTTACTCTAGAGGCACTGGTGGCTCACGCCTCTTATCCTAGCTACTCAGAAGGCTGAGATCTGAAGATCATGGTTCAAAGCCAGTCTAGGCAGAAAAGTCCCCGTGAAACTCTGATTTCCAATTAACCGCTCAAAAACTAGAAGTGGACCTGTGGCTCAAAGTGATAGAGCACTAGTCTTGAACATGAAGAGTTGAGAAACAGCAACCAGGCCCCGAGTTCAAGCCTCAATTCCAACACAAAACAAAGAATCCAGTCATTCTGTTGTATGAAGAGCTAAGAAGCATAAAAATATGAGATGAGAGGGTGGTCATTTTTGGTAGAAGGAATAGTTTTCTGTCTATCAGTTGATGACTATGCCAAACACAGTTTGTAGAAGCACTTGCTCCATCATCCAGAGATTTCTATCTTCAAAGTAGATTACTATACTTGCTCGAGAAAGCTTGGATCTCTGTAATGAGTCAACACTGACACTCATTGGAAGAGCTGTGGAGATCTGCCTACAGTCCTGTCATAATAGCCTGTAGGCTGGGGGTATAACTCAGGGTATAACTCTGCAGCACATGTGTGTGCACGCATATCAGCATTGGATGATTTTTTTTTTTTTTTTGCCAGTCCTGGGCTTGGGCTCAGGGCCTGAGCTTTGTCCTTGGGTTTTCTCAAAGCTAGAGCTCTACCACTTGAGCAGCAGCACCACTCTTGGCATTTTTTCTATGTATGTGGTACCAAGGAATCGAACCTGGGTCTTTGTGTATGCTAGGCAAGCACTGTACCAGTAAGCCAAACTCCCAGCCTGGATGATTTATTTATTTTTTTTACCAGTCCTGGGACTTGAACTCAGGGCCTGAACAATGTCACTGAGCTTCTTTTGCTCAAGGCTAGCACTCTATCACTTGTTCCACAAGCACCACTTCTGGCTTTTTCTCTTTATGTGGTACTGAAGAATTGAACCCAGGGATTCATGCATGCTAAGCAAGCACCCCGCTGCTAAGCCACATTCCCAGCTCCATTAGATGAGTTTTGAGACTGTTGGGATTACAAGACCCAGATTCTTGGATGTGAATGCCAGGTTTACCTTACAAGTTAGAAAAAAATTCTTAGACCATTTTTCTGAATTTCTTTAAAAGAAAAAAAAATCACCATACTCCTATAATATTCTTTTCTGAGAACATGTGGAAATACAGATTGTGAAGAAATATTTATTTAGAAAAATGACTTCTAGGGGCTGGGAGTTTGACCTAGTAGTAGAGTGCTTACCTAGTGTACACAAAGACCCAGGTTCAATTCCTCGGTGCCACATGCATAGAAAACACTGGAAGTGGTGCTGTGGCTCAAGTGGTAGAGCACTAGCCTTGAGAAAGCCCAAGGACAGTGCTCAGGCCCTGAGTTCAAGTCCCAGGACTGGCAAAAAAATAAAGACTTTTAGTGAAGACTAATTTAGAACATGTTTAAATCAATCTGAGCTCTATTGTTTTTGGAGGTACTGAGATTGAAACTGAGGGCTTCCTCCTGACCAGGCAGCTGTGCTACTGCTTGAGCCTTACCTTCAGCTCCCATCGGAGCTCTAATGAACGTTCTTGGTAAAAGACCTGCAGCACTATGAGATGCCAAGTATATCTTCCAGTGCTAAGACTAGAATTATAGTTAACATAGCCTTGGTATAAAGAGTACTTGCACATCAGTGAGAATATTCAGTTCATGAATGACTCTTGCCCCGGGTCTACATCTTTGTTAGATAAGAATGAAATAAAGGGTCCAGGAGTTTGGTCTACTGGTAAGTGTGCTTGCCTACCATGTACAAAGCCCTAGGTTTGATTCCTTGATACCACATACATAGAAAAAGCCAGAAGTGGCGCTGTGGTTCAAGTGGTAGAGCTCTAGCCTTGATAAAGTCCAAGGACAGTGTTCAGATCCTGAGTTCAAGCCCAAGGACTAGCAAAAAGGAAAAAAAAAAAAAAAAGCATGGAAGCTCGTCACTCTGGTTCACCCCTGTAATCCTAGCTACTCAGGAATCTGAGATCTGAGGATCATGGTTCAAAGCCAACTTGGGCACAAAAGAACCAGAGACTCTTATCTCCAATTAATCACTAGGAAAGAGGATAGGGCAGTAGCTTTGAGCTGAAGAGCCCAGGGACAGCACACGCAGGCCCAGAGTTCAAGCCCCATGACCTCCCCACACACACACAAAAAAAATGCAGACACACACACACACACACACACACACACATATATGCCAGAAGTGGAGCTGTGGCTCAAGTGATAGAGTGCTAGCCTGGAGTACAAAAGCTCAGAGATAGTGCTAGGCCAAGAATTCAAGCCTTAGGACCTGCACTAAACAAACAAACAAACAAATAAACAAACAAACAAATAAATAAATAGTGGACAGAGTATATAGCTTTGTGGTAGAGTGCTTGCCTAGCATGCACAAAGCAGCTACCACATACACAGAAAAAGCTAGATGTGGCACTGTCGCTCAAGTGGCAGAGTGCTGGCTTTGAGTAAAAAGTGTCCAAGAACAGTGCCAGGACCCCGAGTTCAAGCTCCAGGGCAGGCAAAAAATAAAAAATAAAAGGCAGGAATTTGGCCTAGTGGTAGAGTGCTTGCCTAGCATGCATGAAGACCTGGGTTTGATTACTTGGTACCACATATATAGAAAAAGTAGAAAGTGGTAGGGCCAGGAGTTTGGCCTAGTGGTAGAGTGCTTGCCTAGCATGCATGAAGACACGGGTTCGATTCCTCGGTACCACATACATAGAAAAAAGCCGGAAGTGGTGCTGAGGCTCAAGTGGTAGAGCTCTAGCCTTGAGAAAGTCCATGGACAGTGCTCAGGCCCTGAGCTCAAGCCCAGGACTGGCAAAAAAAAAAAAGTAGTACTGTTGCTCAAGTGGTAGAGCTCTAGCCTTGAGAAAACCCAAGGACAGAGCTCAGACCCTGAGTTCAAGCCCAGGACTGGCAAAAAGGAACAAAGAAAAGAAGAAAGAAAAGAAAAATATGATGTTTGTTTCTGGTGTTGGGGCTTGACCTTGGGACTTGGGTGCTGTCTGGAACTTCTTTTCTTTTTTCCTCCCCCCCCTCTCTCTTTTTCTCTCTCTTTCTTTTGCCAGTCCTGGGGCTTAAACTGAGCTTCTTTTGCTCAAGGCTAGCACTCTACCTCTTGAACCACAGTACTGCTTTGGGCTTTTTTCTTTGTATGTGGTACTGAGGAATTAAACTAGGACTTCATGCATGCTAGGCAAGCACTCTACCACAAAGCCACATTCCCAGCACATTAATGATGTCTTACTGTCCACCCCAATCTGTTTTTTCCTTTCCCAGGAAACTGAGCCCAATTACCAAGTCCTGATGCGAATCCTTATCTCTCGAAGTGAGACTGACCTTCTAAGCATCCGAGCCGAATTCAAGAAGAAATTTGGGAAGTCTCTGTATTCTTCTATCCAGGTAAGACTTGGCTAGTTCATAGCCTAGAACCCCAGAGCCTCACTCCCCCACCATCATCCACCTTCCCTGCCCCAGCTGAACGTATCCTCATCATATCAAAATGAGCATTGGTGAGTTGAGTTCAGGACTGCAAGCACCAGGAGCATGCTTTGTCTGAGAAGAGCTATGGGTCCCATAAGGGGTCAAACTGCTTGGACCATGATGGCAAAAAAACAAAAAAACAACAAAACAACCTCGCCTTCTTTTTTATTTTGTGCGGGTCCTTGTGCTTGAACTCAGGGCTTGCATGCTGTCCCTGAGTATTTTTGCTCAAGGCCAGTGCTCTACTGTAGGACCACAGTTCTACTTCCTGCTTTTTGGGTAGTTAATCTCACAGAATTTCATGCATGGGTTGACTTTGCACCACAATCCCTAGGTCTCAGCCTCCTGAGTATCTAGGATTACAGGCATGAGTCACCAGCTGGCTGGTGGGTTGGCAATGGACTTTTTTTGTGTGTGTGTGCTAGTCCTGGGCCTGAGCTCAGGGTCTGAGCACTGTCCTTGGACTTTCTCAAGGCTGGAGCGCTACCACTTGAGCCTCAGCACCTCTTCTGGCTTTTTTCTATGTATGTGGTACCAAGGAATCGAACCTGGGTCTTCGTGCATGCTAGGCAGGCAGTGGACTTTCTAATACTTGCTTCCCTGCCTACAGGACACAGTGGGAGGAGACTGCAGGTCAGCCCTACTGGCCTTGTGTAGAGCAGAAGACATTTAATACCTTCTGGCTCATCATCCTCACGTGACGTCACGAGATGCCTATGTTTGGTTGAGCCTGTGGAAGTCTAGCTAGGCCTCCAAATAGAATATTTTCATGGAGTACACATACTTGAGTTTCTCCTTGAGGCTATACATTTCTTTTAAATACCTTAAATTCCCTTATTCAAAACCTTGTCCATTCCTGAGTCTTTATTTATTTATTTTTTGCCAGTCCTGGAGCTTGAACTCAGGGCCTGGGCACTGTCCTTGAGCTTCTTTTGTTCAAGGGTAGTTCTCTACCACCTGAGCCACAGTGCCACTTCTGGCTTTTTCTGTTTATTGGGTACTAAGGAATCAAACCCAGGGTTTCACGCATGCTAGGCAAGTATTCTACCACAAAGTCACTTTCCCAACTCCTGTCCCTAAGTCTTTTTTTTTTTTTTTGCCAGTTCTAGGCCCTGCTTGAACACAGGGCCTGAGCACTGTCCTTGGACCCTTTTTGTTCAAGGTTAGCTCTCTGCCATTTGAGACATTTCTGGCTTTTTCTATGTATATGGAACCAAGGAATCAAACCCACGTCTTTGTGCATGCTAGGAAAACACTCTACCACTAAGCCAAACTCCCCACCCCCTGTCTCTAAGACTTTTACCTCTGTCTTGGGGTGGGATAATCAGACCTTTTCCATAATGTTTGCTCCCTTCATCCTTCCCCTGTCCTGGCCAGAATATATTGCTTGTATTGATTTCTTTGGCAAACCTCACTGTCATTCACGGTCCCTGATTGAAGTTCAGGTGGAGCGGGACCAGGAACGAGGTCTTGGAGCTAGAGGCACCTTTGATATGTTCTTGCTTCTGTGCATGGTCCACCCTCTTTGGTCTTCCCTCAACCTCTGTATTCTGTCAGGAATTTTCAGGCAAGATAATTGAGGAACAAACAGCAGAACAAGGTCAGAAGTAGCTAAAGACTATCCACATGAACTGGCAAGAAAGGAATCAGTTCTGGGTGCTGGTGGCTCATGCCTGTAAGACTCTCAGGAGGACTGTGGTCAAAAACTAACCGAGGCACGAAAGTCCATGAGATTTTTACCTCTGATTAACAACCAAGAAACCAGAGATGGAGGTGTGACTCAAAATGGTAGAGTACTAGCCTTGAGCACAAAAGGTATGGAGGGGAAGAAAAATGGGGACCATGTCATGAGAAAGGGTATCAACGTTTGTGAAGTAATGCACCTTCTATCTGGTGAATATAATGTAACCCTTCTATTAATCACAATAAAAAATTATTTAAAAAAAAGGTAATGGAGGTTGTCTAGGACCTGCTTGTAACAAACTCTCTCTCTCTCTCTCTCTCTCTCTCTCTCTCTCTCTCTCACACACACACACACACACACACACACACACACACACACACACCCCTCTGGTTCCCCCTGCTGGCTCCACTGGAAATGTCAGGCAACTTCTTCCCTCTTCCTCCCCCTTTTCACATTCCTCAATTGGGTCAAATATTTAACCCCACTATTACAGGGTAAGACAAACAACTGATGATCTCAGGAAAGAAATTTTATTTGCAAACCCCGAGGAAGGCATTACAAATAACAGAGCTAGAAATCCAAATTGAACCCTGAAACAAATGGAGACAATGCTGCTGGTGGGTAGCCAAGGAGCCTTCAGTCAGGCAGGCTTGGGTAATAGGAGAGAAGCATTCCAGATAGGGACCTTACCCTGGAGCCTGTGTGTCTGTATTCAATGACTACACTAGGAAAGGGAATTAGGAAACAGAAATCTTCACCCCACCCCTCCCAGCATCCATTGCCCTAGGTGGGTAGGAGAGAAGTCAGCAGCATGTGAGGGCGAGGACCTTAAGGAGTTTGACCTGGACATTTACTCCCTGCCCTGACCCTGAATAGCCCATAAATAAATTGCCCTGTACATGTCAAGGGTTGAGGTGGGAGGTAAGCTAACTAGTCACAGCCTGGGAATGAAGGGGCAGGTCTGCCCAGGTCTTTATCAGGTGGGGCTAGAGAAGAACACAGTCTGACTCCGGCTTTGATCTCTGCCGTCTTTCTCCAGCTGGGCGTCCAGATGTGGCTCCTCTCCCCTACATGGGATTTAACAGTTAGTCATCTAACAACCTTGGAAAGACCATGAAGGACAAAGATTCTAGAAGAAAGTGTCATGATCCATAGGGAAGAAAGATAGGGAGAGGTACCAGGAAAGGAGGGAGGGAAACCTGACAGATTAGTCAAGGAACAATATTTGTTCTGGAGCACTCAAAGCCAGGTGGCAAGCTGAGGGAAGAGCGGGGCAGGCTCACCCGAGGTGATGGCACCCCAGGTGGCAAGCTGAGGGAAGAGCGGGGCAGGCTCACCCGAGGTGATGGCACCCGTGCTTGGGCAGGATGGGATGCTGGCTGCTGTTGATATTCTTCTTGCTGAAGTTGCTGGGCCAGTTCCAGGTCACTAAGGCCCACAGTGCCTTGTGGCTGTTGCTGCTGCTGTAGAGATAAGGCCATCAGGTAGTCCTAAAAAGACCAAAACACGAGGTAGACTGAATGGAGATTCAGGCTACAGTTTTGTTTTTGTTGTTGTTGTTTGTTTGGTCCTGGGGCTTGAATTCAGGGCCTGGGTACGATCTTTGAGTTTTCACAAGGCTAGCACTCTACCACTTGAGCCACAGCAGCATTTCTGGTTTTTCTATGTATGTGGTACCGAGGAATCAAACCTGGGTCTTCATGCATGCTAGGCAAGCACTCTACAACTAGGCCAAACTCCCGGACCCTCAGGCTACATTTTTAAACCAGTTTCCTTTAAATTCTTCAGCCCTAGTTGGGCACTGCTAATATAATCCAAGCTATTTTAGGAGACTGAGATCTAGGGATAGCAGTTTGAAGACAGACTCTTATCTCCAATGAACCAACAAAAAGCCAAAAGTGGAGCTGCGGCTCAAGTGTTAGAGTGGCAGCCTTGAGCAGAAAAAGCTAAGGGGCAGTGTCTAGGTCCTGAGTTCAAGCTCTAGTAATGGCACACACACATACACACACATACATACACATCTCCAGTTCTTGCCCCTTTGAAGCAAAACATATAGCTAAGTGTATTACTTGTGGTATCAGAAAATACACACCAAGCAAGATGATTCTTACCGAACAGTGAAGGAGAATGGGTATTAAATGTTATGTCTACATGATAAAATATACCTAGTTCACTTAGGGCAAAGAGCTCTCTGCCACAAATGAGCTCTACATCTTTCCCAAATGCCCCCTACACACATACCTGGTCTACCTGCAGCTGCTTCGCTGGGGAGCTACTCCCACCTTCTGTCCCTGGGTCCTGGCCCAGGGAATGACTTAGATGGAAGTCAGAATCACAGAAGCAGCTGTCTCCATCCACATTGTGTAGGCTCTCCCACACCACTTGTTCCTCCCGTAGAAAACCCTGGTCGGTGACCAGTAGATACAAGTGACTCTGCAAAGAAAGGGACACATAATTGGTGAGACAGGAGTTTTGGACACAGGTTAGTGCTTGAGTCTGCCAATAAGAAGTTGGAGACCTTTTTAAACCAGCTGCTAGTGGCTCACGCCTGTAATTCTAGCTACTCAGGAGGCTGAGATCTGAAGATCATGGTTTGAATCTAGCCTGGGCAGAAAGTCCATAAGGTCCTTTATCTGCAATTAACACCAACAAGCCAGAAGTAGAGCTGTGACTCAAGTGGTTGAGTACAGCTTTAAGCAAAAAAGTTCATGGACAGAGCCCAGGCCCTGAGTTCAAGCCCCAGTACTGGTACAATTAAAAAAAAAAAAAAAGTAGCCGGGCACTGGTGAGGCTGAGATCGTGGTTCAAAGCCAGCCCAGGTATGAAAGTCTGTAAGACTCTTATCTCAAATGAACCACCAGAAAACCAGAAGTTGTGCTGTGGCACTAGCCTTGAGCTGAAGAACTCAGAGACAGCACCCTATAAACCACCTCCACCAACAACAAAAGTAGACTTTTCCCATTCCCTAGAGAGGTTTGACCATTTCTATGTCTGGGAGACTATCACCATGTTCAAAAGCTCCAACTGCCCCTTTTTGGGAGAGGATTATACTTTCCGGCCCTGCTGACAGCAGGCTTGCATCACTATGGCTTATTCTGGCCTTGAGATGTGAGCAAAAAGGACCAAGTGTCATTTCCAGGCAAGAAGCACAAAGTGAGAGCATAGTATCCCCTCCCCTTTCCTACATACACCCCAGGTAAAGGATCTCCTGTCAGCCTGGGCCCCAGAATGCAGACAATGAGGGACAGAATGTAGCCAGTTCCCAGTGAACATGCAGCATGGGTGAGAAAAAAGGAATTTGCTAAACCACAGGATTTAGGGGTCATTTGTTAATAAGACTTAACCATTAGAAATCCAATCTAATCCAATCAAAATGCCAATCCTGGGGCCTGAATTCAGGGCCTGGGTACTGTTCTTAAGCTTTCTCAAGGCTAGTACTCTATCACTTGAACCACAGCAACACTCACAACTTTCTATGTATATATGGTACAGAGGAATCGAACCCAGGGCCTCATGCATGCTAGGCAAGCACTCTACCACTAGGCCACACACTCAGCCTTTCTTTTTTTTTTTTTTGCCAGGCCTGGAGCTTAAACCCAGGGCCTGAGCACTGTCCCTGAGCTTCTTTTGCTCAACACTAGCACTCTACCACCTGAGCCATAGCACTACTTCTGGCTTTTTCTGTTTAAGTGGTACTGAGAAATTGAACCTAGGGCTTCATGCATGCTAGGAAGCACTCTACCACTAAACCACATTCCCAGCCTTATCTCTCTCTCTCTCTCTCTCTCTCTCTCTCTCTCTCTCTTTCCTTCTTTCTTTTGTTCTTTCATCAGTTGTGGGGCCTGGGCACTGTCCCTGAGCTCTTTTGCTCAAGGCTAGTGTGTTCTAACACTTGAGCCATAGCTCTAATTGTAGATAAGAGACTTTCCTGTCTAAGTTGGCTTTTAACCTTGATCTACAGATGATCTCTGTCTCCTGAGTAGTGAGAATTACAGGTATGAGTCACTGGTTCAACCCGTCTTATCTTGACTGATCCAAGAGAAAGAGACATGAGGAAATGGCCTTGCCCAATCCCTCCACGTCCAAACCTTGTGCTTAGTCAGAGTGCTGAAGTGGTTGTTTCGGAAAAAGACGCTCAGTTCTCCCTCCTTGGCAGCTGCCGTAAGCTCACACAGGCCATGGTAGGTGAGCTGGGCTGCAGTAGTCTCCAGGAACTGCTCTGCAATCAGGCCTTCAGGCACAAACATGAGAGGGACTTGGCTTAAATTCAAACTCCATGATCACTAGTGTAGCACATGAGAGGCTCTGGGTTTGATCCCCAGCCACACTGAGACACAAATAACAAAACAAAGGCCAATATAAGACTTCCTGATTCCTATCATCCCCTTCCTAAAAGACTGCAGATGTAGGTCAGTGGTGCAATGAGTGCTTAACCTGTACTCCGCCTAGGATTCCATCCTCAGCACAAGAAAAAAACAGTTGCGATGAAACCCTTCTTTGAAGTCTGGCTATATGTATTCATCCACAAAATACTATCTAGTAGGCTGGTGTATATGTGCTTCCCAGACCTTGGGAAGCAGAGGTAGGAAGACAACAAACTGAAGGCCAGCCTGAGTTACACCGGGAGACTCTATCTCAACAAATTGAAACAACTTATAAGCAACTACCTTGTTGCCTGATAATGTATGAAGCACTTGGTTGACACATATAAACAAACATTATCTGAACTCAGTCTTGAGCTTATATGCTAGTGGGGAGGTGGTGGGAAGTGAAAATCAGAAAACAATAAGCCTAAGCATTAGTATTCCCAAATACATGGCCCACGAGGGAGTGAGAGCATCACCTTCAGTCACCAGGTTGGGGTCGCTGGAATGTTTGCAGGTGATAATCTTCTCCACTAGCTGGTTGTAACTCAGTTTCCCAACAGCACCCACAGCCTCAGGACTCTAGGAAGATGGGGGTGGGACAAAGAATAAATCGAAGCTGGAAGCTGGTGGCTTACACCTGTTATCCTAGCTATTCAGGAGGCTGAAAACTGAGGATTGCAGTTTAAAGCCAGCTTCAGCAGGAAAGTCCTTGGGAGTTTTACTTCCAATTAGCCACCAGAAAACTGGAAGTGGAGCTGTGGCTCAAAGTGGTAGAGTGCTAGCTTTGAAAAAAAGAGCTCAGGGACACTGCCCAGGTTCCAAGTTCAACCACCAGGACCAACAAAAATAAAATAATTGATTTTCCTTCTTTCTTTCTTTCTTTCTTTCTTTCTTTCTTTCTTTTTTTTTTTTTTTTGCCAGTCTTGGGGTTTGAACTCAGGGCCTGGGCACTGTCCTTGGGCTTTCTCAAAGCTCTACCACTTGAGCCACAGCACCACTTCTGGCTTTTTTGTGTATGTGGTACTGGGGAATCGAACCCAGGGCTTGGTGCATACTAGGCACCACCAGGCTATACTTCAGGCCCCTAAACTGAATATTTTTAAGGAGGGCAAACCAAGCCACAGGATCTCATGATGAAAGGTTCCTGAACTTTTGATGGTCTACAGAACTGAGTCTATTTGCATATAATTTGCTTGGTTTAGAATACTATGGATTAGAATACTATTCTTCCACCCCCCCAAAAAAAATTAAAAGAATTTGGCATCAGGTCAAGTCCTAGCCATCTTCAAAGCCAATCTAATTTCTACTTCACAAAATTTTGCCTCATTCCTGTGAGCATGAGTTGGAAAAGAATCTCCCTGAGCCTCCTGCCCTCACCTGTGGGTCAACCAGCCAGCCGTGGTACAGAGGTATGCCTAGTAGGTCAAAAACACTGCATTCTGGTGTATATTCAAAATCAGAGACACCTGTGAATCGCACGTTGACATCCAGACCTGTGGCCAGTTTAGGTAACACTGTCATTGCATCATCCACATTCTGCAGACAGAAGAGAAAATGAAGGGTAGTCCAGCCTCTGCAATACTTATTCCGACATCCAGAAAGAACACAGCTGGGTACCAACTAGTCCTAGCTACTTGGGAGGTGAGATTTGAGGATTGAAGTTCAAAGCCAGACAGAGCAGGAAAGTCTGTGAGACATATCTCTAATTAACTATCCAGAAGCCAAAAATAGACAGCTGTGAATCAAGTAGTACAGCATTAGCTTTGAATAAAAAAGGCTAAGAGCGGCTGGGAGTTTGGCCTAGTGGTAGACTGCTTGCCTAGCATGCACGAAGACCCAGGTTCGATCCCTCCATACCACATACATAAAAAAAAAAGCTAGAAACGGTGCTGCAGCTCAAGTGGCAAAGTGCTAGCCTTGAGGAAAAAAGCCCAAGGACAGTGCTCCAGCCCTGAGTTCAAGCCGTAGGACTGAAGCAAACAAACAAACAACAACAACAAAAAAAAGCTAAGAGTTCAAGTCCCAGGAAGGAAAGAAAGAGGGACCAGAAGTTTGACCTAGTGGTAGAGAGCTTGCTTAGTATGCATGAAGACCTGAGTTCAATTCTGTGGCTCAAGTGGTAGAGCTCTAGCCTTGAGAAAACTCAAGGACAGTACTCAGACCCGGAGCTCAAGTCCAGGACTGGCAAAAAAAAAAAATGGGCAGGGTGGAGGGCTGGGCTGAGGATGTGGCGTGGTTGGTAGAGTGCTTGCCTAGCATGCATGAAGCCCTGGGTTCAATTCCTCAGTACCATATAAATAGAAAAAGCCAGAAGTGGTACTGGGGCTCAAGTGGTAGAGTGCTAGCCTTCAGCAAAAGAAGCTCAGGGACAGTGCCCAGGCCTGAATTCAAGCTCCAGGATTTACCAAAAAGAGAAAGAAAGAAAGAAAGGAAAGAAGGAAGAAAGAAAGAAAGAAAGAAAGAAAGAAAGAAAGAAAGAAAGAAGGAAGGAAGGAAGGAAGGAAAGAAAGGAAGGAAGAGAGAGAGAGAGAAAGAAAGCAAAGCAAAGCAAAGCAGCTGTGGCTCACGCCTTTAATCCTAGCTACTCAGGAGGCTGAGATCTGAAGATCAAGGTTCAATGCCAGCCCAGGAACAAAAGGACCTGAGACTCTTATCTCCAATTAACCTATAGAAAATATGAAGAGGGGCTTGGCTTAAAGGTAGAGCAGTAGCCTTGAGCTGAAAGAGCTCAGGGACAGCGTTCAGACCCAGAGTTCAAGTCCCATGACTCACAAAAAAAAAAGAAAGAAAGAAAGGAAAGAAGGAAGGAAGGTTAAGAGAGGGAAAGGAAGGAAGGAAAGAAGGGAGAAACAACAGAAGAAAGAAGCTGGGTGCCAGTGGCTCATATCTATTAATCCTAGCTACTCAGGGGCTGAGACATGAGGATTGTGGTTCAAAGCCAGCCTGGGCACTAAAGTCCCTAAGACTTTCATCTCCAATTAACCACCAGAAAACCGGAAGTGACATGGTGGCTCAAGTGGCAGAGCACTAGCCTTGATCTGAAGAGCTCAGGGACAGTGCCCAGGCCCAGAGTTGAAGCCCCATGATTGACATTAGAAGAAAAACAAGGAGGAGGAGGAGGAGGAGGAGGAAGAGGAGGGAGAAGAAAGAAAGATAAGAAAGGATTTAGGAAAAAAGAAAAAGATATTAATGTTGCTTTTCTTCTCTGGCTCCCTTACAACCCTTTGTATTCCTCCCTTGCCCAACTCTTCTTTATCTTATAGAAACAAACATTTTCCAGGTTGAAGAAGCCTTCTTTAGCAGGGTACTAGTTTGAAGCCAACCTGGGCAGGAAAGTCCATGGACTCTTCTCTCCAGTTATGTACCAGAAAAAAAAGCAGAAGTGAAGCTATGGCTCGAATGGTAGTGTTAGCCTTGTGCAAATAAACTCAGGGGTAGTGCCCAGGCCCTGAGTTCAAGCCCCAGAACTAGTACAAAATAATAACAAGAAAAAAAAAAAAAAAAAGAACTCCTCTTTAAGTGCTAGAGGTATGGCTCACAGTATCATACCAGCCTACGAAATACAAGGCTCTGAGTTCAAATCTCAGTACTACTCCCTCCACCCCACCTCCAAAAAGAAAAGAAATCAGCTCTCTTTAGAAGCAGCAAAGGCTTCTCTCAATAGTGCCAGTGTTTCTTTATAAATCTGCAAACCCATGTCTACAGATCTATTCCCTTACCTGCTGAAAATTCAGCTGTAGTCCCTCTGACTTCTCCTGGGGCTTGATGGACAGGAGGCAGTCTCCTATAAGACAAGATCCCTCGTCAGCTTACTCTGTCAGTTGCCCTAAAAGTTCAGCTTTCCCAACTCCTAGTGAATAGGGATACTATTCCACAACCACAGATGGTTTAAGAGTTGGAAAAGACTTTAGAGTCTAATCTAAAACTTTCATGTGCCTGGATGCTGGTGGTTCTTGCCTGTAATCCTAGCTACTCAGAAGACTGAGATCTGAGGATAGTGTTCAAAGCCAAAGCCAGCTCTAGCAGGAAAGTCTGTGAGATTCTTTTTTTTTTTTTTTTGGTGGGTCATGGGACTTGAACTCAGTCTGGGCTCTGTCCCTGAGCTCTTCAGCTCAAGGCTACCACCCTACCCTTGAGCCAAGCCCTGCTTACAAATTTTCTAGAGGTTAATTGGAGATAAGAGTCTCAGGTCCTGGCTAGGAGTTTGGCCTAGTGGTAGTGTGCTTGCCTAGTATGCATGAAGACAGGGGTTTGATTCCTCTATACCACATACATAGAAAAAAAAAGCCGGGAGTGGTGCTAAGGCTCAAGTGATAGAGCTCTAGCCTTGAGAGAGTCCAAGGACAGTGCTCAGGGCCTGAGCTCAAACCCAGGACTGGCAAAAACAAAAACGTCTCAGGTCCCTTTGTGCCCAGGGCTGACTTTGAACCTTGATCCCCAGATCTCAGCCTCCAGAGTACCTAGGATTACAGGAATGAGCCACCACTTATCTCTAGTTAAATCACAGAAAAAGCTGGAAGTAGCACTGTTGCTCAAATAGTAGAGTGCTAGCCTTGAGCAAAAGGATTTCAGGGACAGTGCTCTGTCCCAGAGTTCAAGCCTTGGGACTGGCAAAAATAAATAAATACATAAATAAAATAAAATCTTCATTTCTCAGAGGAAGCAAGGGAAGAGGCTTGAGTATACATACAGCCAAATGGCAAGTGTGTTGGTTCAGCATACTCAAGGCCTGGTATTCCATCCTAATCAAAAGGCTAGGGACGGGCTTATTGTGACCTAGGATTCTTGAAACTCTGACCTGTGCTCTTTACTCTCCAGCCTTGCAGAGAAACCTCACTTACCCTTACCCTCCCTGCCACACCAGAGCTGGAATGGGGTCCCTCAGTAGTGTGAACTTCAGGCTGAGGGAACTGCTCTGAACTCCTCTGGGAAATTCCTCTTCAAGGTCCAGTCACTCACCAAGATGTGCCATGAGCTCATCTGATGTGATCATTTCCTTCTGGGGGGGAAGCTTCACCTGGAGGGAGAAAGGATGATAGTGTGGGTGCTTTCCCAACCACAGTACAAAAGAAGAACCCTGGAAAGAGAGGGATCCCTCGTTAAGGGTAAGGGGTGTGTGTGCAGGGGTGGGGGGAGCTTAAACTGAGGGCAAGGAATGCAAGGTATTCCCAAACACTAGAGAGTAGTAGAGATAGGACTAGAACACAGAATCCAGCTGGGCACCAGTGATTCACTTACAATCTAAGCTACTCAGGAAGCTGAGATTAATGGATCAAAGTTCAAAGCCAGCCCAAACAGAAGAATCCTTGAGGCTCTTATCTCCAATTAACCACCAAAAAGCTAGTAGTAGAGGGCTGGGACTATGGATCCGTGGTAGAGTGCTTGCCTAGCATGAAAGTAGCCCTGAGTTCAATTCTTCAGTACCACAAAAACAGGAAAGAGCTGGCAGTGGTGCTGTGGCTCAAGTGATAGAGCGCTAGCCCTGAGCACAGAGAAGCTCAGGGACAGAGCTTAGGCCCTGAGTTTATACCCTAGGACTGGCACAAAAAACAAAAACACAAAACAAAAGCTTGAAATAGAACTGTGGCTCAAGTGGTAGAAAACTAGCCTTGAGCAAAGTTCAGAACAGAAGGGGCCAGGAGTGTGATCTAGTGGTAGAGTGCTTCTCAAGCATGCACCAAGCCCTGGGTTCAATTACTTGGTAGCACATGTACAGGAAACCAGAAATGGTGCTATGGCTCAAATAGTAGAGCGCTAACTTTGAGAAAGCTCAAGCAAGGACAGTACCCAGGCCCTGAGTTCAAGCTCCAGGACTGACAAAAAAAGTTCAGGAACAGCTCCCAGTCCCTGAATTCAAGCCCTAGGACACACAAAGAAAGAGCAGAGAATAGTCTGGAATTGTGTGTGTGTGTGTGTGAAGGCACTTGGTCTTGAATTCAGGGCCTTGCTCTCGTTTGGTCTTTTCAGCTCAAGAATGACATTCTACCATTTGAGCCACCTTCCACATCTGTCTTTTTTGCTGTTTAACTGGGGATTCGTCTGCCTGACTAGCTTCAAACCTAGATCCACAGATCTCAGCCCCTTGAGGAGCTAGGCGTTCGCTGGGGGTGGCATGTTTTGACTAGCGTGAGGAAATCAGGACAGTGAAGGAAGTGCGTGAGGGAAGAATTTTACAGATATTTTCTGAGCTCCCGTCCCAACTCTCTCTTACCTTCCACTGCAGAAAGAGGATATTCATGATAGCAAGAAGAGGACAAGGGCCATTGGTGCTCTGGGTGATGATGGGGGTCCGCTCTCCCTTCCAGGGGATCCACTTTACACAGTAGACATCTAGCTCAGGCCGTCGGGTCCTGGGGGACTGGGGGAGCTCCTGGGGCCTGGAGCCTGCTCCTATTGTCTCTATTTCAGGTGCCGTCCCACAGGTTGGCCCCGGTGGATTTAGGGTAGTTTCAGGAGGAGGCGACTCAAGATTATCTCCCACCTGGGCAGGGAGCAAAGCTTGGTCTCCTGGCTTCTGCTCTCCAGCTGTTCCATCCTTGTCCCGCCAGTACTCCTCCTGTTCTGATAGGACCTCAAGGTTTTCAGAGGTGACTGCTTCGTCACTCCCGATCTTTTCAGGGGCTGGATGTTCTGGCTGCGGGTGTTCCATGGTGGGAAGGAAGTTGTTTGAAGGGCACTGAAGGTGTTTTCTGACCGCAGGGCACAATTGCCTAGGCCAATTGTGATACACAAAAGCAAGACCTGTCCAATAAGAAGACCACTGAAGCCAGGCATAGTGGCTTATGCCTGTAATCCTAGCTACTCAGGAGGCTAAGATCTGAAGATCTGGTTCAAAGCCAGCCCAGGCATTAATGTCTGTGAGACTCTCATCTCTAATTAACCACTAAAAAACCCGAAGTGTCGCCGTGGCTCTGGGGGTAGGGAGGTAACCTTGAGCTGAAGAGCTCAGGGATAGCACCCAGGCCAAATTAAAGTGCAATGACAAACAAAACAAAACAAGGCAAAACAAACAACAACAACAAAAAAACTGAAGAGAAGATAGAGAAAAATGGAGAGAACAAGGAATGAGATAGGGAAACATTAAACTATCTTTTCTTTTAATTTCTTTTTCTTTTCTTTTCTATTTTTTTTTCTTCTGGTACTAGGGCTTGAACTCAGGGCCTGGGCACTGTTCTTAAGCTTTTTCCACTCAAGGCTAGTACTCTAACACTTCAGCCACATCTCTACTTTGGCTAATGGAGATAAGAGTCTCATGAACTCTTCTGAGACCTGAGAATTACAGGCTTCAGTGAGCCACCCCTATATAGCTTAAAGCTATCTTAACACTGTTTGGGGCCTAGGCCTAAGGCCTAGCATGTACAAAACCCTAGGTACAATCCCTAGCACTGGTAAATTATTTTAAGAGGGTAAAATAACTACTGGGAATATGGCTTCATGGTAGAGTGCTTGCCTAGCATGCACAAAGCTGTGAGTACCATTCCTTGGTACCACATACACAGAAAAAGCCAGAAATGGCACTGTGTGGCTCAAGTGGTAGAGTGCTAGCCTTGAGCAAAAGAAGCTCAAGGACAATGCCTAGGCCCCGAGTTCAAGCCCCAAGACTTGCAAAAACAAAGAGGTCAAGAAGCAAAAGCAGACTATCCTAATGACTAATCTGAATTTTAGTTTACTTGGAAGAAAGGAATTACATCAGTAGCTCACAGCAGAGCTAGAATGGTGGAAAACATCCAGCACGCACACAGGTTCCTTGGGGATACCTCTCCCTGCCCCAGGGTTGAAAAGATTAATCATCACATAGTTGTTGGGTGGAGTAGGGATGCAAAGAGCCAGTCCCCAGCTCCTTAAAGTGACCTGTGGGTGAAGGGGAAGTGATTCTCCTCAAAGGCTCTGCTGAACCTTACACAATCCCAAGCCACCAGCCAAAAGGTTGTGGGAGGGGCTTCCTGTAGACTGGAGAGGAGAAATGTGGGTTGTGGAGGCTTGAGAGAGAATGGTAAGTACAGACTGGAGCAGCGAACACACTCCCTACAAATTCTTTCTGTAAGCTTCTCTTGATGGCTGGACTTGACACAGTAACTTCGTAACTTCTCTACAGCTCTTCTTTGTTCTCCCAACTGCCTAAACCCAGAGACACACTCTTGCCATATATATATATATAGTGGTGGTGGTGGTGGTGGTGGTGGTCGTAGGGCTTGAACTTGGCCTGAGCGCTGTCCCTGAACTCTTCAGCTCAAGGCTACCACCATATCCCTGGAGCCACAGTGCCACTTCCAGTGTTCTAGTGGTTAATTGGAGACTTTGTAGTGCCAGGGCTGGCTTTGAATCCTCAGATCTCAGCCTGCTAAGTAACTAGGATCGCAGGCAGACACAGTGCCTGGCTTTATCCATTATTTATATGGATATGTGTTCTTTATACCTGGTCCCATCTAGGTCATGATAGTTTTTAATTTTTATTAATTAATGTTTCTTTTTTCTTTTTTTTTTGCGCGCATGTGCGTGGGCACACACACGTGTGTGTATGTGTGTGTGTGTGTGTGTGTGTGTGTGTGTGTGTGTGTGTGTGTGTGTGTGTAGGTATTAGGGTATTAGGGCTTGAACTCAGAGCCTGGGTACTGTCCCTTAGTTTTTTCATTCAGGGCTAGTGTTCTACCACCTAAGCCACAGCTCTACTTCTGGATTTTTGGTGGTTAATTGGAGGTAAGATTCTCACATGCTCTTTCTGCCAGCTGGCTTTTAAACTCGATCCTGAGATCTCAGTCTCATGAATAGCTAGGATTACAGATATGATGAGCCATTGGCTTTCAGCCTCTTCCTTTTCTTTTTCTCCTAATTTGTGAACACTGGACCTGTTTAACCTGTTCTCTATTAGCATTAACCATTAGGTCAAGCACAGAGACAATTAATCAACACTGAACAGTAAATGATTAAGAAAAACCCCCATAAATCCTGCCTTCTGAAAACTATTTCTCTTCAATGCCCCTGCTTCCTTCCCAGCTCTTTAGTCAGGATAAAAATTAAGGAGAGTTAAGCACGGGTGGCTCATCCCTGTAATCCTAGCACTCAAATGGCTGAGATCTGAGGATCATAGTTGGAAGCCAGTCCAGGTTGTGGAGTCCATGAGACCTTTATCTGCTACTCAGAAAAAGCCAGAAGTGGTGCTGTGTGCTCAAGGGGGTAGAGTGCTAGCCTGTAGCACAAAAAAGTCTCAGGGACAGAGCCTCAGCCCTGAGTTCAAGCACCAGGAGAGGGAGAGGAAGGCAGAGAGAGGAGGGGATTAGGAATGTGGCTCAATGGTTGTGAGCTTGCCTAATGTGCACAAAGACCTAGATTCAATCCCCAGTACCCCCTCCCACAAATGGAGGGGGGATATCTATAAAATAAATTATAAATTGTAGTTAGAAATCATCTCTTTCTTCCTCCAGCTTCCTCTATAGCATCAGCATAGCTGATGTAGCTGATGATTTCTTCTTGGAAACCTGTAGGAGTTATGGGCTAGGGAAAAGGCCCAGAAGATAAGGATAAGAAACATTAAAGTTGAGCCTAGCTACTCAGGAGGCTGAGATCTGAGGATCTCAGTTCAAAGCCAGTTTGGGCACTAAAGACCAAAAGACCCTTATCTCCAATTAATCACTAAAAAATGGGAAGTAGGCTGTGGCTCCAGCGGTAAGTCAATAGCCTTGAGCTCAAGAGCTCAGGGACAGCGCTCAGCTAGGCACAGTGGGTCATGCTTATAATCCTAGCTACTCAGGAGGCTGAGATCTGAGGATCACAGTTAAAAAGCCAGCCAGAGCTGGGGCTTGAACTCTGGGCCTGGGCCCTGTCCCCGAACTCTTCAGCTCAAGGCTATCACCCTACCCTTTGAGCCACAGTGCCACTTCCGGTTTTCTGGTGGTTAATTGGAGTCTCATAGACTTTAGTGCTCTGGCTAAAATCTGAGGATCCAGGTTCAAAGCCAGCTCAAGCACTAAAAAGTCTAAAAGACTCTTATCTCCAATTAACCACCAGAAAACTGGAAGTGGTGCTGTGGCTCAAGTGGCAGGGTGGTAGCCTTGAGCTGAAGAGTTCAGGGACAGGGCCCAGGCCCAGAGTTCTAGGCCCATGACTGATTTAAAAAAAAAGGAGAAGAAAGAAAGAAACATTAAAGTTACTGAAATAAAAATAAGTCTAAAAGCTGGAAGTGGTGCTGAGGCTCAAGTGGTAGAGCTCTAGCCTTGAGAAAGTCCAAGGATAGTCAGTGCTCAGGCCCTGAGCTCAAGCCCAGGACTGGCAAAAAAAAAAAAAAAAAAAAGTCTAGTTACTCAAATTGATCAGCCTCCTGATTCAAATATAATCATGCTAGTTGCCTTTAGACTAGAAACAAAATAGCAAAAACTTACACCTTTACTCTCTTTTTCTGTCTGTTCTCCCTCACATATGGGACTCAGTATGAGCTTTGAAGCAGATGCTAGAGCCTGGGGAAATTGAAAAACCTTGAGAGTGTGAAGAAAAACAAGGCTCATTTTCTCCCCAGTGCTAGAAATATGGGGGCTGGGAAGTTATCTGGCCAGAGGGATGAGCCAGAAGAAACAAGCAGCTTAACACCTAAGGGAGTGGAGCCTCAGAGAATTGTTCAGAGGTAAGTGAGCAGGAAGGATAATATAGGGTCCAACCCCCCAATAAGGGACGCTTGTGATGGGAAGGACAAGATGTATTTCAGGGTAGGAAAGAATGAGATTGGGATTTTATCCTTCTCCTCCACGTTTCTTTTTCTTTCTTTCTTTCTTTTTTTTTTCCCCCAGTCCTGGGCTTGAGCTCAGGGCCTGAGCACTGTCCCTGGATTTTCTCAAGGCTAGAGCTCTACCACTTGAGCCTCAGCACCACTTCTGGCTTTTTTCTATGTATGTGGTACCGAGGAATCGAACCTGGGTCTTCATACATGCTAGGCAAGCACTCTACCACTAGGCCAAACTCCCGGCCCATCCTCCACGTTTCTTATCTCACTTCTTTTACTTCCTCTTCACCTGTCATTATCCTACGGTGGCAGATAAAGGACTTAAAGTAGCCTTGGCCCCTCACTAGCCAGTGGCAGTAAATAGCCCCAGAGTAGAAGTGTATCAAGTGTACTGGTCTGGATGTGGCTTCTAGAAGCCATTGTCCACTTCCACTTCCAGGGACCATCTTCTCCCCTCAAATCCCTTGCTAGTCTCCTCAGCCTGACACGAATCTTCAGACAAACAATGGTTTAGATTCCCCCACCCCTGACCCCCAGAAGTCCAATACCACTACCAAGCCCTGTCAAGCTGCTCCAGGGGAGAGAGGGCGGTTGGATTAGAGAGGAAAGGAAGGACCCAGCAGCGCCCGCCTCTGACACCCTGCTTCTGCCTCGGGTCTTTGGAGGGGGGAAGAAAAGATCCTTAAAACAAAGTTTGTCTTCTGTTGCTGTTTGGTTTGTTTTACCTTAAAGAGGTGGGTGAATGAAGCTCCGGGACTGTGGAGGGCTCAGCTCTCCGGCAGCTAGATGGGGAGAAGGGGTACCCGGGGGGGTCCCCGGCCAGCGCCAGCTGCTGCCTTCCACGGGTTGACACAGGTTTAGGAGCGCCGCCGTGCTAGCCAGGTCGTGGCCCCCTCCGGACTCCCGTCCGGGATTGGGGAGCCCCCCTCAGGGGGTGAGGACGGGCAGGGGAGCGGACCCGGTGCTCCCCGGGGTTCCCAGCGCCTTCACAATTCCTGAGGGGCCGGGTCCAGGCGCTGCCGTGCGCTCCGGGCCCTGACTGCACACTCGGGTTTTCCAGGGAAGTTTGCGGCTATTCCTCTTCTCTTTCTTTTCTTTTTTTCCCCATCGGGACAAAGGAACATGAATCAAGGACGAGCTTCTTAGAAGAGGAGGGGCCTACCCAGCATTGGAAGAGTTCCAGGGAGGGCCATCTGACCCGGCCGGCAGCCTGATGATCAGCAGAGAGAGAGGAACAAGGAGAGAAGAACAACAGACCCTTTCTCTTCCCTCCTCCCGCGCCTGGAAGGGACGGAGCGCTTGTGCCTCTCTGGTGAGAACAGGGAAGAGCATGTACCCTTGCTGGGCGGGGAGGAGCAGGGCTGGATGGCAGCGGCGCGGTGGCAGTCCTTCCTCCCTTCACCCCGCAGCCTTCAGTGCTCGCATCTAAAACTCCTGGTTCACAGAGCGGATTTGCATATTCACCCATATCATTTTTTTAAAATTCTGCTCTTGTATTTCTGGAGCCCTTAGAAAGTTCCTTTCCGATTTTTCCCTGTGCCATTAAAAAAAAAAAGTATAGAAATGAAACTGGTTGGGTTTGGGCACCCAGTGCACATAGAAGAGGGTGTGGAAGAATTCCAGGCTCTTGGAAGAGAGCACTGTAGGGAGAGAACCATGAGAGCAAGGGAGATTCACTGCCCCTAGCTTTAATTCCATATTCAGCCTCTTTCTTAGCTTCCACCTTGCTGGAGCAGAATAAGCTGACAGGAAGCTGGTGGTAAGGAATAAAGGAATCGATTAATAAATGAGGGGACATTTGATACATTTGATGACAAAGGGATTTTTTTTTCTTTATTACTCTGCACTACATTGGGGTTGAGAAGTGGCAACTAAGGAAAGTCAAAACCTAGCTCTATATTTTGATGTGTGTGTGTGTGTGTGTGTGTGTGTGTGTGTGTGTGTGTGTGTGTGTACTGGTGTTGAACTCAGTCAGGTTGCTGTTTCTTAGGTAGTTTGCTTAAAGCTGGTGCTCTACCCTGGAGCTTCTCCACTTCTGGCTTTTTGGTGTTTAATTGGAGATGAGAGTCTCACAGACTTTCCCTGGCTTGGAATAGTAATCCTCAGATCTCAGCCTCATGAGTAGCTAGGATTACATGTGTAAGCCAGCAGCACCCCGGTCCTAGCTTTCTACATTCTGAAGGGCCCTCCATAGTCTATTTACACAGCTGTCACAGGAGGAGCATTTTAAGCATCTCCGAAAGCTGAAAAATCAGTTGAAATAGTTAGGGGATCAAGAAGCACATTCAGGGTTATAACAGGCTAAGAATGGAATGAGGAGATATTTGTGGAGACTGAAGAAGACAAAACTACTGAGTTGTAAAGAAAAACTAAGAGTTGCACTGTAAAAGAACAGGAATAAAGCCGGGAGGGTGGCTCATGCCTGTAATCCTAGCTACTCCGGAGGCTGAGATCTGAGGATCAAGGTTCAAAGCCAGCCCAGGCACAAAAGGACCTGAGACTCTCAACTCCAGTTAACCTCTAGAAAATGGGAAGTGGGACTTGGCTCAAGGGTAGGATGGTAGCCTAGAGCTGAAGAGCTCAGGGACAGCGCCCAGACCGCGTTCCAGACCTATGACACTCCCCCCAAAAAAACAGGAATAAAAAATACGCTAATATCTTTCTAGCATGGAAAGCCACA
The DNA here is from genome assembly GCF_031878675.1 of Megascapheus bottae. NCBI lineage: Eukaryota > Metazoa > Chordata > Mammalia > Rodentia > Geomyidae > Megascapheus > Megascapheus bottae. Next base: position 41,656,064 of record NC_143518.1, on the reverse strand, counting down.
AAATTGGGGGAACGGGTCAGTTTGCTAAAGGGAGGAATTCAGGGAAGGAAAATGGAAAACTGTTTTGCCAGGTTTTAATTTACGCTGTCAATCAGCACGCTCATGGTGACCCGTATCTCTAATCTCAGCACTCTGGAAACCGAGGCTGGGAGATCTCGCTTCTACGGAAGTTCAGCAATCACCAAGAGGGGTTTCTGTGCCACAGACGCCTATGTGTCAAAGCTTTCAGGAAGTTGCCCCGCCCTCAACTGCTTGGGGGCGTTTTGGAACTTTTGAACTACGTCTCCCAGAAAGCCACGCGCCACGCAACCCCACCCCTTCGTTCTCTGGGCGGCGTCCCATGAGCCTCTGGGCGCAGAACTCCGCCTCCGCCGCTGGGGGCTGGCGGGCGTCGGAGGACTCCCGGAGTACCGGCTTACGTACTTCCTCCTGAGGTCGGAGGCCGAATCGCTGTATGGCGGGTTCGAGACCCGCCTCCCGGCTCGCCTCTAGCCCCTGAGTCCTGGGCGGGGTGTGTTCGCCGGGTTAACCCGTCTTCCACTAGAGGCGACGGCACACCTTGTGCTTCACCATGGAGGCTTACCTGCAGGGCTGTCGAGCTGCTCTTGAGGTAACGGATCCCTGTCTGGGATTGTAAGGAATGGAGCTTGGGGCTCCGGGGGATGGAGAAGACGTGGGAATCTGGCGAAGCCCAGACAGCCGGTGTGGGGCGGCCACCCACTTGCGGAAAAGGGGTTTGGGTCTGACCGGGAGTTTGACGAGCGGGAGGCGTCCGGTCTTTTGATTCCCCGCCTTCGGGGTCTGACCGAGAGCCGGTGGGGAGGAGGCGTCTCGGGTTCGCGTCTCGGCTCGCTGTCCCCCGGGTAAGTTCCCGCTGGCGGGTTTGAGCCCTGCCGCCGCCAGGCGAGCCCCGCGGGGTGTGCCTCCCCCCGCCCGCCCCTCTTGCGGTGATCTGCTCGGGGAAGCCCGCCGGCGAAGCTCGAAGGCGGGGACAGAACCTGGGTGCAGGGCTTGCTCTAAATGGCGGTTTCTCGGTGGTGGCCGAACTCTCTTGCTGAGCATTAAAGGTGGTGGTCTTGCGGTGTCACTTTGAGTCTGCGTATGTTAAGCCAGACGTATATAAGTTATTATGAGTTGACCCACAACCTGCATTCCTTTGCTTCCAGATTTCTGCTTGGCCTTAATGCCCACAAATTACATAAAAATCCCTACCCTCTTCTGGTAAGGATAGGCGCAATGTGTCTGAAATCAAAACATCGGAGTGTTTGGTAGCTTAGCGGGTTGGAGTCACTCCACCCTGCTGACTGGTCATGCAGCAGTAGGCTGCTGTCCTTTCCTTGTTAGCAGCACAAAGCGAGTCAGTGAGAATTTAGAAGGTCTCCCCTTACTCAGAGTTACACTGTCTCTGGACAAACCTAGACAGATGGCTGACAGATAGTCTTCCTTTTAGAATATCTTATCTGGGTGTGGTGGTCTGTGCCTGTATTCCAGTCACTTGGGAGGCAGGATGGTCTGAGTCCCAGAAAAAACAAAATAAACCAAACACTGAGGTCTGCAAATTCCTCTGCCTGTAAGTTCTGGTCTTTAACAAATCCTAAAAGTCACCTAATTCCTTTCTGGGATAAATGAATGCTCTCTTACTGGGATAAGGGTCAGTTTTAACAGAAATTACACCAAAGTTTTCTTTGTGAAAAATTTATGGGAAGTTGTTTTAATGCATAAGATAAATTGGAGCCAATCTTTTCTTTCTTCCCTCCCCTCTCCCTCCCTCCTACCCTTCCTTCCTTTTCCTTTCTCTTTCTCTTTTTCTTTTTCAAGGCAGGGCCTTCCTGAGTAACCAGACAAGTCTTGAAATACATGCATCAACCTCCCAAGTTCTTGTGTGCCTTAACACTTGGCTCCTTCCTCCTTTCTTCCCTCCCTTCCTCCCTCCTCTCTTTCTTGCCTGTCTTGGGGTTTGAACTCAGGGCCTAGACACTGTCCCTGAAACTCTTTGTGCTTAAAGCTAATACTCTACCATATGAACCACAGCTCTACTTCCAGCTTTTTCTGAGTATCTTATTGGAGGTGAGAGTCTCAAGGACTTTCCTGCCTGAGCTGGCTTCTAACCTTGATCCTCATATCTCAGCCTCCTCAGTGGCTAGGATTATAGGCATACACCACTGGCACCCTAGTCTTCTCTGCCTTTTTTCAGTCCCAAAGAATAAGAGGAACATGTTTGTTTCTAAACTTGTGAACTCCTTCACATGAGTTAGAATACTAAGCACCACACAGTCTTGCCAGGACTTGGGAAAAGAAGGAAATTACACTCTAGGGCTGTTGATAGGATATACCAGTGCTTGCCAACCATTTGAATTGTTTTAAATTGTAGAAAGTAGTAATTGCTGGGCCAGGAATTTGGCCTAGTGGTTAAAGTGCTTGCCTAGCATGCATGAAGACCCGGGTTCGATTCCTCGGTACCACATACATAGAAAAAAGCCAGAAGTGGTGCTGAGGCTCAAGTGGTAGAGCTCTAGCCTTGAGAAAGTCCAAGGACAGTGTTCAGGCCCTGAGCTCAAGCCAAAAAAAAAAAGTAGTAATTGCACATAGGAAAATATTAAATATGAATAGATAAAATGAAAAAGGGTTTTCAGCCTGATTCAGATCCCAGATCCATCCTGTTACACTACTGGTATAGAGAGATGAATTTAGATTAAACACACCATTCATTTGAATGCTGCTGTTAAATAGCTGTTTAATTATAACTTTTCAATGAATTGTGAATATTTGACTTTTGCACAAGATAGACACAGCTGATAATCCACCCATATCTCTGACAATACCATATTATTAGCATGTGATATCAGAAATTTTCTATAGCCTCCATCAATCCCTGAAGAGTAAGATATAATAGGCTGTTCCATTTAGAAGAAATCTTATTTATCCGGGCATGATGGTACATGTCTATAATTGCAGCATTCTTAGGAGGGTGAGACTGAAGCAGGATGATCAGAAGTTTAAGGCCTAATCTAGGTGCTGGTGTCTCACATTATAATCCTACCTACTCAAGAGGCTGAGATCGCAAGGATTTTGAATCAAAGCCAGCTTGGGCAGAAAAGTCTCCCATTTCTAAAATAACCATCAGAACGGTCAAGCTAGAGGCATGGCTCAAAGTGGTAAAGCACCAGCTTAACAAGCAAGAGGCCCTGTGTTTAAACCTCAGTAGTACACACACATTCACAGATGGGTACATGTGCACACACATATATACACACTTACCCACAATCCTATTTTATATCTTTTTCCTGGTAATTGATCTCTTCCTGTCTAGAAGTCAGCTTTCTCCAGGGTGGGGCTCTGTTCTAGTTGAGCTGTTCATCTAAGAAGGAAGGCTCTAAGGAGACTTTGGATAAGGAGTCTTGTACTTGTCTCTGGCATTAGGCAGAATAGGAGTGGCTGGCTCTCATCAGAAATTTCTAGTTCCTGCCAGGTGCAGTGGCTCATACCTATAATCCTAACTACTCAGGAGACTAAAATCTGAGGATCGAGGTTGAAAGCCAGCTCAAGGACTAAAAAGTCTGAGACTCTTATCTCCAATTAATCACCCTTATCTCCAATTAATCACCAGAACAAGGAAGTGGGAAGTTGGGAAGCAGCGAAGTATTGAAGCTCAAGTGGAAAGGTAATAGTCTTGAGCTGAAGAGATCAAGGACAGCGCCCAGGCCCAGAGTTCAAGTTCCATGACTGCTAAAATGAATTCCTAGTTCCTTTATCATTAGGGGTCCTTTTTTTTTTTTTTTTCCTGAATTTGCTTGTCTTTGCCTCTTTTTTAATTTTTTTCCTCTTCGGGTCCTGGGGCTTGAACTCAGGGCCTGAGCACTGTCCTTGGGATTTCTCAAGGCTAGCACTCTACCCTTAGGCCATAGCACCACTTCCAGCTTTTTCTGTGTATGTGGTGCCAAGGAATCGAGCCTGGATTGTCGTGCATGCTAGGCGAGCATTCTACCACTAACTAGGCTAAGCTCTCAGCCCCCTCTTCCTCCTCCTCCTTTTCTTCCTCCTCCTCTTCCTCCTCTACTACTACTACTACTACTACTACTTCTTCTTCTTCTTCTTCCCTTTCTCATTAACTATTTTTTATTATAATTAATAAAAGGGTTATATTACATTCACCAGATAGAAGGTGCATTACTTCACAAACATTGCTACCCTTTCTCATGTTTTTATCCCCATTTCCCTCCCCCCATCCTTCATTAACTATTTTGTGGAGGAGTTATCAGAGAATATTCAACTTCAGTGGTTTAGTGTGCCGGCCCTAACCTCCCTTCCTAGCTCCCCATTGAGGCCATAAAGAAAACATCAGGATAAGTATAATTTAAACTAGTAGAGGTCTTTTTAAGGGAAAAGTTTATATTTACTTGTGGCTCTTGGGTTGTATTTCTTTCATTGGCAGCTCCGGTTTCCTCATGCTTCTAAGTATAGCTGTATTTTCCCTTAACTCTTCCTCTGATGGTTAGAAAGCTGAGGCTGCTTGGCTTATGTTTTCAACCGTGTGTTGGGTGTGTGTGTGGGGCAAGATAGAGGGGAGAATGGCCCAGAGCTAGAAGTGTGGCTCAAGCTGTAGAAAACTAGTCTACCAAATACAACTCCAGCCCTCGGAGTCCAAAGAATGTAATTCGAATTCAGAGAATCTATAGTCACCCATAGCTCATAAACTGTGTTAAGGATTAGAAAGCACAACCATGAAGATAGTGAGCCCCTTAAGGTAGAAGTTAGGTTCTGTCTGAGAACTATAACTGTTGGAAGCAGGAGGTTGAAAAGAAGAGAATTGCTCTGGACTGGGTTGTAAGGAAGACTGCAAAGAAAGGGTGCTTTTAGATAGGACTAGAGTGAGCATGAAAGAGAAGAGAAACAAGATGGAAGGGGACAGGTCACTACTGTTTACGGAATAGCCAATTGATGCTATCTCATTTAACTTGATAGTTGTTAGTTCCAGTGTTAGCTTCATTTTCTTTTTTGTTTGTTTTTATGCCATACTAGGGCTTGAACTCAGGGTCTGGGTGTTGTCCCTTAGTGTTCTCACTCAAGGCTGGTATTTGGGCCACAACTCTACTTTTGGCTTTTTGGTGGTCACTTAGATATGTCTCATGTACTTTCCTGGCTGGCCTGGCTTTGAACCCTGATCCTCAGATCTCAGCTTCCTGAATAGCTAGGATTACAGGCATGAACCACCAGCACTCAGCCTCATTTCCTAATAGAATAAGCAGTAAAAAGCAAATCTGGGCTGGGAGTTTGGCCTAGTGGTAGACTGTTTGCCTAGCCTGCATGAAGACTCCAGTTCAATTCCTTGGTACCACATACATAGAAAAAAAGCCAGAAGTGATGCTGTGGCTCAAGTGGTAGAGCTCTAGCCTTGAGAAAGCCCAAGGACAGTGTTCAGGCCTGAGCTCAAGCCCAGGACTGGCAAAAAAAAAAAAAAAGTAGGGGCCGGGAGTTTGGCCTAGTCGTTAAAGTGCTTGCCTAGCATGCACGAAGACCTGGGTTCGATTCCTTGGTACCACATACATAGAAAAAAGCCCGAAATGGTGCTGAGGCTCAAGTGGTAGAGCTCTAGCCTTGAGAAAGTCCAAGGACAGTGCTCAGGCCCTGAGCTCAAGCCCAGGACTGGCAAAAACAAAAAAAAGAATCTCACAGACTATCCTGCCTGGGCTGGTTTCAAGCCTTCATCTTCAAATCTCAGTCTCCTGAGTAGCTAGAATTACAGACGTGAGCTACCAGCACCTGGCTTGAAGCAGCACTCATATTCAAATTTTGAAAAAGTGTTTTTTTTTGAGAGCCTCCTGAAGACAGCAGAAGTGTCTACCTTGTTCTGCTTTACTGTTTCTTTGACCTTTTTCTCCATGGGCAGGATCATATGGTTCCCCTGGGTTTCTATAGTTCCTCTCTAGAGAACACAGGATGCCCCTTCCTGCCTCAGTGAGCAGACTATCCACAGCCAGCTATTTCAAGTGTTTTGATGTCACTTTGGTCCACAGCCATCTGGTATGTGGTCCACAGTGTTTGGTATCCAGGAAACAAAGGGGCCTTTTCTGGTACGAGGATTAGGAGTTGTAAGTCAGAGGTTAGTAAGACTGAGAGCTTGTGCACAGAGTCCTCTTTGCTTTGGAAAATTTGCCCCACCCCAATATCTACAAGCTTTCATAATATATAGACATAATAATCAAGATAAAATAATTGTACATTATATATACAGGTATGTCATGTGCAATGATTAAATCAGGGTAAATAAGATGTGTATCTTGTGTGTGTGTGTGTGTGTGTAGAAGGGCTTGAACTCTTGTTCTGAATCAGTACCCCTCTCCCCCCAAGTGCTATTGCTCTGTTACTTAAGCCATACCTCTGAGTAGTTAGGATTACAAAAATGAGCCATTGGAACCTGACATTTTTTGTATATATGTGTGTGGGAGGATAGGAATTGAACCCACATGCTAAACACAACTTATATATAACAAAACTACCCACCCAGCCTCTTATCTTTGTGTGTTGGAAACATGCAAAAATCTCTGTACTGGTTATTTTGGAATATTCAGTTATTGTCAACTATAGTTACAGGTACTCTGTTATAGGATAGTAGACATCCTTGTGCATTAACCAGTCTTCTTCTCCACTGCCCCCTCAGGCTCTAGTAACTACTTCCTTGAGATCAGTTTTTTAGCTTCTACATGTAAAAATGTGTGATATTTCACTTTTTTAAAATTTTTCTTTTTTTTTTCTATGCCTGTTTTCACAGAAGATACTATTCTTTAGTTTAGTCCACGTTGCTGCAAATGGCAAATTCATTCATTTTTTGTTTTTTTTTGCCAGTCCTGGGGCTTGAACTCAGGGCCTGAGCACTGTCCTTAGGCTTTCTCAAGGCTAGAGCTCTACCACTTGAGCAACAGCACCAGTTCCGGCTTTTTCTATGTATGTGGTACTGAGGAATTGAACCCAGGTCTTTGTGCATGCTAGGCAAGCACTCTACCGCTAGGCACCAAGACTTTTTTAAATTTAAATTTTATTTATTTATTTTTACTACAATCCTTCTGCCTATGCTACCTGTGTAGCAGAAGTAAAAGCATAAATCACCATTGCCTAGCTTTTTTGTTGAGAAGTTTCAGGGGAGGTCTCAGTAGCTTTTTTTTTTTTTTTTTTTTTTTTTCGGTCATGGGGCTTGAACTGGGTGCTGTCCTTAAGCTCTTCAGCTCAAGGCTACTGCCCTACCCCTGGGCCTGGGTACTGTCCCTGAGCTCTTCAGCTCAAGGCTATGGCCCTACACTTGAGCCATAGCCCCATTTTCGTTTTCTAGAGATTAATTGGAGATAAGAGTCTCACAGCTTTGTATTGCCTAGCCTGGCCTTTGAACCTTGATCCTCAGATCTCACCCTCCTGAGTAGCTAGGATTACAGGTGTGAGCCATTGTGCCCTGCTCAGTAGCTTCTTATCTAGGCTGCCCGAGAGCCATAGTCCTCCCAGGCTCTGCCTCCCGAAAAGCTGGGATTACAAACAGGAGCCATGAAGAAATGGTCTATAATAATTCTTGAAGTACCTGCCTCATTGGGTTTGAGGATTCATTGATTAGTATTGTGAATGCACATAAAAATTTAAAAATAATTCCTGGCATACTCAAATGTTTAAAAACAAAGCAAGCCTCTGTCTCTGCTATTGTGGGCATGTAATCTAAACGTGCTTTAAGTGTGGTCATAGTTAGATGCTATGGTTGTTTGGTTGTTAGACTGTAATCTAACACTCTGGAGAATTGAGAGTTTGAGGCCAGTCTGGACTGCATAGTGAGATCCAGTCTCAAAACAGAAGAAGCAGCAGCAGCTAAGGCAAAAGGTTAATAATAGCAGCTTCCCCCCTTCCCCTCCATCTCCCTTCTCAGCATTCTTATCAGCAGCTGGACTTATAAGGCTTTAAAAATAAAAGTTCTTATTGCAGCAACTGTTGTTGATGTAACCTGAATCTGTCCCTTGGGTTGTACGGAGCACTTGGTTATTTGTGGTTATCACTGATACTTCTTATGATAGACTTTTTCTTTTTTTCTTTTTTGCCAGTCTTGGGCTTGAGCTCAGGGCCTGAGCACTGTCCTTGGACTTTCTCAAGGCTAGAGCTCTACCACTTGAGCCTCAGCACTACTTCCGGCTTTTGTCTATGTATGTGGTACCAAGGAATCGAACCCCGGTCTTCATGCATGCTAGGCAAGCACTTTAACCACTAGGCCAAACTCCCGGCCCCATGATAGACTTTTTCTATAGAATGAATTAGACCTTACTTTTTTTTTCTTTTTGCCAGTCCTGGGGCTTGAACTTAGGGCCTGAGCACTGTCTTTGGGTTTTCTCAAGGTTACTGAGTCACAGTGCCACTTCTGGAATTTTCTGTTTATGTGGTACTGGGATCGAACCTAGGGCTTTGTACATGCTAAGTAATCACTCTACTACTAGGCAACACTCCTGGCCCTTAGACCTTACTTTTTTTGTGTGTGTAGATCATGGCCTGGGTGCTGCCCCTGAGCTCTTCAGCTCAGGCTACCGCTTTATCCCTGGGCCTGGGTGGTGTCCCTGAGTTCTTCAGCTCAAGGCTACCATCTTACCATTGAGCCAAGCCCCATTTCTCATTTTCTAGAGGTTACTTGGAGCTAAGTCTCAGGTCCTTTTGTGCCGGGCTGGCTTTGAACCTTGATCCTCAGATCTCAGCCTCCTCAGTAGCTAGGATTACAGGCGTGAGCTACCATGCCCAGCCTGACTCAGATCTTAATTTTTGAACTTTATTTATTTTGGTCATTTTGGGGGATTGAACTCAGAGTCTGGGGCCTAAGCCTCTCTGAGCTCAAGGGAAGTGCTTTACTGATTGAGCCACAGCTCTACTTTCAGTTTTTGAGTGGTTAATTGGAGATAAGAGCCTCACAGACTTGGCCAGGCTTGGCTAGGCACAGAGGCTCAGGCCTGTAATCTTAGCTACTCAGAAGACTGAGATCTGAGGATCAAAGCTCAATGCCAGCCTGGGAACAAAAGGATCTGAGACTCTTATCTCCAATTAATCTCTAGAAAATGTTAAGTGGGGCTTGGCTCAAGGGTAGGTCAGTAGCCTTGAGCTGAAGAGCTCAGGGACAGTGCCCAGGCTGAGTTCAAGCCCCATGACCCATTAAAAAAAAAAAAAAAAAAGTCTTTAGTGCCCAGACCAGACTGGCTTTGGCTTTGAACCTTGATCCTTCTGAGTAGCTGGGATTATAGGTATGAGTTACTACACTGGACTACTGTCCCTGAGCTTCTTTTGCCCAAGGCTAGCACTCTACCACTTGAGCCACAGCGCTGCTTCTAGCTTTTTCGGTTTATGTGATAACTGAGGTCAAACCCAGGGCTTCATGCACGCACTAGACAAGCACTCTATCTCTAAACCATGTACCCAGCCCTTGAACTTTATTTTTAAAGACTCTTTGCCTAGACTAATGGTTTAGAATTTAAGAATTGTTATCCCTGGTTTGAAAATGAGGGTAGCAGATTGGGACACATAGCCAGGGGTGATAGCTAAAGACTGTGGCTTGAATTTACCAACTCCCCATGTGCTATTTTTGACTGTAGAGTGCCTAAAGAAGCATAAGAAGTCGGATCATTATTTACTGTCCTGTAAGATAATATTTAAGGAGACTACTTAGGAAAAGAATACTTTTCCACCAACTGAATATGTGTGGAGTTTGTGAAGCTTAGCTAAAGCCTTGAGGCCCTACTTGCTAAACCCTTATCCATGAAGTGAGGATCAGTAAGACTATCCCACTTCTTCCGTGAAGATCAGTGAGAGGATGAGTGTAGAAGCCCTGTGAGTACAAGGTGAATGGAAATGAAGAGATCACTTTGGCAGTTTCCCCTTCCTCCTCTCTAGGAGTCTCGGCCTCTACATGTCGTATTGGGAAATGAAGCCTGTGACTTGGACTCCATGGTATCTGCTCTTGCCCTGGCATTTTACATGACAAAGGTGAGTGTCTATATAAGCCCAGATTTGGATTCAAGACTCAACTCTGCCACAGGGGTAAATTAAACCCCTTGTCTGATCTCATGTCACTATCTGAAATGACAGTATTCTACAGTGTTGCTGTGAAAGCCAAATGAATATCTATATATAAGTCATAAAGCAACATTCCGATCGATAATCATTGAATATCTATGGGTGTCAGTGATCCAGTATGTATTTCTTCTGTCAAGTTACCTTTTTTTTTTTTTTTTTTTAAATGCCTGTACTGGGGTTTAAACCAGTTGCCGCATCTCCATTTTCAGCTTTTCTGACTAATTGGAGATAAGAGTCTCAGATTTCTTTGCCTGTGCTGGCTTAGAACCATGACTCAGATCTTAGCTTCTGGAGTAGCTAGGATAACAGGTATGACCCCCACTGGTGCTCAGCTCCAGGTTAGCTCTTAAGCACTGCTAATCACGTTTCTGCAGCAGCACTTCTATAACTAGGTCTTGACCATGCTACTGTAAGAGGGAAGGGGCATGAGGTCCCTTTGGAACGAAGGGTGAAGGTTCCATATCTGTCAGAGTCCATACATAGCATGAACTCCATACTTCTCAGGAAAAAAAAAAAGGAAAAGAAAACAAAAACAATTTTATTTTGGTCCAGTCCTGGGGCTGAACCCAGAGCTTGAGCACTATCCTTGGGTTTTCTCAAGGCTAGAGCTCTACTACTTGAGCCACAGCATCACTTCTGACTTTTTATGTGTATGTGGTACTGAAGAATTGAACCAGGGTCTTTGTGCATGCTCTGCAAGCACTCTGCCATTAGGCCAAACTCCCGGCCTCAAACCAATCCTTTTATTTTCAAGACTGGGTAATTGTGGCTTGGAGAAGATGGTAACTTGTTGAAGATTGTGTCTCCTTTGGTCTCAGTAGTCTTGTTCATTGAGCTATATATTGGCCAGCCCAGGCTTGTGACTGCCTCCTGTGTATTCTAAATCATTGTGATTCCTTCTTTTCATTATCCAGACAGCTGAAGCTGAGGAAATCTTTCTACCAGTTTTAAATATAAAACGTTCTGAGCTAACTCTGCGAGGGGACAACATCTTCTTTCTTCAGAAGGTTCACATTCCTGAGACAGTGTTGATTTTTCGGGATGAGATTGACCTCCATGCACTACATCAGGCTGGCCGTCTCACCCTCATCCTTGTTGACCATCACGTCTTACCCAAGTAAGAGATGGAGTTCCATTGATGCTTACTATGGACCATACTGGAATTTGGTGAATGAAATATAGAGAGAGGAATAAAGTAGTTTGTCTTCAGAAATCTTATAAGCTAGTTATGATTGATAACTTCATATCTAATATGGAAAAATCAATAGAAAATAGCATTAGTTTGTATGTTTATGGCATAAAGTTTTACACCATAATAAAAATAATCAAAAGAAATAATAAAAAGAATTTAAAATGTAGTTTTTCAAACTAAAAAAAAAACTCCACAATAGTTTAAATCTTCTTTGGTATTTAAGATTTTTATAGCAGATATATTATAATAGAAACTTTGAGGGCTGGGAGTATGGCCTAATGGTACAGTGCTTGCCTAGCATACACGAAGCCCTGGGTTTGATTCCTTGGTACTACATACACGGAAAAGGCCAGAAGTGGTAGAGTGTTAGCCTTGAGAAAGCTCAAGGACAGTGCCCAGGCCCTGAGTTCAAGCCCCAGGACTAGCTAAAAAATAAAAAGAAGGAGGGAAGAAAGAAAGAAAGGAAAAGAAACTTTGAAAGCTCATGCCCATAACCTTAGTACTCATGAGACTGAGATCCAGCATATCAAAGTTCAAAGCCAACTTAGGCAGAAAAGTCCCCAGAGACTGTCCATCTCCAATTAAGCAGCAAAAAAATGTACAACTGGAAGTGTACTAGTGCTAGCTGAACAAGCAAGACAAGACCCTGAATTCAAACCTAGGTACTGGCAAAAAAAAAAAAAAGAAAAGCCTGCCAAGCCAGGTACCAGTGACCATAGTCCTAGATACTCAGGAGATTATCTGAAGACTGCAGCACAAAGCCAGCCTGGGCAAGAAAGTGGAACTGTGGCTCAAATGGTAGCAAAGGTTATTCCTAAATAAACTTGTAGTGATTTTAGAATAGTATGTTAGTGTATACATAGCTTACTTATATCTGTTTAACAAATGTGCATATATATCTGTGATATATATGCCCATCTTGGGATTTGAATTCATGGCTTGGATGCTGTCCCTGAACTTCTTTCATTCAAGCTAGTGTGCTACTACTTGCTCTACCACAGCTGTACCACAACTCCATTTCTAGCTTTTTTGGTAGTTTATTGGAGAATATCATGAACTTTCTTGCCCAGGCTGGCTTCAAACCTCAATCCTCAGGTCTTAGCAGCCTTCTTAATAAGCTAAAATTACAGGCATGAGCCACCAGTGCCTGGCTCTACCTCTAATTCTAATTCTAAGACTGGAAAAGCTGCCCTCCCCCCTCAAAAAAAAAAAAAAAAAAACCAGCTTGAGTCCAAGACTTCCTAAAATTGGTTTACTGTCTGCAAATCTTAAAATGCATACTTTTTCCTTAAGTATACCATGATTGGAGCAAGAAAGTATTACGTAGAATACTGAACTCTCAGTGCATCTCCCAATTCACTCACTGTAAACTGAGAGGATGAAGATAAAGTACAGTCTGTTTTTCTGAAACTTCCAGTCAGGAAGAGAGCACGAGGCGGTCAGTCTGGGAACAGAATATAGATGCTGGGACATAGATTCAGCATACCTGAGGAGAATTGAAGGCATTGGGAAAGTTTTGTTTTTTTGTTTTTTTGTTTTTTTTTTTCCCCATTGGTTGTAAGGCTTGAACTCTGGGCCTGGTCGCTGTCCTTGAACTCTTCAGCTTAAGGCTACCACCCTATACCTTGAGCCATAGTGCCACTTCCAGTTTTCTAGTGGTTAGTTGGAGATAGGAGTGTCATGGACTTTTAGTGCCCCGGCTAACTGGCTTTGAACTGCGATCCTCAGATCTCAGCCTCCTGAACAGCTAGGATTACAGGTGTGAGCCTCCACGCCAGGAAAGGTTTTGTAGCAGAATTGACCCTTGATCTCAGTCTTAAAAGCATTCTAGGTGTTCACTGCCTAAATGGAAGGGGAGACGTTTAAGAAAGCCATTCTAGACTAAGGGAGTAATTAATAGAAGCAGAGCAGGCAGGCATGCAATAGCATTGTGATTTAGGGGGACTGAATTTGTTTTGCACAGCTGAAGCATAAAATTGGAGGGGAAAATAGGACATGGGAAGTAATGAGACTAAGAAGATAGGCAGGGGCAGATGACAGAGGCCTTGCAGGCCCTTTTAAGAGAGTGGAGTTTTTTTTAGGTGGTGTTATATTTATTCCTAACAATGACATTTGCTTTTTTCAAATGATCATTGAAGGCTTTGTGAAGGACAACTTAAGAGTGCCCTTCATCTGAAATAGCGATTAGTTAAGCAACTATTGAAATAGTCCAGATGAGAAATATTGAGGACCTCAGACAAAGCAGTGGTAGTGCTCTGAAAGGGATAGCTTGGATAAAATCCTCAGTACTTGGGTGACCTGCATGGAATTTGAGTGTTGAGAGGTTTGAGGGAATGAGTGAGAATTTGATGGGAATGGAAGAACCACTAAGAAAAGCAAAACATGTTTAAATACCATTTCACATTCAACATTAGAGAATGGGGAGGTATAAAGCAGAGGTAGACCTGACCAGCAGTCTCCATGTTTGTCTGAGACATGGATCTTCAACGATTCAACTATATTGGGAAGGCTAGAAGAAGCTGAAGTGCCCCTGCATATGTGTCTTTTACCCTTCCTCCTCACAGGAGTGACAAAGCTCTGGAGGAGGCAGTAGCAGAGGTGCTAGACCATCGACCCATCGACCAGAAACACTGCCCTCCGTGTCATGTTTCAGTGGAACTGGTGGGATCCTGTGCCACCCTGGTGACTGAGAGAATCCTGCAGGGGGCACCAGAGATCTTGGACAGGCAAACTGCAGTCCTTCTGCATGGTAAATGTTGTCTGACTGGTTTAAAATCTAGACTCTGCCAGCCTATCTACATGATCTCAAAGCCATTTAGCTCATGGATGGGGATGAGATTCTTTTGGAAACAGGCATTCAATCACCTAGGGAATGTTTTGTTGGAAAAGGTATAAAAGAAGCACTAGGCAACAGGCCTTGAAGCTTCCTATTGTTCATAGCAGTATTTAATCCAAAAGATAAGATCTGATAGCACTTCCACCAGGAAATACGTGTCCTTAAGTGAATCTCTTAATCTTTTTCTCATTTCTCTACTTATAAAAGAGAATTGATTATCTCTTTCAATTTAAAAATTGTTTGATGGGATTTGGCCTGCTGAAAGATGTATTTGATGACATTATAAAATCCCAAGGCTCTTCTGTCTTCTTCCCATTTCCCTATTTATTTATTTTTGCTAGTCCTAGGGCTTAAACTCAGGGCCTGAGCACTGTCCTTAGGCTTTCTCAAGGCTAGAGCTCTACCATTTGAACCATAGCACCACTTCTGGCTTTTCCTATGTATGTGGTACTGAGGAATTAAACCCAGTCTTTGTGCATACTAGGCAAGCACTCTACTACTAGGTCAAACTCCTGGCCTTTCTCTACTTTTTAGATTAAATTTGGAGGTCTTAACCCAGGATACTGAGTCAGTCAGCTGCTGTTTCTTGTGTTGTTTTCAGTGAGTTTATCCTGCAATTCTCTTCTGTGTTGTTTCTGCTTAGTTTGAAGGCTTTATGTGTTCTATGTTTATAAGTGGTTGAATCACAGGATTAAAATTTTGCACTCTCCCTTCCTCAGGAACCATCATCCTGGACTGTGTCAATATGGACCCTAAAATTGGAAAGGCAACTCTAAAGGATAATAAATATGTGGAAAAGCTGGAGGCTCTCTTCCCAGATCTACCCAAAAGAGACGATATCTTTGAATCCCTACAGAAAGCAAAGTTTGATGTGTCAGGTATAAAATCTCAACTTGAGATTCTTTCATAGGAATAGACAAGTGGATAAGCTTTGTTCCTTTGTGTGTGTGTGTGTGTGTGTGTGTGTGTGTGTGTGTGTGTTTTGTTTTTTGTCTTTTTTTTTTTTTTTTCCCAGTCCTAGTGTTTGAATTTGGGGCCTAGGCACTGTCTAGAGTGTCTTTTGTTCAAGGCTAGCACTTTAACGCTTTAGCACTTGAGCCACAGTGCCACTTCTGGCTTTTTCTGTTTATTTGAAAATGAGGAATTGAACCCAGGGCTTCATGCATGCTAGGCAAGTCCTCTGCCACTAAGGCACATTCCCAGCCTTATGTTCTTGAATGCCATCTAAACACTTTTAGAACATGCATAATGATTTAGTTTTGTACCAGAGAGAAGTGAAATTGGAACATTTGAGTCTGATCATTAACTGAAGAATCATTTACTGGATTATTCTCTTCTAGCTCTTGGGTAGAATGAGGAGGTATGGTGGTGTACAGTTAAAATCATAACATGAAGCCAGGAGTAGTGGCTCTTGCCTGTAATCCTGGCTACTCAGGAGGCTGAGGTCTAAGGATCGAGGTTCAAAGCCAGCCCTGAAACTAAAGAATGTGAGACTCTTATTGCCAATTCATCACTAAAAACAAACAAACAAACAAACAAAAACCCAGGAAGTGGCGCTAAGGTTTAAGGGGTAGGATAGTAGCCTTGAGCTAAGAGCTCAGGGACAATGCCCAGGCCCAGAGGTAGAGTGGTAGCCTTGAGCTGAAGAGCGCAAGGACAGCACCCAGGCCTAGAGTTCAAGCCCCATGACCCACAAAAAGAAAGAAAAGAAAAAAAAAAATCATGAGTTTGAGGCTCATCTTGGCCACAAAGTAAGATCCTGTCTAAAAAAAGTCTCAGGTTTAAGTCAAATTTGAGGATATAGGATGTATATCCTAATAAATTACCAATGAGCTATGTAATTGGTTAGAGGCAGAAGAAGCATTTAGAGTGACTATATAGGGCTGCAGGTGTGGCTCAGGTGATAGAGTGCCTGCTTGGCAAACAGGAAGACAAGTTAAAACCCCAGTACTCTAATAAATAATAATGTAAGAATAAAAAAGATGAAGAGAACAAAAATATCCATAATCTCCAACCCACCTACCACCCATCCAATGAAAAGAAAAAGAAAGAGGACTGTCTAGGGGAGAGGCAAGGAGGAGACGCTGGGGGTTAAAGAGGGTCAAAGTATACCCATGCGAATGTGTGTGTGTGTGTGTATGTACATGTGTGTGTGCGTGCATGAGGGAACACATATATGTGCATATACATGGATGATAACATAATGAAATTTACCAAATGTTGTTTAGAAAAGGGAGATGTTGGCCCAGGAGCATAGCCTAGAGGTAGAGTGCTCACCTTACATGTACAAAGCCCTAGGTTTAATTTCTCGGGATTACACACTCAGAAAAAGCTGGAAGTGGTGCCCTGGCTCAAGTGGCAAAGCAGTCACCTTGAGCAAAAGGGTCCAAGGACAGTGCCCCAGGACTGGCAAAAAAAAAAAAGTTGGGGGGTGGGGGGAGGAGAAGTTGGATAGGGCCTTAGGGAACATAATAAAGGGGATGAACTCATTCAATCAAAAGTATACTGTGCAGGGCTAGACTACCTGACTAGAAAGCATAAGACTTAAGTTCAAACTTCAGTACCATCAGTCAGTTCCAAGTATACTGTACATATAGATGAAATTATGACAATGAAACCCCCTTGTACTAATTGAAAAGAAGTGGAATGAAAGAAACATATACATATGCTTTTAGAAATCTAAAGCAATACAGAAATGGGAGTGGAGGGGCTGGGGTATAGCTCAGTGGTACTGTACCCGCCTGTATGCTGAAGGCCCTGAGTTTAGTCCCCGGACTTGAAGAACAAATAGCAAAGGAGCAGGAGAGGTGAAAGCTTCTCTTTTCCCTTTCATCTTTCTATATAAAGTCCCTTTATCTAAAGGTTACCACTGTGACCCAATTATTTAGTTAGTTTATTATAAAATGACATTTTGAGTTTTCTCTCCCATTTGTTGTAACAAAGAGAGCCTATGTTTATCCTTTTCCTTATTCTTCCCAGCCTGGTGTAGGGATCTGGGTCTCTGCCCATATTCCTAATCTCTCATCTATTTCCTAGGACTGACCACTGAGCAAATGCTAAGAAAGGACCAGAAGACCATTTATAGACAAGGCACCAAAGTGGCAATTAGTGCAGTATACATGGATTTAGAGGTAAGAGCAAGTTGTGGGTGAATGGGAAGGGAAAACTTTTAGCTGTAGATATGACTTTGCCCTCATTCTCAGCTTAGTTTTAGAATATCTCTGTACCCGCTATCTCCTCTGTGACTCTCTAGTCTATCATCTTACTGTACCACATACTAGTTTCACTTTCCCTGCTTCCACTTTTGTACCTCTTCAAATTACTCTCCCCACAACTAGATAAATCCTTTTGAGATATGAATTACATCATTCTGATCACTTCTCCTTACTTCCTTTCCATTGTAATTGTACTTCTAATATAATCTAAAGGACTCACTGTGTTCATAGGAACCACCTGTGTGTGTGTGTGTGTGTGTGTATACACATATATGTATGTATGTATATATATATATTTTTTTTTCCATCTCAAATCAGACCCTTGTCTTCCTTCCTTTCTTTTTTTTTTTTTTTTTTTTTTTTTTTGCCAGTCCTGGGCTTGAGCTCAGGGCCTGAGCGCTGTCCTTGGACTCTTTCTCAAGGCTAGAGCTCTACCACTTGAGCCTCAGCACCACTTCCGGCTTTTTTCTATGTATGTGGTTCTGAGGAATCGAACCCGGGTCTCCATGCATGCTAGGCAAGCACTTTAACCACTGGGCCAAACTCCCGGCCTTCCTTCCTTTCTTTCTCTCCCCTCTCTCTGTCTCTCTGTCTCTGTCTCTTTTGGTCAGTCATGGGGCTTAGACTCTGGGCCTGGGTGTTGTCCCTTAGTTCTTCAGCTCAAGGCTACGGCCCTACCCCTTGAGCAACAGAGCCACTTCCAGTTTTCAAATGGTTAATTGGAGATAAGAATCTCTCGGTCTTTAGTGCCCTGCCCCTGCCCCAGTCTTTAGCAACCTGCCCTGATGGCTTTGAACTGTGATCCTCAGATCTCATCCTCCAGAGTAGCTAGGATTACAGGCTTGAGCTACTGCTCTGGCCCTGAGCTTTCTTGATAAAAAACTAGTCCTCTATCATTTTGAGCCACAGTGTCACTTCCAGCTTTCTGATGATTAATTGGAGAGAAGAGTCTCATGGACTTTCCTACCCAGGCTGGATTTGGACCTTGATCATCAGATCTCAGCCCCAAGAGTAGCTATGATTATAGATAGGTGATTATAGATAGGTGAGAGCCAGTGATGCCTGGCTGACCCTTGTCTTTTTCTAGGACCTCATTCCAACCCCACTTGTGTACTCATAGTCCTGCAGTCCTACATGCACACCTGTTTTCTTTTTGTTTCTAGAACCATTAAACTCAAGCCTTTGAACTTGATTTTCTCTTTGCATAGCTGGCTTCTTATCATTCAGGCCCAACTCAGATGTATTCCGTTTTTTCTGTTGTTGTTTGCTTTTGTTCTTTTGCCAGTCTTGGGTCTTGAACTCAGAGCCTGGGCACTGTCCCTGAGCCTCTTTGTGCTCAAGGCTAGCACTCTCCTACCTGAGCCACAGCACCACTTCTGGCTTTTTCTGAGTAGTTAATTGGAGATAAGAGTCTCATAGACTTTCCTGACTGGGCTGGATCCTCAGTTCTCCATCTCCTGAGTAGCTAGAAGCATAAGAATGAGCCACTAGCACCCAGCTTCATGGTTCTTTTTTTTTTTGGTGAGGCATGGAGCTTGAACTCGCCTGAGTGCTGTCCCTGGGCTCTTCAGATCAAGGCTACCACTTACCCCTAGGCCTGGGCATTGTCCCTGAGCTTTTCAGACTACCACCTTACCCTTGAGCCAAGTCCCACTTCTCATTTTCTAGAGGTTAACTGGAGATAAGAGTCTCAGGTCTTTTTAATGCCTTAGCTGGCTCTGAACCTTTGGCCTTTCTCAAGGCTAGTACTCTTCTACTTGAGCCACAGTGCCACTTCCAGTTTTCTGGTGGTTAATTGGAGATAGGGGTCTTAGGACTTCTGACTTTCACATTCAGGCTGGCTTTGAAGTGATCCTCAGATTTCAGCTTCCTGAATAGGATTACAGGTATGAGTCACTGGCACTAGGCTTTAGATATTTTTTTAATAGGTCACAAAGATTTTTTGTTGATCAGCAGCCCTAAGCCTTGATCCTTCTCCATTTCTTCCTTTCCAGGCCTTTCTGCAGCGATCCAACCTTCTAACAGAGCTCAGTGCTTTCTGCCAGGCTCACAGCTATGATGCCCTGGTTGCCATGACTATCTTTTTCAATGCTCACAATGAGCCGGTGCGGCAGTTGGCTATTTTCTGTCCTCATGTGGCACTTCGAATGTCGGTGAGTCTTCATCCCTTTCCCAGCATGAGCCCTCCAAGAGCTCATTCAGATCTGTGCTATAAGGGCCTTTTCTTGGTCCTCATCTTTTTTTTTTTTTTTTTTTTTGCCAGTCTTGGGCTTGAGCTCAGGGCCTGAGCACTGTCCTTGGACTTTCTCAAGGCTAGAGCTCTACCACTTGAGCCTCAGCACCACTTCCAGCTTTTTTCTATGTATGTGGTACCGAGGAATCGAACCCGGGTCTTCATGCATGCTAGGCAAGCACTTTAACCACTAGGCCAAACTCCCAGGCCTTGGTCCTCATCTTTATATAGAGGTTCTGTGAACTGCTTCTAGGACCTCTCACCCTGCTTTTTTCAATACTCTACACACGTGAAAATCCATAGTTATAGAGATATTAAACAAAATTCCTGCCTATTAGGAACTTGAAATTTGGTTAGGAGGAAATGTTACAAATGTGGAATTAGAATTTAACTCTTGGTTTAATCAGTAATTTCTCTCCCTTGAAAAGCACTTTCTCTTCTGTTGCCCTGACATAGATGTTAGAGAGGGCTAGAGATACAGTTTAGTAGTAGAGTACTTACCTCCTATATTTGAGGCCATGGGTTCAATGCCCAGGACCACACGAAAAAGCCAGATTCCCAGTAGCTTATGTCCGTAGTCGAGAGGCTAAGATTGGGATGTCACATTTTGAGTCAGCCTGGACAAAAAGTTCACAAGACCCAGTATCCCCATATCAACCAATAACTAGTATGGTTGTATGCTTATTATCCCCAGCAATACAAAAAAAGTATAAATAGAGAATCTCAGTCTAGGCCAGTTTGTGCAAAACTGTATCTCAAAAGTATTGAGAATACGGGCTGGGAATGTGGCTTTGTGGTAGATGGTTTGCCTAGCATATATATGAAGCCCTGTGTTCGATCCTTCAGTACTACATAAACAGAAAAGGCTGGAAGTGGCGCTGTGGCTGAGGTGGTAGAGTGCTAGCCTTGAGCAAACAAAGCTCAGGAACAGTGCCCAAGCCCTGAGTTCAAGCCCCAATTCTGGCAAAAAAAAAAAAAAAGACAAGAGCAAAAAAGACTAGAGGTGTGGCTCAGATGGGAGAGCACATGCCTAGCAAGCACGAATACCTGAGTTCCCAGCTCAGTGATATCCCCCACAAGCCCCCAAAAGAATTTTTTTTTTGTCAGTTGTGGGGCTTGAACTCTGGGCCTGGGCACTGTCCCTGAGCTTTTCAGCTCAAGGCTACGACCCCTAGCCCCACTTCCGTATCCTGGGGGTTAATTGGAGATAAGAGTCTCAAGTCCTTTTGTGCCCAGGCTGGCTTTGAACCTTGATCCTCAGATTGCAGCCTCCTCAGATTACAGGCATGAGCCACTGCACCTGGCAGGAGATAATTTTTCTACTATGCAACATTTCTGGATTCATCTGTATGGTATGAACTCTATAGGACAATGATAAAGGACCAGGTTTGTTTCCTTTTTGGCCTTCCACTGGTCATCTCTCCTAACTCCTCTGGTTTTTTTTGTTGTTTGTTTTAATCTCTTGGAAAGATTAGTGTCTGAATGCACTTAGGGCACTTTGGGTTGCTCAGACCCTATGGAGACTGCTAAAAATAAAATATAGCCAGATAGAGGCTGGGAGTTTGGCCTAGTGGTAGAGTGCTTGCCTAGCATGCACGAAGACCCGGGTTCGACTCCTCGGTACCACATACATAGAAAAAAGCTGGAAGTGGTGCTGAGGCTCAAGTGGTAGAGCTCTAGCCTTGAGAAAGTCTAAGGACAGCGCTCAGGCCATGAGCTCAAGCCCAGGACTGGCAAAATAAATAAATAAATAAAAATTAAATATATATTTTATATATACACATAGCCAGATAATCCTTTGTGTTCACGAAAGGTCTATCTTCGCTGTCTTTTTTGTCTTTGTTGTCTCCTCCTGGAAGACAGTATTCACCATAACAAGACTTTACTCACCATAATAGAGTTCTGACATTGTGGGAAGAAGTAGGTCTAAAAATTGTTCTGGATATGGTAGCACACACCTGTAATCCCAGCACTCCAGAGGCAGAGGCAGGAGGACAGTGAGTTTAGGGCTAGTTTGAGCTATTTAACAAAACTATGTCCCCAAAAGTAAAATCAAATCAGCACTGGTGGCTCATGCATGGAATCCTAGCTATTCAAGAAGCTGAGATCTGAGGATCATGGCTTCAAGCCACCTTGTTCAGGGAAGGCCATAAGATTCATCTCCAACACACTACTCAGAAAAAGCTGGAAATGGTGCTGTGGCTTACCTGGTAGAGTACTAGCCTTGAGCCAAGTCAGGGATAGCGTCTAGGCCTTGAGTTTAATTCAAGCCTCAGGACCCACCTGCCTCGAGCCCTTCCCCACATAATTATAAACTCAGAAACCTGTTGAAATTGTTTTAAGAAGGGGAGGAGTGAGAGAGTGATGGAGAGAATGAATCTGATCAGGGCTCATTGTAAAAAAATATGAATACATCAGAGCAAAACCCCCTGGAACAACCAATAGGTACAAAATAAAAAAACAACAAAAGGAATAGGCCGGGAGCATGGGCTAGTAGTAGCATGCTTGCCCAACATGCACGAAGCCCTGGGTTCGATTCCCCTGAACCACATACAAGAAAAGTAGCGCTGTGGCTCAAGTGGCAGAGGGTTAGCCTTGAGCAAAAAGTGTCCAAGGACAGTGCCCAGGTCCTGAGTTTAAGCCTCACGACTGGCAAAATCAAAACAAAGAAACAAAAAAACAAGCAACCACAACAAAAAAAAACAACAGGAATCAGGTCAGACAGAGCCAGGTTGAGGATTGTGGTTTGAAGCCAGCCCAAGAAGAAAAGTCTGTGAAACTCCTGTCTCCAGTTAACCACCAAAAAACCAGAAAGGAAGCAAACCAATGCTTTTCTCACAGGCTCAAATGGTAGTGCACTAGCCTTGAGTGGAAAAGGCTAAAGGACAGCACTCAGACTCTGAGTTCAAATCCCAGTATCGGCACAAAACAAAAAACCCACTAGATTAAAAGCTGAGGGCTGGGCTGGGAGTTTGGCCTAGTGGTTAAAGTGCTTGCCTAGCATGCGTGAAGACCGGGGTTCGATTCCTCGGTACCACATACATAGAAAAAAGCCGGAAGTGGTGCTGAGGCTCAAGTGGTAGAGCTCTAGCCTTGAGAAAGTCCAAGGACAGTGCTCAGGCCCTGAGCCCAAGCCCAGGACTGGCAAAAAAAATAAATAAAAGCTGAGGGCCCCGAGTCCTGGTTCAATTCAGATTTTACTATCACCCCCATGTTCTCACTCCAGATAATGTCTCTGAGCTCAGATTTCCTTATTAAAATGAAGTATATGATCTAAAATGTTCTGCTTCTACTGTATTAGAGATGTTCCTTTTGTTGCAAGCATTAAAACTGAAGTCTGGATAACAAAAACTTTGCTCCTCTGTCCAAGCCCCTTGCTTAGGAGCCTCAGCTCTTTGCACCCCAAGCTCTTTATCACTTCCCCTCTTGTCTCCTCTGCAGATCTGTGGAGTCCTGGAACAGTCCCACTCGCCAGCCCTGAAGCTGACCTCTCTCCCAAGCACCCACCCTAACCTCCAAGCATATCTTCAAGGCAACACACAAGCCTCTCGAAAGAAGCTTCTGCCTCTGCTCCAGGAAGCCCTGTCGGCATATTTTGACTCCATGAAGATCCCTTCAGGGCAGCCCGAGACAGCACACCTGTCCAGGGAACAGGTGGACAAGGAATTGGACAGGGCAGGTAGCACCCTGATTTCTGGACTGAGTCAAGATGAAGAAGACCCTCCACTGCCCCCTACACCCATGAACAGCTTGGTAGATGAGTGCCCCCTGGACCAGGGGCTGCCCAAGCTCTCCGCAGAGGCAGTCTTCGAGAAGTGCAGTCAGATCTCACTGTCCCAGTCTACCAATGCCTCTCCATCAAACAAGTGACTCTGGGGAGAGGAAAGGTGGGAACAGTAGGGGAGGTGGCTTAGCCCACCTCTAGTGCATGTTTTGAGATGTCCAGCAAGTTCAGCGATGGTGTCTTTATTGCTCCAAGAATCTAGTGTACTGTTCTGATAAAACTGTGAGGAGAAAGAAGGGAAGGAAAGCAGCTGCTTTTAAGATTGGCTTTCTGCCTTTTCCCTCCAATCTCTATCAATCAACTTTTATTATTTAATTTTATTATTTAAATCTGCACTGACTTTCCTCACTGTCCTAGCAGAGGGGACAAAAAAAAAAAAAGAATGTAGACCCCCGAAAGTGCCCTGAGTAAAGATTCTGAACAGAACCAGTATCTGTCATAGAATTCATTTGTTGCTGGTGTCCATGAATGCATTTATTCATTTTCTTCATTCAAGTGTTCATTCAACCAAAAGAATGTGAGTTAGAAACTCTTATTCCAGTTTTCAGCCTTCACTAGATTTTTAACTCTCTGTCTCCTTTTTTTTTTGGGGGGGGGGGGCCAGACTGGGGCCTGAACTCAGCCTGGGCACTGTCCTTGGACACTTTTTTGCTCAAGACTAACATTCTGCCACTTGAGCCACAGCACCACTTCTGGCTTTTTCTGTGTATGTGGTACCCAGGAATTGAACCCAGAGCTTTGTGCCTGCTAGGTGAGCACTCTACCACTAGGCCACGCTCCTGGCCCAGATTTTCAACTCTTTTGGCCCCAGTAAGGCAACAGTGTTCGATTGAGAGATTTGAACTTTTATCTTCTGAGTTTATTGAAACTATTTCGTATCTTACTTGGAGCATATTGGAGTCCCATTATCTTCTGTCCTGACTTTCTCTTTCTCTGGGTCTCACTCTCCCAGAGCCAAAAGAACCCTGAAGATCCCTGAGAGTTTAGTTTGATTTTGATACTGGGTTTTGAACTCAAGGCCTCCAACTTGCTGGGTGGGCACTGTACAGATTGATAGACAATTGGAACCCAATCTCTGGTTCTAGAGAGTTCAGAAGGCATCCAGAAAGACCTTAAGACTTTGTAGGTACTTTTCCCAAAAGACAGCCAAACAGGAATAAGAACTCTGGTCTGTCCTCTTACAGAAGACAGTACCCCCTCCCCCCTTTCTCTTTTCTGTTCATGTTAAAAAGCAGCATGTAGCTCTTAATACTGACTGCCACTGACTGTGTCTTTTGACAGGACATTTCCTTACTTCAGGTCTCGTTTTCCTCATCTGTAAAACAAGGGTTTGGACTAGATGTTCCCTGGTATTCTGTGATTTGTCTCTGGTTGCCATGCTTTCTCTCCTCTATTTCTCTGTATTTTCACCTGGAATGCTCGGGGTCACTGGACTATGTGTGTTTTTTAAGTGTGATGGTACCAAGAAGATGTAGCCTCATGTAGCATGTACAGGGGTGCCATTGATTCATACCATGAGGACCCAACTAAGAGCTCCCTCCACTGACTTATGCATGTGTAATCTCCTCTTTTTTCTTCAGACCAACCTTTCCCCCCACTCCTACCCTATGTAAGTCACCAATAATTCCACCCAACAGCGGGGTATGTGATGGATTAGGCATGACATCTTTCAGTATAAGGGGGACAGTGTGACTTCACGTTAAGGGTATGATGTCTGTAGCCATTTGAATGTAAAAATAGTGGTGTGATTACTGAACCAAAGGAATTTATGTTTTGTAATTTGGGTACTTTATTTTGAATTTTGTTAAAATATTAAATACTTTTTTTCCTGTTTGAGGTCTTATTGTCTCTTTTTACAAATATCAGGCTTTTCCCTTCAGTAATTGTTTCAATCTCCTATAGATACATTTTCCTTCTTCCCACTCTTCCTTTTTCTCTTGTCTCTGAGCAACAGGACCTGCCTCATCCCTACCCTCCCCGCTTTTTTCCTTTCTCCTAGACCCTTCCTTATAAGATACATGTGTCCAGTTTTACTTTAAACTGAAAGTAGGCCCAAGATAGCCTTACAACCAAAGTATTAGTGACTAGCCACTCTAAAAAACACTCTCCTCCCCTAAACCCGCCCCCACATAGGAGGCAGGCTTTTTCTTTTGGGCAAACCTGCTCCTTGGGAGGAGAGGTGACAAAACCTGTTTGAAGTTGAGGTTCCCTCCCTTCCACACCTCTCTTTTTCTTAGAGACAAGAGCAACAACAGCTGAGCCAGAAAAGGGTAAAGAAGTATTGGGGGCTGGGAGAAGCAGCTTCCTTGCAACTCAAGTCTAAAGAAGATAGGAAGACTTGTGATGATGGGGACTCCACAAGAGACAGAAAAAAAATCAGATTTTGGGTAAGTCAAAGCTTGGCTGATTTGGTTGGGGAGTGATGGACTTTTCTACCGTTCAGTAGCCCTTACTGACTTGGATCTTGGGTTCCTGTAAGAAAAGAAACTTCTAAGAAGTGGTTTGCTGAGGGCTGACGTGCGTTAGGAATGTCAGTATGGTGTGAAACAGGAAAGGGCTAATTCCCTGGTTTTAAAAGTTAAGGGAAGTATCTAGTTTCTGATAAATCTGCCTGTTTTTAACTCCCATCCTCTAGAATAAGTATCAGCAAAAAGGAGCCAGAACTGAACTTAAAGAGCCCAATTCTCCCCCAGCAAATCTCCCCATACCTTCTCTTCTATCCTGTCTTCTCCATTGTTTCCCAGAGCCACTCCCCCGTATGGTAGGAGAAAGGCGGGCCTAATTAGGTGCCATCTTTCTCAACTTTGCCCAGGGATGACTGTGACAGGTTTATCTGGGTTCCAGACAACTGTAATCTCACCCTTACATTGTAGATAGTCACTGCCATAACGATAAATTATGATTCACTTTTTATTCTGTCTTTTCTGCTCCTAACAAGCAATGAAGGTGGGAGAAACATCTATGAAGACAAGAGATGGGTTGTTTTGTTTTGTTTTGTTTTGGTGCTAGTCCTTGGGTTTGAACTTGGGGTCTGAGCGTTGTCTCTGAAATTTTTTGCTCAAAGCTAGGTCACTACCGCTTGAACCACAGCTGCATTTCCAGCTTTTGCTGGTTAATTGAAATTTCACGGATATTCCTGCCTAGGCTGGCTTTGATCCATGATCCTCAGATCTTAGCATCCTGAGTAGCTAGGATTATAAGCATGAGCCATCAGCACCCACCCAGCAGATGAATTCTTTTTAAGGCCTGCCTATTATACTGTAGTTATTTGTGCAAATATCTACCCCAGCTCACTTAGGACACTGTCTAGATTTTTTCTCTCTCTCTCTTTCTCTCTCTCTCTCTTTTTTTCCTTTTGGGGAATTATCAGGGTCAAGGAGAGTGTAGAAGCAACAGAATCAGGAACAACCCTGAGACTTGAGGAACTGGAGCTGGAGGAGGAATGGCAAGATGAAGAATTCCCTAGGTGAGATGGTCACAAAGGCAGGGCAGGGAGGATGCATTAGAATTGGGTGGAAAGAGGTGGTGGGCAGGAGGGGGGGTGGTGCTGGAGGAATGATAAAATCATGATGGATTGGGAGAAGATAAATTGATACCTAACTTGATGCCTTTAGTCTGCTGTGTCTGTGACTGCCTTTGAAATCTTTTCCCTTCTAGATTGCTTCCTGAGGAGGCTGGCCCTTCTGAAGATCCTGAAGACCCTCCAAGAGACTCACAGGCAGGTAAGTTTGGGAGCAAGTAGGCCTAAAGTTTTTGGTTCTAGTGCAGTGAAGGGTTATCTGCTATTTCTGTGCAGTTCTGTCTCTCCCTTTCCCAAATACCCCTTTTGGTACTCTCTTTCATGTTCACTCCCACCATCATACCACTGTCTATATTTAGGAATTCTAGCCCTCATCCACTGCCCCAACTCACAACTCTTTCCATGTATTTTCTCCCTCCCTTTCTCCAATCCCAGGTACCCCAAGCACCTTATCTTTATATGGCCAGCGCCCCATGCGTAAACGTCTTTCTGCCCCAGAGTTAAGGCTGAATCTGACAGTGGGGCCTGAAGCTGCTCTTACCCACTCTGCATCTTCCTCTGATGACAGTTCAGACCTGGAAGTGGACGAATTGGAGACACCTTCAGACTCGGAGCAGCTGGACAGTGGGCATGAATTTGAATGGGAAGGTGGGAGATGAATCCAAGGACTCAGGATGGATTTAATAGGATTGATTATTAGAATTGATGACAGTAGGGCCAAGAGGAAAGGCTAGCAAAGTTAAAGCTTATAAATTCCATTGTAAGACTAGTGAAGAGGAGGAAAATCCTTTGTTTATTACGAAAAACTTGAATTCTAGTTACATGCTATCATTCAGCCAGGACTAAAGTTTTGTTAGTGTGCCTTTTTTTTGCCAGGCCTGAGCACTGTCCTTGGGCTTTCTCAAGGCTAGAGCACTGCCATTTGAGTCACAGCACTACTTCTGGCTTTTTCTTTCTTTTTTTTTTTTGCCAGTCCTGGGCTTGAGTTCAGGGCCTGAGCACTGTCCTTGGACTTTCTCAAGGCTAGCACTCTACCACTTGAGCCTCAGCACCACTTCTGGCTTTTTACTATGTATGTGGTACCGAGGAATCGAACCCGGGTCTTCATGCATGCTAGGCAAGCACTTTAACCACTAGGCCAAACTCGCGGCCCCCTTCTGGCTTTTTCTATGTCTGTGGTACCATGATATTGAACCCAGGTCTTTGTGCATGCCAGGCAAGCACTCTACCACTAGGCCAAACTCCCACTCCCCCATCATGTGTTTTTGTTTGTTTTGTTTTGTGTCAGTTCTGGGACTTGAACTCAGGGCCTGGACACTGTCTCTGAGCTTCTTTTGTTCAAGGAGAGCATTCTACCATATGAGCCACTGCTCCACTTTTGTCTTTTTGGTAGTTAATCGGAAATAAGAGTCTCATGGACTTTCCTGTCCAGGCTGGCTTTGAATCACAATTCTCAGATCTCGGCCTCCTGTATATCTAGGATTACAGATATGATCCACCAGTGCCTAGTTCTGTTTTGATTTGCAATAGGAAATCTAATATAGCCTAAGCTGCTCTAGAACTAGAGATACTCTTGCTTCAGCCTCCCCAAGTATAGGTATTGCAGCTCTAGACCAGGCAGGGGTTTATAAAGACAAGAGTCCCCTTCAGCTAATTCTCTGTGTAGTAGGAAATAATATATACAAATAAATGGCACTTAAAGGTTAGGTTATGTTTAGCATACAATAGAGAAAGCAAAGGTCAGTTTCTGTTAGGAAAGATTTACAGAAGAGGTGATTCTGTGGTGAACTTTGAAAACTTAAGCCACAAAGCAATAGCATAGAAGTAGGGGAATTCAAAGTATGAAGCATGACTACATATGAGAAAGGCTGGGAAATGACAAAAGAATATGAAGAGATAGCGCTGGGTGAAGTGGTCAAAGGTCAGGGCTGGAGGCCCTTGTTGCCATGCTAAAGCATTTAGATTTTATGTTATAGGCAGTAGGGAACAAATGTGGAAAGTTTAATCATGGGACTAATTTGGTCAAATTGAATGCTTTAAAAATTTGTCACAGCAGATATGGTGATACACTTCTGTAATCCCAGCCTAGGCTGGCTTTGAACTTCAGTCCTCAGATCTCAGCTTCCTGAGTAGCTAGGGCTATCAGCTTTTTTTTTTTTTTGGAGGGTGGGGAGAGGGGGGATTTTATGATTCTGGGGATTGAATCCAAGGCATATTGCATGCTGCTCTACCACTACAAGAACTCTACTACTGAGCTGTGTATTTCCCAGCCCCTTGCAACTATTTTTAAAGATGAGGCTGCTCTTTCTGTTATTCTAGAAAGATCATGCTGGATGGTGGGTATAGTATATTATCATTTAGGTTAAAAAGAAAAAGCAACTAGGGATCAAGAGCAGTTAGGAGCCATGTGGTAGCTCACGCCTGTAATCCTAGCTACTCAGGAGGCTGAGATCTGAGGATCACTGTTCAAAGCTGCTCAGGCACTAAAGTGCATGAGATTCATCTCCAGTTAACCACTAGAAAACCAGAAGTGGGGCTGTGGCTCAAGGGGTAGAGCAGTTGCCTTGAGCTGAAGAGCTCAAGAATAGTACCCAGGCCTGGAGTTCAAGCCCCATGACCTACAAAAAAAAAAAAAAAAAAAAAGGAACAGTTAAGAGGCTAGTACTAATGCCAGGTGAGGAATGCTGAGAACTCAAACCAGGGCAAACCAAAGAAAATGATGGATGTAGAGGATCTGGGGTTCAGTTGGTTCGAGAACTGATAATCTCACATGGTGTAATTTTTTTTTTCTCTCAGGTAGCTAAGTAAATGGGATCAAGATAGGAAATACAAGGCAGAGAAAAAATAGAATAATTTTGAGCTCTCTTTTGGGTCTGTGACTTACCAGAGACTTTTGAGAGTCACCTTACTGGTTGTAATTGAAGACATAAAAATAGTTGAGCTCAGCCTGGGAGAAACATGTAAAGAAAGAAATGGAAGCCGGGCATGGTGGCTAATGCCTATAATCCTAGCTACTCAGGAAGCTGAGATCTGAGGATCACAGTTCAAAGCCAGCCTGGGCCCTAAAGACCATGAGACTCTTATCTCCAATTAACCATTAGAAAAGTGGAAGTGGGGCCGGGAGTTTGGCCTAGTGGTAGAGTGCTTGCAGAGCATGCACAAAGAGCCAGGTTCGATTCCTCGGTACCACATACATAGAAAAAAGCTGGAACTGGTGCTGTGGCTCAAGTGGTAGAGCTCTAGCCTTGAGAAAAGTCCAAGTGCTTAAGCCCGGAGTTCAAGGACTGGCAAAAAAATTTAAAAAAGAAAAGAAAACTGGAAGTGGGGCTGTGACTCAAGGGTATGGCAGTAGCCTTGAATTGAAGAGTTCAGTGACAGTGCCCAGGCCCAGATTCTAAGCCCCACAACCAACCAAAAACAAACAAACAACAACAACAACAATGAGTGGGAGAAGTGAGTAGGTGTGGTAATGCATGCCTGTAATTCCATGTACTTGAGAGTCTGAGATGGGAAGATCCCACACGTAAAGCCAACCTAGGTTACCTAGTGAGAACCTCTTCTCTAAAAACCACGTGGGGCTGAAGGTATCACTCAAATGGTAGAGTGCCTGCCTTGCAAGTAAAAGGCCTTGAATTCAAACCCTAACACCATCAAAAAGAAATAGAAACTATGAAGGATAATATTCTGAAGGGCTGGGAATGTGGCCTTGTGGTACAGTGCTTGCTTAGCATATACAAAGCCCTGGGCTCGATTCCTTGGTACCACATACTCAGAAAAAGCCAAAAATGGTGCTGTGGCTCAAGTGGCAGAGCATTAGCCTTGAACAAAAGTGTCTAAGGACAGTGCCCAGGTCCTGAGTTAAGCCCCAGGACTGGGGAAAAAGAAAAAGCTGGAAGTAGCTGGGCACAGTGGCTCATGCCTGTAATCCAAGCTACTCGGGCTGAGATATGAGGATCGAGGTTCAAAGCCAGCCTGGGCACTAAAGACTGAGAGAATTTATCTTCATTAACCATTAGAAAACTGGAAGTGGCACTGTGACTCAAGGGGTAGGAGTTGTAGCCTTGAGCTGAAGAGCTCAGGGACAGCACCCTGGCCCAGAGTTCAAACCCCACGACCACCAAAAAAAGGAAAATCTGGAAATGTTTCTGTGACTCAAGTGGTAGAGTGCTAGCCTTGAGCTGAAGAGCTCAGGGACAGGGGCCAGGAGTTTGGCCTAGTGGTAGAGTGCTTGCCTAGCATGCATGAAGACCCGGGTTCGATTCCTCGGCACCACATACATAGAAAAAAGAAAAAAAGCTGGAAGTGGTGCTGAGGCTCAAGGGTAGAGCTCTAGCCTTGAGAGAAGTCCAAGGACAGTGCTTAGGCCCTGAGTTCAAGCCCCACAACCGGCGCGCGCGCGCGCACACACACACACACACACACACACACACACACACACACACACACACACACACACACACACACACACACACACACACACACACACACACACACAGAGCTCAGGGAGAGTGCTCAGGCCCACAGTTCAAGCCCCATGACCAAAAAATAAGTAAAAATTTAAAAAATGAATGAACAAAAGGTGGTTGAGTAGAAAAATCTAAGAAATGTAAGAAAGTTGCAATGGACTGAAAATAGGAAATCTGCCCTGTGTTTTTTTTCTCTACTCCTCTATTTTAGATGACCTGCCCCGAGCAGAGAGCCTACAAGCCAGTGAGGCAGCTGAAAGGCTGGGCCGGCGGTCTGTGTGGGATGTGGCTGGAGAAGATGGTCACCGCTGGAGAGTGTTTCGAACAGGACAGCAGGAGCAGCGAGTAGATATGACTGTCATTGAGCCCTATAAGAAGGTCCTGTCTCATGGAGGTAACGATTAGCAGAAAGGCTACAAACTGACTAAACTGCCTAAACTGGAGATGCAGTTCTTGGGTTCACCATCCTTTCTGTAACTTCCAGGAACCCTTAGCATCCCTCAGCCTAAGCAGATGTGCTGTCTGTCTTTTCATATTTGTGGCCTGAGTGAATTTTCCCTTGATTGGCCCCCTAGGCTACCATGGTGATGGTCTCAATGCTGTCATCATTTTTGCTTCCTGTTATCTACCCCGAAGCAACATCCACAATTACGCCTATGTCATGGAACACTTGTTCAGGTAAGGCGGAAAGGCTGAAGGGCCACAGAGAGGGAATAAGGAAGGGGAAAGTGAAAAAGCCTGTCCTAATCAGTAGATAATACTCCATTTCCCGAAACACCCAACATGCATCTTGCCCGCGATATCATCTTTCCAGGTATATCGTGGGAACTCTGGAGCTGCTGGTAGCTGAAAACTACCTGCTTGTTCACTTGAGTGGAGGCACAAGCAGGGCTCAAGTTCCCCCTCTGAGCTGGATACGCCAGTGCTACCATACTCTGGATCGGCGGTAAGACCATAGCAAAGAGGACCACAAAACCTTTCTTTCTTTTTAGTCCTCTCATCTTTTTATTTGTGTAATTGTTTTTCCAAGATCAGATCTCATTGTGTAGCCCAAGCTGGCCTCAATGATAGTCTCCTGTCTTAGGAGCCAGGTACCAAATAGCTCATGCCTGGAATCCTGGCTATTCAGGAGGCTGAAATCTGAGGATCAATATTTGAAGCTAGTCCAAGCAGGAAAGTCCATGACACTTGTCTCCAGTTAAACACCGAACAAGCTGAAGTGGAGCAATAGTTCAAGTGGCAGAGCACTAACTTTGTGCATAAAAGCTCAGGGACAGCCCCAGGACCAGTTTCAGGGGGGAAAAAAGATTGCTCTTAGTTTCCTGAGTTCTGGGGTTGAAGGTATGGGGCCGCCACATTCAATCTCTATCTTTCATTCTTCCGCAGCCTCTTCTGAAGCCTCTCCTGTTTGTCTTCTCTTGGCACCAAGGCTATCTAGCTTTGAGTCTTGCTCTTACCACATATTAGTTGTATGATCTGGACAAGTTGTTTAGCTTTTCTGGGCCTCAATTTCCTCATCTATAAAATGGCAATGGTAACGTTTGCCACTAGACATTTGTGGAGATCAAGTAAATCAGCAGACTTCCTGATTTCTCAGAAGGCTCTCTTTCCCTCCCTCCCTCCCTCCCTCCCTCCCTCCCTCCCTCCCTCTCTCTCTCTCTCTCTCTCTCTCTCTCTCTCTCTCTCTCTCTCTCTGTCTCTCTCTCTCTCTTGCTTTTTCCAGTCCATGTTGATGCCCCATTCCACATGACCATCGTCTTCTCTTCTCCCTGTTCTACAGGTCTTTTCTACGTTCATGTTTCCTTTTTCTTTCACTTTTCCCATCTTCCCTTTAGTTACTATTTCTTTTTCTTGCCATTTTCCTTCCTGGTTTTCTTCCACTTGAATTTTTTTTTTCTTTTTGATCTCAGGGCTTTGTGCTTGTTAGGCAGGCACTCTACCACTAGACCTACTGTCAGCCGCAGGAGAGTTTTATAAATAATCCTGGTCTGGAAAGGAGGTGGTTCATGTCTGTAATCCTAGTTACTCAGGAAGCTGAGACTTGGAAGATGATGGCATGAAGCCCAGCCTGAGCAAGAAAATTTGAGGCTATCTCCAATTAGCCAGCAAAATGCTAGGCTAGAGGCATTGAAGTCCAGCTTATGTGGTATCATACCAGTTGTGAGCAAGCAAGCTGGGGGAGACCAGGAGGCCTTGAGTTTGAGCCCCAGTACCAGCACAAACAGGCAAAAAAAAAAAAGTTTGCAAAAGGAATATCAGAATAAGCCATGAGGGATATGGTGTAAAAAGGCTAGACTGAGATATTCTGAGAGGAAGATTTCCTAACAAGAAGCATAGATGGCTGAGTAAGTGTGGATAGAGTGAGACAGCAGTGAAACGAATGAGATTCGACCCAACTGCTAGAGAAATCTAAAAATCAAAGAAGCCAGGGCTGGGAGTGTAGCCTTGGGGTAAAGTGCTTGCCTCTCATGAACAAAGCCCTGGGTTCAATTCTTCGGTATCATGTACATAAAAAGCTGTAAGGTGGCGCTATGGCTCAAGTGGCGGAGTGCTAGCCTTGAGCAAAAAGTATCTAGGATAGTGCCCAGGCCCTGAGTTCAAGCCTATTGTGAGCAGACAGAAGTAATTCACCAATAGGTAGGTAACATAGCTTAGCATAGTTAACACTATATTCTAGTTACTATATTCTAGTCCTAATTTGCCTAATTCTGTCCTGCCTATCCAGCACACCAGCTGGACTCCCCTCTCCGATATCTCTTAGTCCCGAAGTTGAACAGGGCCTGCCGATCAGTTGTTAGATGCAGCTTCCAGTTCTGCCGTGGTGTGAGCTCGGGGGCCACACGACGAGTCTTAGTCCTTGTCAGTCCTCTCAGGCAAGGAGCAGCTTCTTCAGGCCGAAGATCCTCGAACCACAGTCTCGGTTAAGGCCAGCAGAAGTGCTGTCCCTCCTTCTGGGTCCTTCACTTATATCAGTCCTTGGCTGCTCCTCTCCGGCCCAAACTCCTTCTTGCTTGATTTGGATTGGTTATGCCCTTGGTCGGTGGTACCCAGAAATGTGCTGTATTTTACTCTAGCTATTGCTCTGTCCCCTATGCCCAGGTGTCTGGGCTCTTAGGTATTTTATGATTACTCTGTCTTGTAAGCCATGCTCGTGACCATTCCTATGGCTATGGTCATAATGTGTCCTTGCATGGGTTTTATCTCCCATGTCCATTTGCCTTTAGATACAAGTTTGTATTGGCAATATATTTCTTTAAGTATTTTAACTGTATTTCATCCCATTGTTTTCATTTAAATTATATTCATTATATTAGCATTTTTCATATTCATTATTCTAGTATTTTCACATCCTATTCATTATGTTAGTATTTTCACTTCATTACCCCCTGTTCTACCTTCACATCCTTATGCTTGTAACAAAGCCCCACAACTGGCAAAAAAAAAAAAAAAGAAAAGAAAAGAAATCAGAGAAGCCATGGGGATTGCAGTATGGACTCTAGGATGAAGGTGAAACCAGAAATAAGACCATTTCATCGGCCGGGAGTTTGGCCTAGTGGTTGAGTGCTTGCCTAGCATGCACGAAGACCCGGGTTCGATTCCTCGGTACCACATACATAGAAAAAAGCCAGAAGTGATGCTGAGGCTCAAGTGGTAGAGCTCTAGCCTTGAGAAAGTCCAAGGACAGTGCTCAGGCCCTGAGCTCAAGCCCAGGACTGGCAAAAAAAAAAAAAAAGACCATTTCATCATGTTCTGCAGGCTCCGGAAAAACCTACGCGCCCTAGTGGTTGTCCATGCTACGTGGTATGTGAAGGCATTTCTGGCACTGCTTCGGCCCTTCATCAGGTATTCATTCGTTCTAACAAGGACCTTCCCATTTTCCTATTTTCAGATTCAAGATTTAGGAGATCCTTTCCAACCATTCTATTTGCTACATTTTCCTTTGTACTTGGGCTTGAACTTGGGGCCTTGCACTTAAGTGTTTTGCCACTTGAGCCATAACCCAGCCCTTGGTTGTCTGTGAGATGATGGTTGTGCGCTAGCCTCCCGTCTCAGCCTGCTAAACTGAATGTTAGGATTACAGGCATGCTCCACCATGCCCAACCCTTTATAAAGATGTGCAAAAAGTGGCCTCTGGGTAAAAAACATTTTGGGTTTATTCTCTTTTTCAGTTCTAAGTTCACACAAAAAGTCCGTTTTCTGAACAGCCTGGAGGAGCTGGCCCAACTCATCTCCCTAGATCAAGTCCACATTCCTGAAGCTGTCACACAGTGAGTCTTCTTTTAAGGATGAAGGTTTGGGGTGGGATATGTAAAGCCAGTCCTCTCCCATCCCCCTGGCTTTTCTTTCTGCCAATCCTGGGGCTTGAACTCAGGGCCTAGGTACTGTCCCCTAGACTTTTTGTTCCAGGCCAGCACTCTAGCACTTGAGCCACAGGTCCATTTGTGGTTTCTTGCTGGCTAATTGAAGATAAGTATTTCATAGATTTTCCTGTCCCTGCTGGTTTTGAACCATGATCCTTAGATCTTAGCCTCCTGAATAGCTAAGATTACAGACACAAGCCACTGGACCCCACTTTCTTAATGCCTTGGGGAAGATACAAAAGAACTAAATAACTTTTTTAGGTGTACCTGGAAAATGTTCATACACCTAGAGAAGGAATTAAGGCTATTATTACATTCATCAAGAACAAATGAAAACAATTATATATTTAAGTTCAGAGACATTAAAGAATAATTGTATTCCAGAGTTTACAACTAGAACAACCTAGAGATTAGGAAGAGTAATGTTGGCAGTGCCTAGATTATATCCAGTGGAGAAGAAGGTATTAGGAAGCAAAAGATGCCAGGTGATGACTGAAACATGCAGTCTTCTAGCCTGTTCAATTCATCTGCTTTCCTTCCCCAAACTAATGAATAAACCCATCCCCTTACCCCAAACCACTTCTTTCCCTTATCCACTAATATAGGTTGGACCAGGAAGTTCGTGGCTCCAAAAGGCCCTAGCACAAGACTGGATAAAAGACCTTCGAATGAAGCAAAGATCTGCCTGC
The DNA here is from genome assembly GCF_031878675.1 of Megascapheus bottae. Lineage (NCBI taxonomy): Eukaryota > Metazoa > Chordata > Mammalia > Rodentia > Geomyidae > Megascapheus > Megascapheus bottae. The sequence goes on along the minus strand of NC_143518.1, from coordinate 41,619,691 downwards.
CCATTAATCCCAGAACCATCTGAGTTGCTTTATAAATCATCCATCCCAGGACTACCCCCAGGGGATCTGGACGTTTTTCCCGTGATTCCATTCCTTCCATGGTGCTGCCTGAATGCTGGAGGGCTTGCAGGTTGTGAATCGGATCTGCTCGTGGTTTTCATTACAGTTGTCGGGATGGAAGGCTGACTGTAGAAGCATTGAAGTGTCAAGTGCTGGCTTGCAATCCTGCTTTAGCTGTAAAAGCTTGGCTGAATAATCTCATGCCTTTGGGTCTTGGTTTCCACCTCTGTAAGCAAAGGGGCAGAGGGGGAGATGGGTAGAGGGGGCAACCACAGCCAGACCTGCCTTCTGGGAGCCAGGAGGGAGCGCCCGAGGCGGGAAGAACCGCTGCAGACCCTCCGCCTGTGCTCCTGGGAGACTCTCAGTGCCTGGATTTTTTGCCCTCATTCGTAAATTCTGACCTGTAGCTGTTAATGAACTGATAAAGCGTGTATCAAGGAAGTGAACGACTCTTGCCCCATCCACTTACATCACAATCTGCCTTTCGGTTCTAGCTCGGAATTCTCATTGCCCAGGTTCCCCAGGATTTTGAGCTCAGCCCCTTGGGCTGCAGGTGTGCCCCGGCCTCAGGGAGAGGACTTAGGGGAGGGAAGGGAGGGAGAGAAGGTAGGAACCCGCCCCCTCCCGCCCCCGAGCCTCCCAGCCCCATGGTCCCCGCCGCCGGCGTGCTGCTCTGGGCCCTGCTGCTTAGTCTGGGGTCCCGGGCGGCGGGGGCCCACATCTCTGCCTCGACTCCCACCACGACCACGGAGATACAGCAGGCCAGCTTCCGCTTTGGGGCTCCAGCCCGCAGCCGCAGGACCACAAACAGCCCCAACCAGACCACTCTTCGGAAGCCCAAGATAACTCTGGAGGACGAGAACGATGCCCTGGCCACCGCCGACCGCCTGGCAGGCCCGGCAGCTGCCGAGCTCCTGGCCACTGTGACAGGCATCAGCCGGACGGCTATGCCCAGCCCCAGTGAAGACGAGGATGGGTCTTTGGAAGAAGGGGTGGTGATTGATGCCCGAAAGAATAACACCAGCCCTGGAACTCCCAACACAACGTCCAGTAAGGTGGTGAGTTCCAGCTCCGGGAAGGTTGTAGCCAACAGTCAGGAGAAAGAAATCAGGATGACCACAGACTTGCCGCCCCTCACCGCAAAGTATACTGATGAGCTGCTGAGCTCCGTGGCCTCCCTCAACCAGTGGTCCACGGCGGGGTCCACTCCCAAAACGTGGCCATCCTCTTCACACTCAGCCATGCCAGCTCCCGAGGATCTGCGGTTGGTGCTGATGCCCTGGGGCCCATGGCACTGCCATTGCAAGTCAGGCACCATGAGCCGGAGCCGGGCAGGGAAGCTGCAAGGCTTATCTGGGCGCCTGCGAGTTGGAGCCCTGAGCCAGCTCCGCACGGAGCACCGCCCCTGCACCTACCAGCAATGTCCCTGCAACCGGCTTCGGGAGGAGTGCCCCCTGGACACCGGGCTCTGCTCGGGCAGCAGCTGCAGCTCTCAGACCACCGCCAGCACCCGGACCACCACCACCACCACCACCACCACCACCACTCTGCTCCCCATCCACCTCAGACGAAGACCCCTCCCAGTGCCTCCCACCCCCAGCCCGGCGCTTACTTTTTGGAGACAGGTCAAGAATGGCTTGGAAGATATCTGGAATAGCCTCTCGTCAGTGTTCACAGAGATGCAACCAGTAAGTGTTTTGTTATTATTTTTTGCCAGTCCTGGGGCTTGAACTCCGGGCCTGGGCACTGTCCTGGAGCTTCTTTTGCTCAAGGGTAGCTCTCTACCACTTGAGCCACGCAGCACTTCCAGTATTTTCTGTGTACTGAGGAATTAAACGGAGGGCTTCATGCCTGGTAGCCAAGTACTCTACCACGAGGTCACATTCCTAGCCCCAATAGTGTCTTAGTGATAAGCTAGTATCTTAAAAAAAATGTGCAGTTAAAAGATTGGGATACCAGTGGCTCAAGTGGCAGAGCACTAGCCTTGAGCAAAAAGTGTTCAAGGACAGTGCCCAAATCCTGAGTTCAAGCCCCAGGACTGGACAAAAAAAAAAAAAAGGTGTGTGTGGGAGATACTAACCAATCCTGGTGCTATGCCAGTTAGTGGTTGCATGAACTGTACTGCCTTATCTACTTGCTTATGGGTTTATAACATGCACTGCTTATTCGTGTTTTTGGCACTTCTACCCATTTCTATTTGTTCTGAGACAGGGTCTCTGTATGTTGCTCAATCTGGTCTGGAACTGCAGGGCTCGGGTGATCCCCCTCCCTCAGTGGACATTGAGTAACTGGGGCTACAGGCATGGCCTACTACATTTTTTTTTCTTTTCTTGTTGGTCCTGGGGTTTGAACTCAGAGCCTAGGCATTGTTCCTGAGCTGTTGTGCTAAGGCTAGAGCTCTACCACTTGAACCATAGTTCCACTCCTAGCTTTTTGCTAGTTAATTGAAATAAAAGTTGCGTGGACTTTCTGCCTGGTTTGGCACTTTGATCCTTGGATCTCAGTCTCCTGCGTAGCTAGATTGCAGGCATGAGCCTCCAGCACTTGGCCTCTTCTTTTTCTTTCTTGCCCTTGATCCTCAGATCTCAGCCTCCTAAGTACCTAGGCTCTCAGCTATTTTTGTCCTAGTACTAGAGCCTGAACTCAGGCCTGCCACTGTCCCTTAGCTTTTTATTATTATTATTATTTTTTATTTTTTTGCCAGGCTTGGGCTCAGGGCCTGAGCACTGTCCTTGGACTTTCTCAGGGCTAGAGCTCTACCACTTGAGCTTCATTACCACTTCCAGCTTTTTTCTATGTATGTGGTACTGAGGAATCAAACCTGGGTATTCGTGCATGTTAGGCAAGCACTCTACCACTAGGCCAAACTCCCGGCCCCTGTCCCTTAGCCTTTTACTCAAAGCTGGTGCTCCAAGTACTTGAGTCACACCTCCACTTCCACGTTTTGGGAGAGACATTCTTTTTTTTCATATATTTTTTATTTTAATTAATAGAAGGGTTACATTATATTCACCAGATTGGAGAGACATTCTCGCGTGGGCTGGGCTTTGAACTACAAGACTCAGATCTCAGCCTCCTTCGTAGCTATGATTACCTGAGCCATCTGGTTGACATAGTTTATTTTTTTCTAGTATTGAGTCCAGAGCCTCACACATACTACGCAGTCTGCACTCTGCCACTGAGCTAGTGGGCTGTGTGTGTGGTACTGGGTTTAAACTCAGGGACCTGCACTTGCTAAGCAGGTGTTCTACTTCTTGAGCCATTCTATCAGCTTCTTACACTGGTTATGTTTTAAATAGTCTTGCTTTATGCCTAGAGTGTGATCCTGTTTGTTCTTCCCTTGGTTGCTGGGATGGCAGATGTGGGCCACTGTGTCCAGCCATGCACTTCCCCCTTCCAAAAAAAAAAAGCTCAGAAGTGGAGCTATAGCTTAAGTGGTAGAGTACTAGCTTTAAGCAAAAAAGCTAAGGAACAACACCCAGGCCTTGAGTTCAAGCCCCCAGTGCAGGCAGGCAGGCAGGCAGGCAGGAGTGCGTACACACACGCGCGCGCGTGCGCGCGCACACACACACACACACACACACACACACACACACACACACACACACACACACACACACATCCTTAAGGAAAGGGCAGACCTTTGCTTTACCAAGATTTATGTTTCACTTGACTCGACATAGTCATAACTCCTAGGGATGATGGGGGGGGAGATAATAAAGAATATACACAGTGATTTTGCTGGTTTATGGGTATTTTTGGTGGTCCTGGAGTTTGAATTGCTAGACAGCCCAGTACTATTTTGAATACAAAAATGAAGAACCAGTGGCTCTAGCCTATAACCCTAGCTACTGAGGAGGCTGAGATCTAAAGATTGCAGTTTGAAGCCAGCCGAGACAGAAAAGTCCGGAGACTCTTAATTTCCAATTAATCAGAGGAAGTGGCGCTGCGCTCAAGTGGTAGAGCAGTAATCTTGGACACAAAGAGCTCAGGGGTAGGGCTGACACCCAGAGTTCAAGCCACAGGATTGGCAAAAAAAAAAAAAAAAGAGAGAGAGAGAGCAAGTGCTATAGGAGAAAAGGAGTCAGGACTTGTGACAGGGTAGGATAAAGCAAGGAAAGGATGAGAATATAGATATGGTTATAATTTCCCTTCTCTCTCTCTTTTTCTTTCCAAATTCAGACAGACAAAACCCAGAGGTAATGGCCACTTCACCCACAGGAGGTGGAATCAGCATCTCAACCTGTTGCTCCCATTCAATCCCAGCACCTACTAGATAATATTTTTCATATAAAAATACAAAACTGGAAAAAAATTACTAGGTTTTGTGCTTTTTGTTCTGGTGGTACTGGGGCTCAAACCTAAGGCTTTTTACATGCTAGACAAGCACTCTTCCACAAAACCACCCCTCCCTTCAAAATCTGGTTTTGTCTTTTTACAGATATTTGAGAATAGCCATAAATTTTCTAAGTCCCAAATTTCAGAGCCAGTAACTTCTGACCTGTTCCCCTCCTCCAGGATTAAATGTTGCTATAGATCTTCACATCCCAGATTGTTTTAAAACAAGAAGAGTCTAGCCCTTGAAAGATTGCTGTTTCTTGGTGCTGGGCCCTTTCTCTCTGGAAAAGGCAGTATTGACACAAAATTCTTTCATCATCCATACCTTTTTTTTTTTTTTTGGTCAGTGATAGGGCTTGAACTTCAGGCCTGGGCACTGTCCCTGCGCTTTTCAGTTCAAGACTAGCACTCTATCACTTTGAACTACAGCAGGTCCAAGTCCAGTTTTCTGGTGGTTAGGTAGAGATAAGAATCTCAGACTTTTCTCATCCTGGCTACCTTTGAACTACAGTCCTCAGCTCTCAGCCTCCTTAGTAGTGTTACAGGCCCGAGCTACCAGAGCTCGGCTTCTTATCCATCCTTTGAACCCAACAGAACACTTGTAGTAATTACTCTGCAACTCTTTTGCTTACTTTATTTGAAAAATTTATTTAAAAGTCCGACAATTTTTCAATATAAATTATGACTCTCAAACCTGTTCCTATCACTTTATTGTTAAAGTGATGCCAGCATACACATTAGAGAAGGTAGCTCGAGGCAGGAGAGCACCAAAGAGAAGATGGTGTCCAAAGAACAGGCATTAGGATGAGGCTGAAGATCTGGAACCCTCCCCACACACACCTTTCTACCCTATCCCGCTACCCTCTAGATCTCCAGGCCAGTCCACTCCTTAGGGCGGCAAGGTAGGCTGCTTTCAGAGCACCTAGACTGACAAACCAGAGTAAATGGGGAATGTATCATGACCACCAGTCTTTGACCCTTTCAACCTGCAGTACACTGACACTGGAAACACAGTAGAATCTCAGCCACTGTAGATGGCAACAGACCAGACAGGTGATGGGATCAGCAGAATGGTTATCAGTTTCCTCAAGCCTGATCTCACTATCACAAAACAGGCGTCCTAGGCCAAAGCTAATGATGCCAGAGCAGATGGGAACTGTCTTATTCCACTCTAAAAGAAAGGGCCAGAGCAACAAAGAAAAAAAAAAAAAAAACCTGAGAAAACTGAAAATGCCTAAAGACCCTGCTCTCCTACATTGCTCTCCCATGTAAAGCACTGTCTAGCCAGGTGGGAGTGGGACACAGTCTTCAGACAAAACTCCCTGAGTCTTATTTGTGTCTGGTTCTAGAACTAGGGTACAGAAATAGAACTTGGGGAAGACGACTAAGGTATGTGTGCTCCTTATACCTCCCCCTTCTCCAGTGCCAACACACCCTAGTCACGGCTCCACTGCAACAACTCTTCCACAGAGCAAGAATGGAAGCACAGCTCATGTCCAACAGAGAAACTTGAACTCCTGCAAGCACAAGCAGCACACTGAATAGATTATGAGCAGCTCTTCTGAGCATACTCTAGAAGGGGCCTGAGTCATCCATGGGTCAAGTTAAACATGAATGAGATCACTTAAGAGAAACATCTTCAGAGCTGTGATTCTCAACTGGAAGAGATTTTTATCTTAGGAGGCATTTGGCAATTTCTAGAGATATTTTTGGTTGTCTTAACTGAGGTGGGGCCAGGGATGCCACTAAATAGCTTATAAAATACAGCTGTTCAGAACAAGAAGTCTGTTCTAATGCCTCCCCATGCTGGGAGGTCTTACAATCATCAGTCTCAGATGACTGTTCCCCACCTACTTATCTCACCATTTTCCTATCCCTAAGGGTGAAGTCCACTTCAAGACAACTACTTGTTTTCCTGCAATCTGTGGCTTTCTTCCCTCATCCCTCTTCCTCCTCTCATCTGGGCCAGCAAGGAGGGTGGTTAAGGCTGTGGTGGGTCCCTCCAAGGCTTAAATGGAATGTTATCTGGTTAAGAGCCACCTCATACCTCTTATTCAACAAATTTTCTAATAGGAGGTTAAGGACAGAGGTGGTAGTGGGGTGGGGGTATTTAACATAACTCAAATTTCTAACTTTTTTTTTTAAGAGAGCATTGCTAGGATGCTAGTAATGCTATAGAAACATAGGGTTAGAGGCCTAAGTAGAAAAGAAAAACAACAAAAACAAAAACCCCTGATAGTAGGAGAGTGAAACTGAGGAGCTTAAGGTCTGATATCTGAAGAGGATTAGGCAGTGGCCACCGTTCCAGCCCCGGGCCACCTGCTTGAGCTCATTCCAGAAGGAAGGGGAATATGGAGAGTAAGGAACCGCACAGCAAAGCTGACTTCTGCTTCGCTAATCTCACCTTCCTGCCCCATTTAAGGAATTCCAGATAAAAAGTTTTAAACAGTTGGTACCCAGACCATCATTCAGGAGAGGAGAACTCGTTCTAGGTTTCCACATAACTCCTAGCTCAGATCTAGGGCACCCAGGCTTCCGTTGAGCTCCTCTGGCCAATGGGTAATCATTTGGTCAGTCCTGCTGCCTTGACCCCATCTCCAGGAGGGGCGAGAGCCAGAGGAAGTGGAGGGAGTCCAGCCCCCACGCCTTCTGAGGCACTGTTAGGCAAATAAGAAAGAGGGGCCCTTGGGTCACTGGTTCTAGAAGGGATTTCGTGGGGGCAGCATTTCTTCTGGGCTGGATACAGAGTGGGAGCTTCAAGATAGCAGAACCTGAATTGGAAAAAAAAAAAATGCCTCTAAGAAAAGTCATGACAGTTGTGTAACTGTAATCCCTCTGTATATCACTTTTATAACAATTAACCTAGTTCCTCAGCAGGCTGAGATCTGAAGATCCTGTTAAAAACCAGCCAGGGTAGGAAAGTCTGTAAGACTTTTATCTCTAATTAATCACAAAAGAAGCCAGATGTGTCATTGTGACCCAAGTGGTAGAGCACTAGCCTTGAGCAGAAAGGATCTCAGGGACAGCATCCAAGCCCAGAGTTCAAGTTCCAGGACTGACACACACAGAAATAATTTCATTAATAAGTTTAGGGGCCGGGAGTATGGCCTAGAGGTAGAGTGCTTGCCTAGTATGCATGAAGACACATACATCAAGTCCAAGGACAGTGCTCAGGCCCCACAACTGACAAAAAAAAAAACCCAAATAATAATAATAATAATAATAATAATAATAATATTTTAGCCGGGTATGGTAGCTCTTGCTAGCTACTCAGAAGGGTAAGATCTGAGGACTGTGGTTCAAAGCCAGCCCAGGCACTGAAGTACCAGAGACTCTTATCTCCAATTAACCACTAGAAAACGAGAAGTTGTACTATGGCTGCAGGGGTAGGATGGTAGCCTTGAGCCAAAGAGCTCAGGGACAGTGCCCAGGCCCAGAGTCCAAGCCCCATGACCAACAAAAAAATTAAATAATATTATTAAAGGCTGGGAGTTTGGCTGAATGGTAGAGTGCTTGCCTAGTATGCACGAAGACCTAGGTTCAATTCCTGGGTACTACATATATAGAAAAAGCAGGAAGTGGTGCTGTAGCTTTAGTGATGGAGCATTAGCCTTGAGAAAGCCCAAGGACAGTGCTCAGGTCCTGAGTTCACACCCCAGGACTGGCAAAAAATAAAAATAAAAATAAATAATGATTTTAAAAAATAAATAATAATTTTTAAAATTCAAGGCAGGAGAATGTACAGATAGTATAAATTTTAAACTATTTGCACAGTATGCTCTTTCTCAATTCCTTTTTTTTTTTGGTATGTAGTACCAAGAAATCAAACCTGGGTCATTGTGCATGCTAGGCAAGCACTCTACCACTAGGCGAAACTCCTGGCCTTTTTTTTTTTTTTGGTTAGTTGTAGAGCTTGAACTCAGGACCTGGGCACTATCTCTACCACTTTGTGCCACAGGTCTACCTCTAGTTTTCTTGTGATTACTTGGAAATAAGTCTTAGGAACTTTCCTGTCCAGGATGGCTTTGAAACGTAATCCTCAGATCTCAGCCTTCTGCGTAGCTAGGATTACGGTACAGGCAAGAGCCACAGCATCCTGGCCTTGAGCTATTTTTGCTCATGGTTAGTGCTCTACCTCATGAGCCACAGCTTCACTTCTGTTCGAGTGTATGTATGTGTGCACCCATGGGCACAACTGAAGATAGGAGTATCACAGTCTCCTTCCTCCCTCCCCCCTGAACAAGTCTATAATCTTAGCTACTCAGGAGGCGAAGATCTGAGGATTGCGGTTCAAAGCCAGCCCAGGCACGAAAGTTCAGGAGACTCATATCTCCAATTAATCATCGGAAAACTGGAAGTGGCACTGTGACTCAACGTGGTAGAGTGCTAATCTTAAGCTGAAGAGCTCAAGCCCACAATTCAAGCCCCATGATAGACCAAAGAAAAGTATCACATACTTTCTTGCCTGGCCTGGCTTCAAACCATGATGCTCAGATCTTAGCCTCCCAAGTAGCTAGGACGAAAGGTGTGTGCTACTGGGGCTTGTCTCAGTTTCTGTGTATGTAATCCCTTCTGCCTTTCGATGGATCCATTCTTAAACCTTCCATTCGAATTCTTCTACCCCTACTTCCTATTCTTATATCAGAAGAGCAGGGCTCTGTAGAAGGGTGCTGGGCACATGGATGTTAGGTGTTGGATGTGTTTCTCTAATGACTCACCATTCCCATGGAGCTACAAGCCCCTAGAATTGCTCCATGGCCTGTCTCGATTTCCTTTGGATCTCATTTGCTCCTGAACTGCACCTGTCTGTTGAAAAGCACATGTGAGAACCCTCCCGAGTCTTCACTTCCCACAGTAAGAGTCTACCCTGTGCTCTATAGGAAAGAGGTTTATCCTATCTCCTTGACAATAATACTCATCTGGAAAGTTCAAAACTGATCACCATTCTTCCCAGGAAAGTCCAGTGCCTCCCTTTACACTGCGTTCATGTGAAGTAAAATGAGCCATTTAAAGAAACACTCCCATATACATGGTAAGTTTTTGTCATCAGTATAAACTCATCACTTTTTTTTTTTTTTTTTTTTTGGCAGTCCTGGGGGCTTGAACTCGGGGCCTGAGCATTGTCCCTGAGCTTCTTTTTGCTCCAACGCTAGCACTTTACCACTTGAGCCACAGTGCCATTTCTGCCTTTTTCTGCTTATGTGGAATTAAGGAATCAAACCCGGAGTGTAATGCATGCTAGGCAAGCACTTTACCACGAAGCCACATTCCCAACCCTCTCATCACTACAAGGTCCGTCTCCCTACTCATGAGAGCAGAAATGTATTACAGACTTTTTTTTTTTTAAACAACAAAGGCCCTCAGTTTTTTTCATGTCCTGATACTTCCAGTTACAATATGATTTAATTGTGGCACTGATTTGACAAATCTTAGAAAAGATGGTTCTTTTAGAAAACATCCTCCAACTATATATATATCCCAAAGAACAATATGTTAATGGTAAAGGTGAGGGAATGTAGGCCCAGGGATCTGAAAAGCCTAGCCTCAGGTTTATACAACTAATGACCAGCACTAGAATCCTAGATTCTTATTTCCTTATTATTTTGTTGTATCTCCTGATTGACTTTCCTAAGAGTCCCGGTTACATTCCCTAGTTACCATGGCGAGGCCATCGCCGGCCCCCATTTCCCCAGAGCCAATGTGAGTCAGGTGGACAAAATTCATTGGTTCTCCAATCATGGTCCGGTCAATCCGTCTTCTCTTCTTCTTCTGTTTGGAGAAGATAAGAAGTAATCAGACCCATCTCCAGTCACAGTGGAGAAAAGAGCCTTAAAAACTACTTACAGGGGGGCCAGGAGTTTGGTCTAGTGGTAGAGTGCTTGCACAGCACTCACGAAGAACTGGGTTTGATTCCTGGGTACCACATGCATACAGAAAGTGGTGCTGTGGCTCAAGTGGTAGAGCGCTAGCCTTGAGGAAAGCCCAAGGACAGAGCTCAGGCCCTGAGTTCAAGTCCCAGGACTGACCAAAAAACAAATTACTTAAAGGTTGGCGCCAATGGCTCACCACCTATAACCCTAGCTACTCAGAGGAGGCTGAGATCAGAGTGGTTCAGCCCAGGCATGAAAGTACATGAGACTCATCTCCAATAACCACGGGAAAGTGGCAAGTGGTGCTATAATTCAAGTGGTAGATTGCTAGGCTTGAGCTGAAGAGCTCAGAGACAGCACCCAGGCCCTGAGTTCAAGCCCCATGACCGACCCCACCCAACCCCCCCCAAAAAGGGGAAGAAAAGACATGGCCAAGTTATCTAAGTCTGATGAGGGAGTGATGTGGGGAACTGGCAGGTCTTATCTGCAATCCTAGATGTCTCATCACAGTCTTATACATGTGAACAAACCCCTGCATGGCCACGGAAACCTTTCTGCCCAGGAGGGAAGAGAGCAGCATGCTTATCAGAAGACAGATCCTAGATGGTCTACTTCACAGTAACTCATTTCTGGGTCTGTTGGGGTTGGGTGGGGAGACTCACCGGCTGGGGTTTCTCTACCACACAGCAGCCCAATTTATGCCAAAATTCACTCATATTCCCTGATGGTTCCAGCTTCACTCCTCTGCCCAAGGCCCAGAGGGCACTTGCTCTGGTGCCTTGGCCACACACTCCTCACTCTTGGCACGTTAAGGACTGGATGGGTGTGAGAGTGAACTCCTCAGGCTAAGCAATGATGGTCAGGATGTCAGACTCCCAGGATAAACAGGGCCAGAGAGAAGGGTCGGCACGCGGGAACAAGGCTGTCTTCCTAAGATTTCGAACCCTGGTTTAGCAGAAAGAAGGGAGAAAAAAAAGATAATAAGAAATGTACCCCTCACCCCACACCCCCCCCCCCGAAACTGTTGGATGCCTCTGTCTTCCAAATGATTACTTAGATGACCCACTCCACCCCAACACCAATCTTGTCCAATTGTAGGAACCTAGCTGGGAACTGCAGGCTCACAGCTGTAATCATAGCTACTCTGGTGACTGAGATCTGAGAACTTGCTGTTTAAAGCTAGGCCAGACATAAAAATCCTTAAAAAAGTTAGGCCGGGCAAAAAATCCTTAAGACTGTAGCTCTTAATTAACCAACAAAAAGCCGAGCTGAAGGCATGGTTTGAATGAGAACTGCAGCCAAGCACCGAGATTGTCAAAGCCCTGAGTTTAAACCTGAACCCTAAGTTTAAAAAAAACATTATATATCAGCTTGACTCTCCAAGAAAGAACAGAACCCAATGGATTCCAGAGGGTCAGTTAAGGAGCAGTACGTTGGTACGGAGATAGGAAATAGGTAAGAGGAGCTCCTCTTCTTTGAGAGGGGACCAAAAAAGTTTAGTAGAATGAGAAAAGTTTAGTAAAATAAGAAAAGTTTGGGGTGTGAAAAGCTTCAGCTCTGTCCTTGGGTTTAAGGCAGAAGAGGAGGGACATTTCCTCTGCAGAGGAAATAGTGGTTTTTTTGTTCTCACAAACAAGACCTCCACCCTCTTCCTCCCTTTTTACTTACCTAGCCTTGCCTTCAACACCTAGATTTTTTAAGAACGGGAGGCTTCAGCCACTTAAGCTGGTTCAAAAGAAAAACTGTTTTTGTCCTTTTTGTTTTGTTTTGGCATTAGAGCTCGAACTCTGGGCCTGGGCACTGTCCCTTAGGTTTTTTTTTCTTTGCTCGAAGATGGCACTCTAATACTTGAGCCACATACCCACTTCTGGCTTTTTTTTTTTTTTTTTTTTTTTGTCATGGGGCAGGGACTCTGGGCCTGGGCACTGTCCCTGAGCTCTTTAGCTCAAGGTTACCATCCTGGCCTTGGGCCTAGGCATTGTTCCTGAGCGCTTCAGCTCAAGGCTACCACCCTACCCCTTAAGCCACAATGCCACTTCTGATTTTCTAGTGGTTAATTGAAGTCTCATGGACCTTAGTGCCTGGGCTGGCTTAGAACCGTGACCCTCAGATCTCCATGCCACTCATTTCCAGCCTTTTAATGATTAATTCTAGTAGAGCTTTCTTGCCTGTGTTGGCTTTGAATTTCAATCCTCAGATCTCAGCCTCCTGAGTAGATAGGATTATAGGAATGAGCCACACCTAGCATTTACACTAAGACCTTCTATAATGAGGAATTTCTTCCCGCTCTCTATTCACTGTCCTTCAGTGTGTTTGTGTGTCTGAGTCATTTATGGGGCTTGAACTTCAGGCCTGGGTGCTGTCTCTGAGCTCTTTTGCTCAAGGTTATACTCTAGCACTTTGAGCCCACTTGTGGTTTTTCAATGGTTAACTGGAGATAAAGAGTCTCCTGGGGATTTTCTAACTAGGCTGTCTTCAAACTGTGATCCACAGATCTCAGCCTTCTGAGTAGCTAGAATTACAGGGTGAGCCACCAGTACCCAACTTATTGCCCTTTGTCATATCCCTTAACTGAGATCAAACCTTTCCCAGAATCCATTTAGCAGTTCCTTTAATACTTGACCTTGAGATCCTTCCTGAAAGCTGTTTACTCTGTCCTGCACTCCTGTACATGTACCTGTTTGTAGCATATGGTGTGACCTATCTCCATGTTGTATATATCTGCACAGCTACAGGTGCTGAGTATCTTTCTGTCCCACAAGGAATTATTTCCAGCTTCCCCACCCTTCTCACCTGTTCTACCTTGCAGCTCTGACTAGCCTCACGCCCTATAGGGCCTAAGCCTCCCTCCCTCCCTGTCTTCCTCCCCCCTCATGCTGTAACCTGTTCTCTCCTCCCTCCTCACCACTCCCATCAGCAGGCTTCACTAGTCATCCAGGCACAGGAACTTTCCAGTAGTGCTAGTGTTCAAGGAAGAACTTTCTCCCTGCCCCCTCTTCCCTCCCTGCTGGTCCCAAGGCTTGAGCTCAGGGCCTGGGTGCTATGCCTGGGCTTTTTTGCACAAGGCTAGCACTATACCACTTAAGCCACAGTTCCACTCCCAGCTTTTTTTGGTAGGCAATTGAACTGGATTATAGACAAGTAGCTAGGATTATAGGCATGCGCTACCAGCATCCTTTTGACTACTGCCAGCAGGGGTAGGGCCCATTTGGGCTTCCCTATAATCACTGCATTTCCCAACAGAAAAGGTGTAAGGATATTTTGAATCACCCCCACTCACTAGGCCAGGAACCTTGGTGCACAGGTCTAGAACAACAACTATTTTTTTTTTTTGAGTGGACTCAAGCTGAGATCACACACACAGACCCTGAAATGAAGCTTCTAGGGGAGGAAAGAACCCTAGAGTCTGGGCCTTCTCCCACTTCCTTTCCCACCCCTGGAAGGGAGGGGCAAACAGGGAGGAAGTCAGAACCCAGATGTCCAGAGAGGAGGGCAGTACTCAGTGGAGAAGTAATCATAGGGTTTGTGTCGGTGGGTGCAGGTAGTAAGGGTTGAGGGGAAGTGAAGAAAACAATGAAGAATCAGAGGAAACCTCCAACACCACGAGACAGTCCTTACTGAGACTGTACTCTCCCCAACATTCCCTCCTCTGCTCAAAGCTGAGAGGATAGAGGTGGAGGGAGCTGGCAGCGGGGAGGAGGAGGGAGAGGGAAAGAGGCAGGGAGTGAACAAGGCCCTGCCTGTTTCTTTTCCAGGGACCTAACCAAAGCTGGGTGGAGGGAAAGTATGTGTGGGACTTGGCATGAAATGACCAATGACGATGAGAATTGACCAGGAAATTCCATTCCCTAGGACATTAGGGTCTCTGAATCTTGGGGGTGGGGTCAGAGTGTGAAAAAGACTGGACAGGGTCAAAGTGGCAGCAGTGGGGGGTGGGAGAATGCATAGAATCAAAGCCAGAAAGGAAATAGTGTTTGGCTGTCACTCTTTTCAAGCAGCTAGAGGAGAGGAGGGTGGAGAAAAAATGAAATCCTGAACTGGTAAAGTGAGGAGGAAGAGGTGTCCACTGGTTTCAACCCCCCAGTGAATGGGAAGGGGCTGGGAAAACAGGAGCTGTCAAGGATTCGGCAGCATCAGGCCGCATCCTGACAGTCAGTAGTTCTGACAGTGGGGCCCTCCGTGCAAGTAAAAGTGAAATAAGGAACTGAGGACTGCGGCCAAACCGCGGCGTCACCAAGGTCACGCTAAGGCCTTCAGAATCTCAAAGCTGTTGGGGGGCAAGCAAGAGGGGGGGGACAGGAAGGATGTACAGAGGTAGTTCCTTGGTCCTGTGGTAGCCCCAAACCGGTTTTCCCGGTCTGCTCCCTCCCGCCCCAAGGCTTCCAACCCGCTGCCTGACAAGCCTTCACAAGAAGCAGCTGGAGAGAGACAGAGTCGAGGCTGGAGTGGGCAGTTCTGGCGACCAGCCCGGGGATGCAGCTGGTGCCTGGGGCCCTCCCCGCAGCCAGGCAGAGCTGCTGAGGGTCTACAAGAGGGTGTCCACCCTGTATTTCGAACAAATGACAGTTGCCCAGCACCAACCCTGCTCCCCCCCCCCGCCCCACAAAGGTCTAGAAGAGACTACGAGGAAGCAGATCGAGGCACAAACTCCCCCTCCCCCAATCGATTCCATCACCTAGACGCCGGCACTGCCCCCACCCCACCCGCCCTCCCAAACCTGAAGCGGGATCGGGACCTCCGTGAGCCGCCGGGACTCTGTCCCTGCTCTCCGTCTGACCTGGCCCTTCCCAGGCCCAGCTACACTTCATTTCGTCGGCCACAGGCGAAGTCCCCGGTCCTTCTTACCTCCCCCTCCCCTCCGCCTGCACCCCAATCACCTCTTTCCCCTCCACTCTCCGGCGGCCTCTCGTGCACCACGCGAGCGCGGACCCTGGAGGACCCGACACCTGGGAGCGCAGCCCCGGGCCCCGGCTCCCCGGCGGCACGGGACGCCCTCCCCACCCCCCGCATCCGGTGCGTCTCCGCCGGGCTGGGCCGGGGGAGCCGCTCCCCGGGCTCACCTGCTCTTCCCCGGGCATCGAGGCGTCCAGCCGCGGCTAGGGGTGGGAGGCTCCGGCCCGGTGCCGCGCCGGGATGGGGTCGCGGGCAGCCTCCACGGCGCGGCGCGGTGCGTGGCGGTGCGGAGCCGAGGGCGGGCCCGCAGAGGTGGGGCTGGCCGAGGGCGGAAACGCCGGCGACGCGATTACGAAACCCGTCCGGCCGAGGCGGTGCACACTGCGCCCCCCAGGACTGTCGGGGCACTGCACCGCCGAGGGACGCGGGAGCGGGGGCGACTCGGGGAGGGCCTGGACCCGGGCCCGGCGGAGCCCCACGATCCAGTCCCCCCGGCCGGGTTCGGAGATCTGCGGAAGCCACGCCCCGCCCCTCCAGTCTTTTGTGCTGTGCCCCGCGTGGAGGACTGGGCTGACGGACCCACTGCGGGGTGGGGGTGGGTAGCGATTTGTCTTTTTCTGGGAATCAGCTGGTAACCTAGAGCGTGAGGTGGAGAGGGCCGTCCCTCCCCCCCAGGCTGTCGAGTTTGTGAGTCCACAGATCTAAACCGAAGGACAAGTGGCTGCTCACCGTCGCCCGCGCCGAGGGCTGCGGGCAAGGATGAGGGAGAATGCGGAGGACCAATAAGCCCGTGGAGATGCTGTCCGCGCCCCTCCCTCCCCCCGGTGTTCTGGAGCCTATCATCTGAATCCGCCGAGTCAGGCCGGGAGGGGCGGGGAGAGCTCCCGCCCTTCTTAGGAGGGGCTGCATTGCAGGGGGAGACTGGGCCGCGGCTGGCACCGGCGGCGGGCGAAGCCCCTTCCAGCTTCCTTTCTCCAGCCCGACGCCGACCGACCCGGAGCCGCAGAGGCCTCCGTCCATCTTTGGAACGCGCTACTAATTCATTGATAACAGGTAAATAAATGGAGGAAGGGGGTCGGACCGAAGACCCCGAATGAGACTGGGGTGGGGAACTGTACAGGAAGAGAGAAGGGGGCGCCATGAACAATAGCTTTTCACCCATTTAGGTCTCGACTGAGCTCTCCATCCACGCCTTGTTATCATGTACCTGGGCATTAATTGCTAGCAGTTTTCATGTTAATGCATCCCGACACTTACCTCCTTATTCCAAGCATCCATTTTCCTATCATTTTTTTGTCCTGTGGATTTAATGTTTTCACTCGTTATAATTTCCTTTCCAAGCTACATTTTTTTTTCCTACCAGTTGATGAATCTCTACTCCTATAATCTCTCTAACCCTTCTTTATATTCCCTCCTTCTATTTGTCTCTGTTTGAGAGAATTTAGGTGGGATATGGGATATTGAGAGTAATCCTGTCCTTTCTAAAAAGAAAGAATAGATTCTCCCCCCCCCCCCAATCTCAAGTTTTACCAGGCAGGTCGAGGTAGGAAAGATGGGGATCCGGGTATCAGAGAGAAGCCTCATCCTGTATCGAAATCAGTATAACTCTGGAGAGTTTGCAGCTAGTAGAATAACTGGGGGAAGGTTGTAGCTAATAGCAAAATCCAAGCTCAGAAAAGACACATGAGATCCAAGAGCTTCCATTCCCCTCCACCCCCACTCCTATGGTGGCAGCATGACACAGCAAGGCTTCCTGGACTAGGCCTTGGAGACCCACCAAGGATCTGGACAAAGGGTATTTGGGCATGTCTGAATGGCTCAGAGAAAAATCCTTTTAATATATATATATATATATATATATGGATTAGCCATATATCTCTTAAGAATAGACTGCTGTTTAGAAATTACCTCACTAATTTAAATTGAAGAATAATGGGAAAATTCATTGGGTATGAATACCAAGGAACAAGACACTGTCAAAACTAATGGAGAGAAAGATGAGATAGCATATTGTGGAGAGTATTGGAGAAGGGAAAGGGAAGCAAGCTGAAAAGGTTACTTTTACAAAATGGAAGGACTTAGGGATTAATATTTTCATTATTACTGTCTTTACATTCATAAATATTGTTTGGTATTCTAGCTTCAGTTTTCTCTGTTGTCTTACATTATATTCTTAATTTTAATGCCACACATGCTTGAGTGTCTGGAATGTATAATTCCTCATCTCTGGGTCTATGACACAACTAGAAATTTTAGTCTTTTTGAATTAACATCTCACAGAATTTCCTTTAGCCTTTTTTAAGTTTTTTGTCCTTTTGAGATGGAGTCCCCTTATATAGTCACACTGGTTTTTAACTCATTATCCTCCTTCATCAGGATCTCAGGTGTGTGCCAATTCACCTGGCTCCCTCTTTTTTTTTAAATAGCTCTACCAGACATTTAATATTCAGGTTTTTTTTGGGGGGGTGGAGGGTTCATGAGGCTTGAACTCGGCCTGGGCGCTGTCCCTGAGCTCTTCAGCTCAAGGGCACCACTCTGCACTTGAGCCAAGCCCCACTTCCCATTTTCTGGAGGTTAATTGGAGATAAGAGTCTCAGGTCCTTTTGTGCCTTTGAACCTTGATTCTCAGATCTCAGCCTCCCTGAGTAGCTAGAATTACAGGCATGAGCCACCGTGCCTGGCTTATTCAGACAATTTTTATATATACTATAATTTTAAGAAAAGGAGTAAGCTTATAAAGAAGTCTTTTCACTTTTCTCCAAATTCTAGCTTAGTCTATATTGCCTTTCACATTTTCCCTACTCAGGAAATCCTACACAAGAATAGACCTACATTTTGAGAATACTGATATATGGGCCGGGCACGGTGTCTCACCCGTAATCCTAGCTACTCAGGAGGGTGAGATCTGAGGATCAAGGTTCAAAGTCAGCCCGGGCACAAAACAACCTGAGATTCTTATCTCCAATTAACCTCTAGAAAACTGGAAGTGGAGCTTGCCTCAATGGTAGGGCGGTAGCCTTGAGCTGAAGAGCTAGGGATAGGACCCAGGCCGACTTCAAGCCCCATGACCCCCAAACCCCCCCCAAAAAAATACTGATATAAAGCTCTAGGCAACTGTATACGTTTATGAGATTTGAGGTCTATATAAATTTGCTGGAAGGCTCTGCAAATCATTACATAATTTTTAAAATTAGCTTCTAGTTTTAAAATTCTATGATTTTAAGCTAGGTGTGGTTATGGCCAACAGTAATCCCAGCACATGGTAGGAGGAATAATCTTGAGCCCGCCTCGCTGCATAATAAGACCCTGTCTTGGAGAAAAAAACAAAACAATAAATCTGGTATTTTTCTCCCCTTATGATTGTGTGTGTGTGTGTGTATATGTGTGTTTGTGTGTGTGTGTGTGTGTGTGTGTGTGTGTTGGTGGTGTTTTATTCTGGTTCTAGAGCTTAAACTCAAGGCCTAATACTGTCCCTGAGCTTTTGTTCTCAAGACTAGCACTCTACCATTAGAGCCACAGCTCTCAGCTTTTTGGTAGTTAATTGGAAATAGCCCCACAGATTTTCCTTCTTCAGGCTGCCTTTGAACCAAGGCTGAGTTCTCACCCTTGGGTATAGCTAGGATTACAGATGTGAGCCACTAGCACCTGGTATGATTGTGGGTTTTTTTGTTTTGTTTTTTAATTTTATTTTTCCAGTCCTGGGGCTTGAACTCAGGGCCTGGGCACTTTCCCTGAGCTTCTTTTGCTCAAGGCTAGCACTCTACCACTTGAGCCACAGTGCCACTTTTGACTTTTTCTATTGATGTACCAAGGAACAGAACCAAGGGCTTCATGCATGCTAGGCAAAAACCCTACCACTAAGCCACATTCCCAGCCCACAATTCTGTTTTGTTTTGTTTTTTTAAAGAGCCTGTGAAGTGTCCAGCATTTAATAAGATCACGCTATAAGACACTTACGAGAGAGAGGATATATATTAAAAAAAAATAAAATAAAAACAAAAAAGCCAGGGGCCGGGAGTTTGGCCTAGTGGTTAAAGTGTTTGCCTAGCATGCATGAAGACCCGGGTTCGATTCCTCGGTACCACATACATAGAAAAAAGCCAGAAGTGGTGCTGAGGCTCAAGTGGTAGAGCTCTAGCCTTGAGAAAGTCCAAGGACAGTGTTCAGGCCCTGAGCTCAAGCCCAGGATTGGCAAAAAAAAAAAAAAAGCCAGATAGGTCTGGGAATGTGGCTTAGGGAATAGGGAATGCCTGCTGTTTTGTTTGTTTTTGTTCTTTTTCCAGTCCTGGGGCTTTAACTCAGGCCTTGGGCACTGTCCTTGGCCTTTCTCAAGGTTAGGGCTCTACCACTTGAGCCACAGCCCCACTTCCAGCTTTTGTGTGTGTATGTGGTACCAAGGAATTGAACCTAGGGCTTAATGCATGATAAGCAAGCACTCTACCACTAGGCCACACTCCAGGTCCTAATGCCTGCTTTTTAGGATCGCTGTAATTCTAGCCATAGGCATTGGTTAATTAATAGGCATAAGGTTTTGGGGGGGTTTTTTGGCTCACTTTTTATGTTCATGTCTCTGCAAATTACTGTGTTGATCAGAGATGAGTATCATAGGATGATCTCACCTTTCCAACCTACTCCCCCATCCTGAATCACTTTCCTTTTAAGAGCTTGTCTGCTGAGTAATGTTCAGTTCCCACGGTTTATTTTGGAGTTTGAACCTAAGAAAAAATATTCAGTTTTTTTTTTAAAGTTTATTTTAGACCAAGCCAGGCTATATAGCTAAATGGAACTTGGTACGTAGCCCAACTGGCCTTAAGACACTTTTCCCACTTCAGCCTCCCTCCTGATTGCTGGAATTACAGGATGTGTCTATCCAACTCTACACTTCAGAATGTGGTTTTTGTTTTGTTTTTGTGCTGGTACTCTCACTCAAGGCTAATGTTATGCCACCTGAACCACAGCTCCACTTTGGAGCTCCAGCTTTTTGGTGGTTAATTGGAGATGAGTCCCAAGGACTTGCTTATATAACCCTCAAATCTCAGCCCTCCTGACCAGCTAGGATTATAGTCTTGAGTCTCCAGCACCTGGTTTACTTTGTTCTTTGGCAAAGGATTTGCTATGGGCATTGGCTGAGCGAACTCAGTGTGTAGCCCTTGTTGGCTTCCCTCTTTGCTTCCCAAGTACTGGGATTATAGGCATGCATAACCACACAGGCAACTAGGATGTTTTTAAAGTCAAATTCTGGTGACACATTCTACAATCCTACTAGGAAATCTGAAGCAAGAGAATCACAAACTCAAGGCTAGCCTAACTTTTTTGGGGGGGAGTGTGGGGGGAGCTTGAACTGGGCCTGGGCATTATCCTTGAGCTCTTTAGCTCAAGGCTACCACCCTATCCTTGAGCCAAGCTCCAGTTCCTGTTTTCTAGAGGTTAATTGGAGATAAGAGTCTCAGGTTCTTTTGTGCCCAGGCTGGCTTTGAACCTTGGTTCTCAGATCTTAGCCTCCAGAGTAGCTAGGATTATAGGCGTGAGCCACCACGCCCACGGGCTAAGGCTAGCCTAACTTTAAATGTATCTAGGGGCCAGGAGTTTGGCCTAGTGGTAGAGTGCTTGCCTAGTATGCACGAAGGCCCAGGTTCGATTCCTCGGTACCATATACATAGAAAAAAGCTGGAAGTGGTGCTGAAGCTCAAGTAGTAGAGCTCTAGCCATGAGAAAGTCCAAGGACCAGTGCTCAGGCTCTGAGCTCAAGCCTAGGATTGGCAAAAAATAAATAAGTCTAGCTTAACCATTCAGCACTCCTAAAACCTCCACACTCTTGTAGATCATTGTGTTGTGTTCTAGATTAAGGGATTTCTTTTTCTGTTTTGTATGGACAGTTCACATTCTATAGAATCTACTTAAGGCCATTATTTAGACATCATAGACCTGGTGACAACCAGTGGAGTGTGCTGGAAAAAAAGCCTTTTCAAACTTAGGATTCTATTTTTGGAGGCAGTGGAATATTCTTTCTGCTCCTTTGGGAACATTTCAACTAAAGTTTTTTGCCCCTTGCTTAACCTAGTAAGTAGCAGGGTGGAGGCTCTGGTGAGCTATAACAGTCATATAACATCAGGCAGGACACAGATAGGATGAACAGAAAAGGTGATAGAACTACTCATTAAAGTATGGAAAAATAAAACCAGGAGCTGGTGGCTCATGACTGACAACTCA
Organism: Megascapheus bottae; assembly: GCF_031878675.1. Taxonomy (NCBI): domain Eukaryota; kingdom Metazoa; phylum Chordata; class Mammalia; order Rodentia; family Geomyidae; genus Megascapheus; species Megascapheus bottae. Next base: position 41,598,320 of record NC_143518.1, on the reverse strand, counting down.
GGAGGCTGCGATCTGAGGATCACAGTTCAACGTCCAATCAGGCAGGAACATCCTCCAGTTAATCACAGAAAAAAAGCTGGGATTGGGAAAAATAATCTGAGCTTGTTATAGTTTCTTCCAACCTAAATTTGCCACTTGTTATTGTCAGGTATAGTCTAGCACTAGGATGAGAGGAAAGAGAACCTGTTAAAACAGAAATTTTTTTCTAGCACCTGGGTTTTGGTCTGAAAGAAAGTAGTCTACAGAGAAACCAATTGTAAGAGTTTCCTGTGGAGTAATAGGTGAGAGTTGACCAAGTATTTATGATATTAAATAGTGAAGGAAAATTAATCAGCAGTCTCGAATGTCTTTGTTGACAAATCTGGATACCTGTGGTATCCAGAAAACAGATTGGGTAAGTTTGTCTTTACGGAAACTTCATTCATTCAAGGACGTAAGACCATCCTACAAACATAGGACCATTATCTGTAACCATAAATGAAATCAGGTAAAACTCTCCAGAGGAGATGGTTGAGGGAGTAGAGTAGATAGATCTGAGTAAGTTAATGGAGGCTGTTCTGGGAGAGATGAGTTAATAGTAGGGTTTAGAAGAGGGAAAATACAAAGCAGAAAATACAAAGCAGAATGTTAGAGAAGCCTTGTTTAGTGGTAGATCAAAGCCCTGCGTTTGATTATTGTGCAACCTGAAAAAAAATTACTTGTAGCCAAGCGCTGGTGGCTCACACCCTGAACATAAAGCAGCTCAGGGACAGTATGCAGACTGAGTTCAAGCCCTACTACCAGCAAAACCCCAAATTAATAATAATAATAACAATAAACCTAGGTGCAGGTGGCTCACACCTATAATCCTAGCTACTTGAGGCTGAGATCTGTGGATCTCAGTCCAAAGCCAGCTGTGGCACTGAAGTCCATGAGATTCTTATCTCCAAATAACCATCAGAAAACTTGAAGTGGTTCAAAATGATAGAGCGCTAGCCTTGAGCTGTAGAACTCAGGGACAGCACCCAGGCCCAGATTTCAAGCCCACGACCAACAAATAATAATAATTACTTGTAGATATCAGGAATTGGATAGAGATTTCTCTGGGGATCTGAATGGAGTCCTAAAAATTGAGATTTCTCTTTTTTTGGCCAGTCCTGGGGCATGAACTCAGTGCTTAGGCTTGGGCTTTCCTCAAGGTTAGTGCTCTACCATATCAGTCACAGCACCACACCCAGCTTTTTCTATGTATATAGTACCGAGGAATCGAACCCCAGTCTTCATGCATGCTAGGCAAGTACTCTACCACGAGGCCAAACTCCTGGCCCATTTTTTTTTTTTAAACTCATGTCCTGGGCCCTATCAGGTACTCAGCTGAGGATGTAAAATGTACGCATGCAAAGACCAGGGAGCTTTATCACTAAGAATAACAAGTGGTTTCTTCCCAGGAAGCTATGAGGGATCCTGTGAGTAGCCAGTACAGCTCCTTTCTTTTCTGGAGGATGCCCATCCCAGAACTGGATCTGTCGGAGTTGGAGGACCTGGGTCTCTCAGATACATCCACCTACGAGATCAAAGACCGCAGCCCTGACAAAATGATGGGGCAAGCAACTGCAGCAGAGCAGGAGAAAAGCCCTGAAGGTGATATTCTCCTTGAATACAGCACCTTCAACTTCTGGAGAGCTCCCATTGCCAGCATCCACTCCTTTGATTTGGACTTGCTCGAAGGCTGAGACCCCTCTCACCATCTTACCCTCATGGTCTTCCCTTTGAAGCCCTTTCTGAACCTTTCCCATCTCAATCTTATTCTCTTTTCACTATCGTGTTGGTGGTGCTGATGAATTTGCCAGTTGAACTGTCTATTTATCTATTTATTTATTTATCTATTTATTTATTTATTGAATGATCTATGTACTCCAATTCTCTCAAAAGACTTCACAAAGTATAGGGTTCAAGCAATGGAGTAATTGATAACAGGGATTACTAATCCCAGAAAAACAGGGTTAATGGGGAGGGTGGGGAGTAAGAGTAGTATAGAAATTAAAACTGGAAAATTATTTCATTCCATTTTAGTCAGCCTCAAAGATTTCTCACATCTTCCTAATTTCCTACTCTAGGTCAAAAAATATTTCCTCAAGAGTAAAAATGTGGATGTATTTGCCTCAAAACAAGTAGGGTTTCTAAAATATTAACGTAATAAGACTTGGTTTTTGAGTATGCTCCTTCATATACTATATTCTATTCCCAAAGAATAGAGAAAGGGGGTAGTTAAATAAAAACAGGAAATAATACATCATGGAAAATGAAATTAGGGGAAAGTACTGAACATTTCAGAAATACTTCGGTACTTTCTTGAGAGAACTTAGCTTACTCACTTTACAACGTTGTCCCTATCTCTGCGCTGAAAACTAGAGCTGAGAAAAATATGTGAAATGTTAAAGTTACCTTTCTACTAAAACAATTTGTAAAGTTGTGACTCAGTCATGCAACAGGCAGAGGGTTCAGTCCTTAGTATAAGTCTCCCCACTGCTCTCTGAATTTTCAATATATACTGACCAATGGCTCTCAGGCCCTATACTTTGTTCCCCCACTCCTTCCAAAATTGTTGCTGCTTTGTGCTGCCATTTACTCATTTATTTAATAAAGATATTAAACCCTATGGCTGGATTCTAGTTGTGTCTCTTCACAGGAAAGCAGTGCACACCTTATAAATTGCTCCTGCCTACACACACAGCATATCCATTAATCTTTCTAATATTCAGCTTTGAGGAAGAACAAATTAAATAGCATTTATACATTAAATGGTGCATTTCAGGTTGAACAGGTAGGTAACAAAAAGTGAGATCAATTTAAAATGAACATAGTTAAAAATTAAAGTTCTGCTTGCTTATAGATTACCAACAGGTCCCAAGTAATAATTTTCTCTTTCTTTCTTTCTTTCTTTCTTTCTTTCTTTCTTTCTTTCTTTCTTTCTTTCTTTCTTTCTTTCTGCTAGTCCTGGGGCTTGAATTTGGGGCTTGGGCACTAACCCGGAGCTTATTTTTGTCTGTTTTTGTTCGTTATGGAACTTGAACTCTGGGCCTGGGTGCTGTCCCTAGACTATAGCCCTACCACAGTGGCACTTCCGGTTTTCTGGTGGCTAATTGGAGATAAGAGTCTTACGGACTTTAGTGCCTGGGCTGGCTATGAACCATGATCCTCAGATCTCAGCCTCCTGAGTAGCTAGGGTCACTGGTGTGGCCAGGATTACCTGGCTTTCCCTGAGCTTTTTTTTTTTTTTTTTTGGCAGTCATGGGGGCTGAACTCAGGGCCTGAGCACTGTCCTTGGACTTTCTCAAAGCTAGAACTCTACCACTTGATCCACAGCACCACTTCCTGCTTTTTGCTATGTATGTGGTACCAAGGAATCCAACCTTCATGCATGTTAGGCAAGCACTCTACCACTAGGCCAAACTCCCAGCCCCTCCCTGAGCTTCTTTTGTTCAAGGTTAGCACTTTATCAGTTGAGCCACAGCATAACTTTGGCTTTTTCTGTTGATGTGGTACTGAGGAATCGAACCCAGGGCTTCGTGAATGCTAGGAAAGCACTCTACCACTAAGCCACATTTCCAGCATGAAGTAGTAATTTTCTTAGGTGCCTAAGAAACTAATTTGATCAAATGTTATCTGCATATATCTAACTCACCTCATTCCAAAAGACTACTTGGAACTTACAAATAGTTTGTGTTCCTACCACATGAAAGTCACAGCCAGATATATTTCGAATACATACTGGTAGCATGGCCTAGTGATACAGTGTTTGCCTAGCATGCACAAAGCCCTGGGTTCGCTTTCTCAGTACCACATACACAGAAAAGAACGGTGCTGTGGCTCAATTGGTAGAGCAGTAACTTTGAGAAAGCTCAAGGACAGAGCCCAGGCCCTGAGTTCAAGCCCCAGGACTGGCAAAAAAAAAAAAAAAAAAAAAAAAGAATATACACAGAATGAGAGAAAATTTAAAAGCCATATGGAAAATATGCTCTAAATGTTTTTTTGGGGGGAGAGGGGGTGAAAGAAAGGGGAGCCAGTTATGGGGCTTGAACTCAGGGCCTGGGCACTGTCCCTGAGCTTTTACTCCTCAAGGGTAGTGCTCTACCACTTACAGCCACAGTTCCACATTTGGATTTTTGGTGGTTAGTTGGAGGTTAGTGTCTCATGGGTCCAGGTGCCAGTGGCTCATGCCTATAATCCTAATTACTCATGAGGCTGAGATCTGAGGATCAGAGTTGAAAGCCAGCCTGGTGACATAAAGTCTGGGAGGCTGATCTCCAGCTAACCACCAGAAAACCAGAAGTGAAGTCATGGCTAAGTGGTAGAGTGCTAGCCTTGGGCAAAGGAGTTCATGACAATGTCCAAGCCCAACAACAATAAAAACTTTAAAAAGGAAAAGAAAAATCCTGTGGACTTTCCTGACCAGGCTGATTTCGAATTGCAATCATCAGATCTCAGCCTCTTGAGTTTCTTGGATCACCTGTGCGCGTCACAGGTGTCTGGCTGCTACAAATACTTTTAATTATGAAATCAGCTGGGTGCTGGTGGCTCACACCTGTAATTCTAGGTCCTCAGGAGGGTGAGATCTGAGGATCACGGTTCAGACAACCCGGGCCAGAGTTTGTGAGACTCTGATCTCCAATGAACCATCAGAAAACTGGAAGTGGGGCTGTGGCTCAAAGTGGTAGAGCACTAGCCTTGAGCAGAAACGGAAGGCCCAGAGTTCCAGCCCCATGACTAACAAAATAATTAATTAAAAAAAAAAAGAGTTCAACAGAAGACTCGTGATGCTTTCTAATGCACACAACAGACATGTATATGTACATGAGGGAACCAGGAAAGGTGATTGTCCTTTGCTTACTTCTCATGTTCCTTCAAGTCATGAAACTTAAGGGGTGGGGTCGAGGACCGACTAGGCAGTAAATAAAGTGACTAGAAGAACTTTGAGCTCCTGCACCGTCCTCTTCCAGGCCCCTAGAAGGCAAGCCAGGTCTCAGGAGTCCTGACAGTGGGCCCCAGGATGCTCAGGCGGAGGCGGAACAGCCTGACTCACAGAGGCAGCGATGTCCCGGACAGTGGCACCCAAGGTCGGATCAAAGAAGAAAGGTACCCTTCCCCACCCCGGGGCGGACCGGCAGCGAGAAGAACTCAAAAAGCCCACGGCCCATCCCTCTCCAGTGGCCCCCAAGTCCTGGGCGCCCAAATCAGCCGCCCGGCCCGCCCGGCCCCCGCCGGATCTACATCCAGGTAGGCGCGCACGCCGTAACCCTCCTCCCTGTCAAAGAGTCCCTTCCGGAACTGACCGGGCGGCTTCTTTGGGCTTTTCCCTCCCGGCACTCGAGGCCTCAGGTAGATAAGAAATGAGCCTGCGGGCGCTTCGTCCTTCCCCTGCCCGGGGAAACGCGAGTTTTCAGTCCCTGCCCCAGATTCTTCCGCCAACTCATTGGCTGTGCGCCTTCACTTCCGGGACCGCCATCTTGGTGCGTCCATTTCTCCACGCGGGGGGGCGGGGGGGAGGCCCCCAAAATAGGCATCTATGAAAAAAGCCAAAAACAAGTAAAAAAAAAAAAAAGTAGCCGTCCCTGACAGGGAGTCTTCACGAGAGAGAGAGAGAGAAACAGGACCAAACTGGCGGGCTCGGTGAAAGCGAAGCTGGCAGCGTCCGGGACCAGGAGGTGAGGGGGAGGCGGGGAGGGGGCAGGGTGGTCAGAGCTGGAGTGGACGGGCCGGCCGGGGGGCCGCCCTGCCGGCACCCCCTCAGCCCGCGGCGGTGGGGGACGGAGGAAGGGGATCCCGCTGCGGAGAGGAAGGGGAGGGGACTGGAAGGTGAGGGAGGGGGTGGGTGCAGGACCTGGGGCCGGGGAGCCGGACGAGGGGAACCGAGGACACCTAGGGGACCACTAGAGGGCGACCCGGAGCAGGGCCAGACTGGCGGGGTGGGGCTGCCGGGACTCCCACTTCAGTGCCCCCCATCGTGAACGGACCTTCGTGTGTGAAGAAGTGGAGGGTCCCTTACAGAGGAGCAAACGGCGACCCTGGTGTCTCTGGTTCCCGGAATCGCGTTTCGATTTAGCGAGTTCTGTACTGTGAACCAGAGCGGTCATGGCCGCACCCTCCCTTGCACAGTTGTTTGTACAGCTGGCCGCCCTGGGGGAACTTACACAGTTGAAAAAAAAAAAGTTTCTATGGATTCCTCACTTGTGTTCTCTAATTTTCTCCTGTTCTTACAGATTTCCTTGAGCCATCACTCTGTTCCTCTCCCCCTTCACGTAAAGGCTCTTTCTACTGTCTTCTGTCTGTCTCATCATCTCTTGAAAAGGACATTCTGCGGCCTATCTTGAACAGTTTTAATATTTTTGATTATCTGCAACCATGTTTTCGTTGTACCGTTTGATCTACCCCAGACCAGTAGAGATGATCTTAAGCACCATTTTCATACATGGTTTTTGATAGACAAACAACTGTCTTACCCCAAGTTATTATGTAAACAAAAATAATTACTCTTTGATAATATGTTGGCTGAAACACTTCATAATTATTAAAACATATGGACCGGGAGTTTGGCCTAGTGGTAGAGTGCTTGCCTAGCATGCACGAAGACCCGGGTTCGATTCCTTGGTACCACATACATAGAAAAAAAGCCGAAAGTGGTACTCAGGCTCCATGTGGTAGAGCTCTAGCCTTGAGAAAGCCCAACGACAGTGCTCAGGCCCTGAGGTCAATTCCAGGACTGACAAAAAAAACAAAAACCAACACTTACTGAAAGTTACTGCTTTTTTATTGAGGAATGGTGCTTTGTTGTTTTTTTTTTTTTCAGAAGTCCTATGAGGCAAGGCTAGGGATATAGATAGCTCAGTGGTAGCTATTCCTGAAGCCCTGGATTCAACCCCTCAGTGGAGCTGTTGGGGGAAGAAGAGGAGGGACAGAGGGAGAATCCTACAAGTTAGACCAAGTTGTGTTTTGTTTTGTTTTGTTTTCTGGTCTCTTGTGGGGCTTGAACTCTGGGCCTGGGTGTTGTCCCTGAGCTCTTCAACACAAGGCTAACCATCCTACCCCTTGAGCCACAGTGCCACTTCCTGTTTTCTAGTGATTAATTTGAGATAAGAGTCTCTAGTGGGCTTGGGGTTTGGCCTAGTTGTAGAGTACTTACCTAACATGTAGGAAGACCTCAGTTTGATTCCTTGGTACCACAAGCTTATAGAAAAGCCAGAAGTAGTGCTTTGGCTCAAGTGGTAGAATGCTAGCCTTGAGAAAGCCCAAGGACAGTGCTCAGGCCCTGAGTACAAGCTCCAGAACTGTCCAAAAAAAAAAAAAAAAAGTCTCACAGACTGTGCCCAGGCTTGCTTTGAACCAATATCCTAGGATCTTAGCCTCCTGAGTAGCTAGGATTACAAGTGTGAGCCACCACACCTGACTCCAAGTTTTGTTTTCTAAATAAAAATGAAAGTAAATCCAGTAAAGGAAAATGTTTTCTAATTGTTTAGTAAAATTGCCTAGATTTTTCTTGACATAGAGTACTGGGAGAATCCCACTACCCTTAACACTATTACTTTAAATACATTTTACTTTCATTTCAGGTAGGTAATTCAGATTAAATCTAGAGTAATTTAGCCAATCATCAGTAGTGCATTCCTATAATCTTAGTTATTCAGAAGACTGAGATTTGACAACCCAAGGTTCAAAGCTAGCCTAGACAGACAAATCTTTGAGATTCTTATCTTTAATTAACCAGAAAAAAAAAAAAAAGAGGCCAGGAAAGCCCTGTGACTCAGAGCCCTAGGCCTTAAATTCAAGCTCCAATACCAGCACACTAACAGACACCCTAAACAAAAATGCAAAAATACACAGTAGGGTCGGGAGTTTGGCCTGGTGGTAAAATGCTTGCCTAGCATGCACGAAGACCCCGGTTCGATTCCTAGGTACCACATACATAGAAAAAAGCTGGAAGTGGTGCTGAGGCTCAAGTGGTAGAGCTGAAACCTTGAGAAAGTCCAAGGACAGTGCTCAGGCCCTGAGCTCAAGCCCAGGACTGGCTTGGAGGGCACTGGTGGCTCACATCTGCTATTTCTATCTGTTCAGGAAACTGAGATGTGAAGATCACAGTTCAAAGCCAGCCCATACCAGAAAATCCATGAAACTCATATCTCCCAATTAACCACTGGAAAGCAGGAAGTGGCCCTGGTCTCAAAGTGGTAAAGTGCTAGCTTTGAGCACAATAGCTCGGGGACAACTCCAGGGCCTAGAGTTGAAGCTACATGACCAACAAAAACAGTAACTTGGGAAAGAGGAAGAAAAGAGCATCGATGAACACATTTCTTTTTTTTTTTATTGTAATTAGTAAAAGGGTTACATGATATTTGCAAGATAGAAGGTGCATTAATTCACATACATTGATACCCTTTCACATGTCTTGATACCCATTACCCTCCCCCCTGATGAACACATTTCTAAGATGGCTTTTTATACCAGGGTGAAGGATATAAGGGTCTCTTTACATTCTAACTTCAAAGTTTAATTATATCTATGTATAATTAAAAAATAGGCTTCCCAGCCGGGCACAATAGTTTCTGCTTATAATTTTAGCTGCTTGGGAGGCAGAGATCAGAAGAATCATGATTTGAAGTCAAGTTGGGAGTGGTGGCATTCATTTGTAATCCTCCCCCCACCCCCATGAGGGTCACATAAAATAAGAGTATCACAGTCCAGGCTATCCCTGGGAAGAAATGTGAGACTGTGCTTGAAAAACAACTAAATAAAAAAGGGGAGATGGTATAGCTGAGGGAGCAGAGTGCCTGTTTGGAGAGTTCAAGGCCCTGAGTTCAAACCCTAGCAATGCAAAGGAAAAACAGCAAAAAGTCTTTTTCATGGCTTGAAGAACAAGATTACAGATGAGTTTTGTGGCATGTGTCTGTTCAACACTTAGGAGACAGAGGATTAGAGGATTAAGAGGTGTCTTCCTAAAGATACTTAGTGCTCTTTAAAAATCCTATTTGTGGGATTGGAAGCATGGATTTGTTAGTAGACTACTAGCCAATGAGTAAAAGTGGTGGCAGATACCCAGTTTGAGTCCCAGTCTTGGACCTAAAAGAAAAAGATCAGAGCTGGGTAAGTAGAGTGCTTGCCTAGCATGCATGAAGCTTTGGGTTGTATTCCTCAGTACCATGTAAACAACAACAACAAAAAAACCAGACCTGGCACTGTGGTTCAAGTGATGGAGCTCTAGCTTTGAGCAAAAGGAGCTCAGGGACAGTGCCCATGTCCTGTTTTTTGGCAAAAAACAAAAAAGAAAGAAAGCCCTGGGGCTTGAACTCTGGGCCTGGGAACTGTCCTTTAGCTTCTTTTGCTCAAGGCTAGTTCTCTACCATTTTGAGCCACAGTGCCATTGATTGGAGATAAGAGTTTCATGGAATTTCCTGTCCTGGTTGGCTTTGAGCTGTGATCCCCAGATTTCAGTCTCCAGGGTAGCTAGAATTACAAGCATGAGCCACCAGTGCCCAGCTAAAAGATCATATTTGTAAGGTATCACTACACAAATGACAACTGATTTAAATATGACACTTCTTTCTCCTTCCTTCCTTCCTTCCTTCCTTCCTTCCTTTCTTCCTTTCTCTCCCCTCCCCCTAGGGATTGTGGGAAGGATTGAGAGACTAAGAGGAGGGTAAGTCTGATCAGGGGACATTATATGCATATATGGACATGTCAAATTAAACCTTGTACAATAGTCTTAGGCTGCCCTCAAACACAATGGTGTAATTATGAGCATGAACCAACATGCCCATCTTACCCATCTTATTTTTACCTACTTAAAACTTGAACAATTTCGATTTTTTTCCTTTTGGTGCTAGGGATTAAACTCAGGTCTTTGTGCTAAGTACATACTAACAGAGCTACGCCCCAGCCTAGATTTGATATTTTAAAAAGAACACATTTGGAAAAATGTAAAGTATCAGAGTTCTGTAAGAAAGATTTGTATAATTTTTCTTTTACTATCTTCTTTTTTCTGATGCCATCCCAGCATCACAGTCTTCCTCAGCATCACAGGAGACCTCATAGTCATGCACCATTGTCCCCAACAGATTGCCCCACTTTTATACTGTTCTGTTCTGTTCTAAGATTACTAAGAGCAATTTTGTTTCCAAAGGTGCTGGGGATCAAACCAAAGGCCCTTGCACATGCTAGGCAAATATTCTCCAACTGACCTAAATCTCTAGCCTTTGATTTTTAAAGACTGGGTTTCCCTATTTTAAATTATGTAGCTAAGGCTTACTTTGAACTTGCTATCATAATGCTTTAGCCTCCCCAGTGCTGAGACTACAGACATACACCACTTGGCTGAAGTGAGCATTTATTTTAAATCAGTTTTGTTTTGTCCGTCTTTTCCTTCCTTCCTTTCTTTTCTTTTTCTCCTTCCCTCCTTCCTTCCCTCCCTTCCTTTCTTTCTTTCTTACCAATTGGTTTTTACTTTAAATGTGTCTTAGAAGAGATCTTTATATAAGTGTCACCTTGGTCAGCTTTTATTTATTCATTTATGTATTTAAAGCTAGTGCGAAAAAAAAAAAAAAAGCCAGGCAGCACCGTTCCTGAGCTCTGTAACTCAAGGCTACTGTCCTCCCTCAGCGCCTGGGAGTTGTATCTGGCTTTTTTTTTGGGGGGGGGGTGGGGTCAGTCCTGGGGCTTGAACTCGAGATGGGTTACTGTCCTTGAGCTCTTCAGCTCAAGGGTATGGCTCTACTACTTTGAGTCACAGCACCACTTCTGGTCTTTTGGTGGTTACTTGGAGATAAGACTCTCAACTTTCCTGCACGGGCTGGCTTTGAATGGTGACCCTCAGATCTCAGCCCCCCTGAGTAGATAGGGTTACACCCAGCTCTTTAAAAAACAAATACCCCACAAAAATGGTTCATGGAGCCCAGACTAACCTCATGGGCCTTGAACTTGGCCTGGGCACTGTCCCTGAGCTCTTCAACTCAAGGTTACCACCCTACCCTTGAGCCAGGGCCCACTTCCCAATATCTAGAGGTTAATTGGAGATAAGAGTCTCGGATCCTTTTGTGCTCGGGCTGGCTTGAACCTTGATCCTCAGATCCTTATTCTTTTTTTTTTTTGGTGGGTTATAGTGCTTGAACTCTGGGTCTGGGCACTGTCCCCTGAGCTCTTCAGCTCAAGGCTACTGCCCTGCTCCTTGAGCCACAGTCCCACTTTCCATTTTCTAGTGGATAATTGGAGGTAAGGGTCTCACATTCTTTAGTGCTCAGGCTAGCTTTGAACTGCAATCTTCAGATCTCAGCCTCCTGGGTAGCTAGAATTGCAGGCATCACCACTCTTGGCACTTTTCCTTATTTTTTCATATAAAACGTTGTTACACTGCTGAATTTGTGGTTTTAGTGGTAGAGTGCTTGCATAGCATACATGAAGCCCTGATTTGATTCCTCAGCACTACAGACAGAAAAAGCTAGAAGTAGTGCTGTGGCTCAAGTAGTAGTATGCCAGTATTGAGCAAAAGAAGCTCAGAGACAGTGCCCAGACCCTGAATTCAAGCCCCAAGACTGGCAAAACCACAAAAAAGGTGTTACAGGGCCTGGAGTTTGGCCTAGTGATAGGATGCTTGCCTAGCATGCACAAAGACCTGGGTTTAACTCTTTGGTATCACATACCTAGAAAAAGCCTGAAATGATGCAGGGGTGCAAGTGGTAGTGCTCTAGCTTTAGAAAGCCCAAGGACAGGGCCGGGAGTTTGGCCTAGTGGTAGAGTGCTTGCCTAGCATGCACGAAGACCTGGGTTCAATTCCTTGGTACCACATACATAGAAAAAAGCTGGAAGTGGTGCTGAGGCTCAAGTGGTAGAGCTCTAGCCTTGAGAAAGTCCAAGGACAGTGCTCAAGCCCTGAGTTCAAGCCCCAGGACTGGAGGCGGGGCGGGGGGGTGTTACAGCTGGGCTTCAGTGTCTCAAGCCTGTAATCCTAGCCACTCAGGAGGCTGACATCTGAGAATTGCTGTTCAAAGCTAGCTCTGGCTCTAAAAAGTCCATGAGACTCCTATTTTTAATAAACCACCAGAAAACCAGAAGTGGCACTGTGGCTCAAGGTGTAGGTTGGTAGCCTTGAGCTGAAGAGCTCAGGGATAGTGCTCAGGCCAAGTGTTTAAGTCCCATGACCGACAAAAAAGATGTTACAGCTGGGCACCAATGGCACATGCCTTTCTTTAATCCTAACTACTCAGGAGTCTGAGACCTAATGATCATGGTTTGAAGCAGGAAAGCCTGTGAAATTCTATCTCCAAAAAAGGCAGAAGTGGGCCTGGAGTTTGGCTTAATGGTTGAGTGCTTGCCTAGCATGCATGAAAACCCAGGTTCGATTCCTCGATACCATACGTATAGAAAAAAGCTGGAAGTGGTGCTGAGGCTTAAGTGGTAGAGCTATAGCCTTGAGAAAGTCCAAGGTCAGTGCTCAGGCCCTGAGCTCAAGCCCAGGACTGACAGAAAAAAAAAGAAAAAGGCAGAAGTGGAACTGTGGCTCTAGTGGTAGAGCTCTACTGTCAATCACAAAAGCTCGAGGACTGTGCCCAGACTCTGAGTGCCAGAACTAGCGTCAAAAAAAAAAAAAAAAAAAAAAGGGTGTTAGAGCTGGGTGCAGTGGCTCATGCCTGTAATCCTAGTTACTCAGGAGGTTGAGATCCGAGGATAGAGGTTCAAAGCTAGCCCAGGCACTAAAGACTGTCAGAGTCTTATCTCCAGTTAACCACTAGAAAACCGTAAGTGGTGCTGTGGCTCAAGTGGCAGGGCTGTAGCCTTGAGCTGAAGAGCTCAGGACAACGCCCAGGCCCAGAGTTCAAGCCCCATAATCAACTGACAAAAAAAAAAAAAAGGATGCTAAGTAATAAAAGCAGTTACTTCAGATTGCAAGGTTGCAACTTAATTGCACCATCCTGTTTCTCAAGAAACTTGTATTTTGGCATGCAGAAGTGCTTTATATGGATTTCCCTTTCTGTTACAGGAGTTAAAAGCACTCATTTAAGTGTTAAAATTTAACAGTAATGTTTATTATTGCATCTAAAACATTATGAAATAGAATTGGCTTTCCCAGGACCTCTCCCCTAAAGAACATAGCAATGAAGAATACAATAAGTTTGTTTCACAATTTGATTTCTGCTAAGACACAAGAAGTTCTAACAGTAAACAAAGTCAGATAATGTTTTGAGGTATGGATCCCTGAAAGACAGTGAGTTGGTCCATGAACCAGATATTGACTGCTATCCTAAACAGATGAGTAACTACTAAGCGTTTTCCCTCTGGAAATCTTGACCCTTATTATATCATTATACCATAGATTAAGATTAGCAGATAAAACAACTCACATCCCTTGATGTATCCTATTCTATTGTGTCATCTAAAGACCTATACACTTCCAGAAAGAGAAATTAGGGGCAAGAATATACCTCAGAGACAGAGCATTTGGCCAACAGGTGAGAGGCCCTGGTGGGATCCCTGGAACATTGTGGGGAGAAAGTAAGCTAGGGGGCTGGGAGTATGGCCTGGTGGTAGAGTGCTTGCTTAGCATGCATGATACCCCTGGGTTTGATTCCTCAGTACCACTTACATAGAGAAAGTGGTGCTGTAGCTCAAGTGGTAGAGCAATAGACTTGAACAAAAAAGAAAAGAAAAGAAAAAAAAAAGCTTAAGGACAGTACCTAGTCCCTGAGTTCAAGCCCCGGACTGGTCAAAAAAAAAAAAAAAAAAAAAGCTAGGCTCCATGGCTCCCACATGTAATTCCAGCTGTTGAGAAGGCCAAGAGCTGAGAATCAAGTTTGAAGCCAGCTTGCGTAGAAAAGTCCATAAGACTCTCATTTCTGGGGCCAGGAGTTTGGCCTAGGAGTAGAGAGTTTGCCTAGCATGCATGAAGACCTGGGTTCAATTCCTTGGTACCACATACATAGAGAAAGCCAGAAGTAGTGCTGTGGCTCAAGTGGCAGAACTGTAGCCTTGAGAAGGCCCAAGGACAGTGCTCAGACCCTGAGTTCAAGCTCCAAGACTGGCAAAAAAGAAAGAAAAAAGAAAAAAAATTATAGGCATCTTTCCCTGTGTTTGAATTTTAGCTACCCCAAAACTTGATTCCTATGCATAAAGATGTCTTTGGTGGACTTGGGGAAGAGGTTGTTAGAAGCAGCAAGAAAAGGCCAAGATGACGAAGTAAGAACTTTGATGGCAAATGGTGCCCCTTTCACCACAGACTGGGTAAGCTTGGTAAACATGTTTCCTAATTGTTTCCAAAATGTGCATTTACCATCTTTTGTTGTTCCTGCTTCTCTCTTTTCTCTTTTTGTTCTGGTACTAAGGCTTGAACTCAGGCCCTCCTGCATTTTATCTCCAATTAACCACTGAAAATGTACAAGTGGGCCTGAGGCTCAAAGCAATAGAACTCCAGCCTTAAGTAGAAAAAGCTCAGTGATAACGCCTGGCCCTGAATTAAAGTTTCCCAGCACATACATGCAAAAAAGTGCTGCATAAATAAATAAGGAAAAGGGAAAGAGGTTTTCTACCTTGGTTTTCTAGCTCTCCTCTCCCCGAAAAAAGGTTTTTATAAAGTTCATGGATATTGGGCTCCCAGCCCAATTATAATAATTTTCATGATCAAGGGAACTTCAGAAGACAGAGATTCTTAGCAAAAAAGAGTTAAAGGAAATCCATGAGATGAGCATTTCCATAAGTAAACCTGTAAAAAGCAATATAAATTAAATATAGTCAGGCATGGAGGCAGTCTTAACTAAACTGATTAAAGTAAAGAGCAAAACAAGGAAACAGACATCAGCATCTGTTTAGATGCTGACAGATAACTTTTACGAGGTTTGCAGAGATGGCATACAGACTTAACTGCTGTCAGCACATCCTTTCTACATTCTTGGTGCCTCTTCATCTCATCATTCTTTTTCTCTGTTTACTGTAGCAACAAACTTCTATTCCAGGCAATTTTTACCCTGAATTCCACATATAACTTCTAGTAACTATTATTTTCCTAAGGATCATTTGAGTCTATCATTACCCCTGACTTAGAATGTTCTTTTCTCTTTCCTTTTTTTTTTCCTTTTTTGCCAATCCTGGGCTTGAGCTCAGGGCCTGAGCACTATCCTTGGACTTTCTCAAGGCTAGAGCTCTACCACTTGAGCCTCAGCACCACTCCTGGCTTTTTTCTATGTATGTGGTACTCAGGAATCAAACCCAGGTCTTTGTGCATGCTAGGCAAGCATTCTACCACTAGGTCAAACTCTTGGCCTTCTCTTTCTTTTTTGTACATCATCTTTTTTTTTTTTTTTTTTTTTTTTAATGTGAATTCAGTTTGTTTGTTTGTTTGCCAGTCCTGGGCCTTGAACTCAGAGCCTGGGCATTGTCATTGGGCTTTCTCAAGGCTACTACTTGAGTCACAATACCTTCTGGCTTTTTTCTATGTATGTAGTACTGAGGAATTGAACCCTAGTCCTCGTGCATGCTAGGCTAAACTCCTGGCCCTCAGTTGGTATTTTTAAACTCATCATTGTTTTCTGATCCTAAGGCTTGAACTCTGGTCCAGGGAACTCTCCCATGGCTCATTTTTCTCTACCATTTGAACCGCAGTGCCACTTTTAGCCTTTTCTGTTATTAATTGGAGATGAGTCTCAAGGACTTTCCTGCCCTGGCTGGCTGAAGCATAGTTTGAAAACTGTGATCCTTACATATTAGCCTCCTAAGTAGCTAGGATTACAGGCGGGGCTCCCTGTGCCCACCTATGATCATTCATTTAAAACTAAGTTTGCGGGCCGGGAGTTTGGCCTAGTGGTTAAAGTGCTTGCCTAGCATGCATGAAGACCCGGGTTCGATTCCTCGGTACCACATACATAGAAAAAAGCCAAAAGTGGTGCTGAGGCTCAAGTGGTAGAGCTCTAGCCTTGAGAAAGTCCAAGGACAGTGCTCAGGCCCTGAGCTCAAGCCCAGGACTGGCAAAATAAAAAAAATAAAAAAAATAAAACTAAGTTTGGGGTGTTTGGTTGCCACTGAGGCAAATGGGGAAAACTGAAGCAGCTGCTGCTGCTGCTTCTTTTGTTTGTTTGTTGTTGGGCTTGAACTCTGGGCCTGGACACTGCCCCTGAGCTCGTTAGCTCAAGGCTAGTGCCCTACCACTTGAGCCATAACACCACTTCCAGTTTTCTGGGATTAATTGTAGATAAGAGTCTCATGGACTTCAGTGCTTAGGTTTGCTTTGAACCATGATCCTCAGATCTCAGCTCCTGAGTGGCTAGGATTACAAGTGTAAGCCATTGTCGCCTGGCAAAATGAAGCTTCTTAACCCTTCATTAACTTAAGGTTATTGCATAGGATTTTAAATTTCCCTCCAGTGATTGTGCATTGTCAATTACTATGAGAAATAAGAAGGCAGGACCAGGAGCATAGCCTAATGGTAGAGTGCTCACCTAGCATGCACAAAGCTCTGGGTTTGATTCCTCAGTACCACATACTCAGAAAAAGCCAAAAATAGCACTGTGGCTCAAGTGGCAGAGCACTAGCCTTGAGAAAAAATGTCCAAGGACAGTGCCTGGGCCCTGAGTTCAAGCCCCATGACTGGCAAAAAAAAAAAGAAAGAAAGAAAGAAAAGAAAAAGAAAGAAGAAGGCATCTATGTATTTACTAACTCTAGGCTGAGTAGAAGGTTACTCCCTGACCCCAGAGACCTTAAGAAGCTGACCCCAGCAAAGCCTGCAGCTATGAAAATTCATACACCTCACTGGGATGCCCTCAGAGATCAAGTCTGGGTAGAAACCCAGGTCTTCATTAGAAATGCTAATTGTTGCCAGGTGCTGGTTGGTGCCAGCCTCTAATCCTAGAGATGAAGGAGGGTGAGATCTGAGGATCAAAATTTGAAGCTAGCCATGGCAGGAAGGTCCATGAGACTCTTTATCTCCAATTAACTACCAAGAAAGCCCAAAGTGGAGCTGTGGCACAAAGTGGTAGAGTGCTGTCCTTGAGCAAAAAAGCTCAGGGAAACACTCAGGTCCTGAGTTCAAGCCCCACAACACTCTAAAAATAAAAATAAATTGACTCCTTCTCTGTGTCACTTTTGGTTCCTGGGAACTAGGGCTTGGGCAAGCGACCTAAGCCAACAGAGGACTGAGACCCATTGATTGTCCTGACTGGGCTTCTTGATGGCATATCTGACATCAGCCAACCAAGGACTACTGGGTTCAGTCTGCCCAGGCTGTGTAAGGGAGGCCAGCGTGAACTCCAAAGCTCCTGCAAGTTCACCTCTCACACCTCTGAAGAAACCACTTCTAGTTTTCAGGTGATTAGTTAAAAGTCCCATGCCTTTCCTGCCCGGGCTAACTTTAAACCTTGATCTTCAGATCTCCTCCTCCTGAATAGCTAGTTTTACAGGTGTGAGCCACGAGTGGCTGGCTAGAATCTATTTTTAATAGCCTTGTCCCCAAACTTGTTTTGTTTTGTTTTGTTTTAAACCACCATCCAAAATCACCATATTTAAAATCTTGTCCTTTAGACTATCTTACCTAATAAATCTACTGCAGTAAAGGTTTTATATGTTACACTTACTCTTTTTTTGTTTTGTCTTGCTTTGTTTTTGTTTTTGTTTGCCAGTCCTGGGCTTGAGCTTAGGATCATTTGAGTCTGTCATTAGCCCTGACTTAGAATGTTCTTTTCTTTCCTTTTTTTTTTTTTTTTTTTTTTGCCAGTCCTGGGCCTGAGCACTGTCCTTGGGTTTTCTCAAAGCTAAAGCTCTACCACTTGACCCACAGCACCACTTCTGGCTTTTTTCTATGTATGTGGTACCAAGGAATTGAACCCAGGTCTTCGTGCAGGGTAGGCAAGCACTTTACTAGGCCAAACTCCCGGCTCTAGTATTTCACACTTACTCTTAATTGGTGGTATATTTATCTTTCTATTACTATATTAATTTCTAAACTAAACAATTCCTTTAGTCTCATTTGCCCAGGTTGTCTCTCCAAGAGCAGGAATCATAGGATTCACTTTGCTACTGTGCAATGATCTACAACTCTATATACAATGAATGTTCAATGAGTATTATTTCCCCACAGCTTGGAACATCTCCCCTCCACCTTGCAGCCCAGTATGGTCATTATTCCACAGCAGAAGTGCTCCTTCGCGCAGGTGTAAGCAGGGATGCCAGAACCAAAGTGGATAGGACTCCTCTGCATATGGCTGCTGCTGATGGACATGCCCACATCGTGGAACTGCTTGTTAGGGTAAAGCAAGAATAATGGCTGGGATACATTATAAAAAGATGCCATCCCCCTGGTTTTTTTAGTATTAATTTATTTATTTATTGTGTTGGTCATGGGGCTTGAACTCTGGGCCTGGGCACTATCCCTGAGCTTTTCAGCTCAAGGCTACTGCTCTACCACTTTGAGCCATAGCACCACTTCCAGTTTTATGGTGCTTAATTGAAAATAAGAGTCTCACGGACTTTTGTGTCGGGTCTGGCTTTGAACTGTGATCCTCAGATCTCAGCCTCCTGAGTAGCTAGGATTACAGGCGTGAGCCAACAGGACCCAGCTGTTTTGTTTGTTTTTTTTAAAACAATAGGAAAATGGGCTATGACTTTTCTAATTTTTTTTTTTTTTTTTTGGCAGTCCTGGGCTTGGGTTCAGGGCATGAACCAGCCCAGCAGGCACTAAAGACCTTGAGACTTTTTTTTTTTTTTTTTTTTTTGCGGGTTATGGGGCTTGAAATTGGCCTGGGTGCTGTTGTACCCGGGCTGGCTTTGAACCTTGATCCTCAGATCTCAGCCTCCTAAGTAGCTAGGATTACAGGCGTGAGCCGCCTCACCTGGATCAAGACTTTTATCTCTACTTAACCACTAGAAAGCCTTGAACTGAAGAGCTCAGAAACAGTGCCCAGGCCCATAGTTCAAGTGCCATGGCAGAAAAAAAAAATGATGGGAGGGAGATGCTAAACAGAGCTTGTTGATTATTTTTCTTCATTCCTTTTCTGCAGGTGTTTTCTTGTCTTCTGCCTAATTTTTTAGGCACTCAGCTCTCAAAATAATTGCAACAAAAATCTGTTCTTTCCCCCTTCCTCTCCCATCTGTCATAATTTCCCAGTAATGTCCTTAGAAGACCCACTCATTGAAAGGATACTGTTTATCAGCATTCAGGAGAACTTGAGAAATGTTTTTCTCTTTGATGCTTTGTAAATGTGATCTAAATTTAAGCATGTGTGATCTCTATGGAAGTCTTCTGTATCTGGTGATAGGATTTTGCACCTGTGCTGCTGTAACCAGTGTCTATTGAAAAAGTTGCTTTTCTGTGACAGAATGGTGCAGATGTGAATGCCAAGGACATGCTGAAGATGACAGCTTTACATTGGGCTACAGAGCACCACCATCGAGATGTTGTAGAGTTACTTATCAAATATGGAGCTGATGTCCATGCTTTTAGCAAATTTGATAAATCTGCCTTTGACATAGCACTAGAGAAAAACAATGCTGAGATTTTGGTCATCCTCCAGGTATGGTTCTCTTTATGCTCCCCAATGGAAGTATGTTAAGCAAGCACTCTACCACTAGGCCATGTTCCCGGCTTCATTAATTTCTTTTTTTGAAGAAAGGCTTTAGACTTGTACTTCTACTTGCTGGCTAGTGTTTCTACAACTTGAGCAGGCCTCCAACCCTTTTCCATTAATGTCTTAAGCCAGCATTTGTATATCATAGAACAATTGGATGGAGGATACAGAATTTCTTTTCTTTGAGGTACTAGAGTTTTAAATTTAGCATGTCTCACTTGCTAGAGAGGAACTTCATTACTTGAGCCAAAAGTTCAGACTTCACTGGGCGCAATGGCTCACGCTTGTAATCCTAGCTACTCAGGAGGCTGAGATCTGAGGATCATGGTTCAAAGCCAGCCTGGGCACTAAAGTCCATGAAACAGACTCACCCTCTCCCCCTTCCCCCCCCCCTCTCTTTTTGCCAGTCCTGGGCCTTGAACTCAGGACCTGAGCATTATCCTTGGGCTTTCTCAACACTAGAGCTCTATCACTTGAGCCACAGCACCACTTCTGTCTTTTTTTCTATGTATGTGGTACTGAGGAATCGAACCTGGGTGTTGTCCCTGAGCTTTTCAGACTACCACCCTACCCTTGAGCCAAGCCCCACTTCCCATTTTTTAGAGGTTAATGGGAGATAAGAGTCTCAGGTCCTTTTGTGTCCAGGCTGGCTTTGAACCTGATCCTCAGATCTCAGCCTCCTGAGTAGCTAGGATTACAGGTGTGAGCCAACTGGCCCAGCTGTTTTTTTTTGTTTTTGTTTTT
Organism: Megascapheus bottae; assembly: GCF_031878675.1. Lineage (NCBI taxonomy): Eukaryota > Metazoa > Chordata > Mammalia > Rodentia > Geomyidae > Megascapheus > Megascapheus bottae. The sequence goes on along the minus strand of NC_143518.1, from coordinate 41,578,011 downwards.
TGTTTTTGTTTTTGTTTTTTTGTTGTTGTTGTTATTTTTAAGACAGGGTACAGGGTATTACTATGTAGTCTTGAGCTTGTGGTACTCCTGCCTCAGCCTCCCAACTTGTTGATATAGGTGTGTGCTACCACACCTACCTTTAGTAGAAGCTTTTTAATAGGGGACTGGTGTGATTAGATTTGTTTTTCAAAAGTAATTGTTTGGAGTATGGCACACAGATTGGAGAGGGAAGACAATGCTAAATAACCATATGGTGACTTTCATTAAACCAGGCAAGCACTGACGAGAGCTGTAACTAAGGAAGTGGTATTAAAGAATAGAAAAAGGGACAGAGTGAAGAAGGAATTTAACAGTGCTCAGAGAGTGAATAATCTGTTTCAATTCAAATTCTTAGTCAAGGGGATAATTACATATGAAAAATAGCCATTTCTGCTGCATTTTCAGTTTTTTGTTTTCCCTAACAGATGGTTTCCCAGAGACTGGTTATTCTCTTCAACTTCCAGTAATTGTTTAGAGCCCTTTTATACTAGGGCTTTTTAAATAGTGATCATGTTTGTATAAAAGTTCTGAAAGTAAAAAAAAAATTAATTAGATAAAAAAGAAGCATCCTTTTACCAAAATTGAGCAAATATCCCTGGAAATGAAAATGTAGCATATGGTACTTTAAAGTCTACTTGATTTTGAAATCTGGTACTCATTTATTTGCTTGTTATATATTCTCTTGGGAATTTCCTCAGTGGCAGAATGGAACAAGTAGTTGGACAAAACTCTAGAGAATATTTTTCTCTCAGGGTTCTCCTGCTGGCACATTGACTTGTAGATAATTGGTCTCTAGGGATGTAAATTACTTTTTAGACCACTTAGACCAATTCCATCATATTTCAAGAAAAAATATCCAGAGAAGTTAAGTGAATTATCTAGCAGTTGTTGCAGATAATACACCTTTGCATTTCTCAAGCAGAAACAAGTTTCAGAAAGTATACTAACATCTCTGTGAACTCTGGTTTAAAAGACAAAACAAAACAGTATTCTTAATGAGATCTGAGCTCTCTGGGACATTGTGTGCCAGAACTAATTCAGCTTGATAAAGCACTGGCAAGTGGGGGGGGGGCGTGCATTTCTGTTTAGTAACTGTATAACTAAGATTAATCAATGTTTGACTTTGAAATACTCTGCCTTGTTTGGTAGGAAGCAATGCAGAATCAGGTGAATGTTAATCCAGAGAGAGCCAACTCTGTGACTAACCCTGTGACTGTGGCTGCTCCATTCATCTTCACCTCAGGAGAGGTAGTTAACCTCGCTAGCCTTGTTTCTTCAACCAACACCAAAACAACCTCAGGTAATGGTCAGTAACATGACATTTCTTTTAGATGTAAAAATGAAAAGAACTCCAAGTTTTCCTAGAAATGGATGAATACTCTGTGTAATACTCGTTCTTTCTTATTGTTGTCATTGGTTGTCAGCCTTGTACTCAGAGGTTGGGTGCTGTCCTTGAGCTCTTTTGCTCAAGCCTAGTGTTCTACCACATTGAGCCACAACTATACTTCTGGTTTTCTGGGTAATTACAGATAAGAGAAGATCTCTCCAACTTTTTTTCCTGTGCTGACTTTGAATCATGATCTTCAAATGTCAACCTCCTGAATAGCTAGGATTACTGGCATAAGCCACCAGTGCCCAGCTGATACTCATCTTTTTTTTTTTTTTTTGGTCAGTCCTGGGGCTTGAACTCTGGGCCTGGGCCTGGGTGCTGTCCCTGAGATCTTCAGCTCAAGGCTACCACCCTACCCCTTGAGTCACAGCACCACTTCTGGTTTTCTAGTGGTTAACTGGAGATAAGAGTCTCTTAGACTTTAGTGCCAGGGCTGGCTTTGAACCGAGATTCTCAGATCCCAGTATCGGCGCCTGGCTCCGATACTCTTTTGTTACCATATTCCCCACACAGTGCTGAAGTTAGATCAGAGGTAGAAGAATACTTGCCTGTACAAGGCCCTGGGTATAAATCCTAGCTAGCTACTTAAAAAAAAAAATACTGAACAAAAAGATTAACAAAAAGCATTTAAACCTGAGGCATTTATGCTTTCTAGGGGAAAGGAAGGTCACACATTAGGGTTATACATAAAGTACTTAAGTTAAAGTAAAATACAACCAAGTGCTAGTAATTCATGCCTATAGCTACTCAGGAAACTAACATCTAAAGATCATGGTTTTAAGCCAGCCTGGGCAGACAAGTTCCAGAGACTTTGATCTTCAGTTAACTAGCAAAAGGTAGAAATGAACAGTAGTGAGACTTACTTGGACCACATACTAAGATGTCTCAAACAAATAACAACAAAACCCACTATCACTAACAAAAAAAAAGAAAAGAAACGAAAGGAAAAGAAAATATAGCTTGGCGCCATGGCTCATGCCTATAATCCTAGCTACTCTGGAGGCTGAGATCTGAGGATCAAGGTTCAAAGCCAGCCCAGGCACAAAAGGACCTGAGACTCTTATCTCCAATTAACCTCTAGAAAACAGGAAGTGGGGCTTGGCTCAAGGGTAGGGCAGTAGCCTTCAGCTAAAGAGCTCAGGGACAGCACCCAGGCCTTGGGGTAGGACAGTAGCCTTGAGCTGAAGACCTCAGGGACAGTGCCCAGGCTGAGTTCAAGCCCCATGACCCACAAAAAAAAAAAGAAAATACTTTTCAAGGAAGGATGACTATGCCATGCCCACAGGGGGGCAGTAGTGACCTTCATTTCATAGACTATCAATGGTTAAAGTCATTTTAGTTCAGTGTTTAAAAATATATGCAGTTAATGGGGGTCAGGGGGGAGGGAAAAGGGGACCAAGACATGTGAAACGGTATCAATGTATGGGAATTAATGCACCATCTATCTGGCAAATATCATGTAACCCTTCTATTAATTACAATAAAAATATATGAAAAAATATATGCAGTTAAGTATATATGTATGTGGATATATATACATATATGTATGTACATGTAATCTAAAACCTTTTGGGTTTTAGTAGTTTGAATTATACTGCTTCAAAGCAAGTGCTTTTTTTTTTTTGGTGGGTTGTGGGGCTTGAACTGTGGCCTGGGCTCTGTCCTTGAGCTCTTCAGCTCAAGACTACCACCCTACCCCTTGAGCCACAGCCCTACTTCCCATTTTCTAGTAATTGTAGATGAGAGTTTCACATTCTTTGGTGCCCAGGTTGGCTTTGAACCTTGATCCTCAGATCTCACTCTCCTGAGTAGCTAAAGCAAGTGCTTTTATAATCCAAAAAGGCTATTTTTGTGGTTTGAAACCAGGGCTCAAACCTGGTATCTGATACTTTTGCTTATTGGCTAGCACTCTACCACTGAGCCATGCATCTGAGCCCCAAAAAGTCTTTAGAAGCCATACTTATATATTTACAAACTTGTGCAAAAAGCTAGAGTTGGTCTCTACTGAAATTATCCTTATCTGATCTGGAATAAAGCCAAACACCCACAATAGATTCATTGGTTTGGTTCCTTTAGATTAATAATTGTTTTTCAGGTAGCTCTTGGCAGACATGTTGCTTTTTCTGTGTTGATGACTGCAAATTGGCATTGCTAAACAATCACATGCTAGAGTTGTCTTACCCAGGTAGATATAGCTTACTTTTTTTGCAGGGGTCAGTACTGTAATTTTAATTCAGGGCTTGTGCTTGCTGGGCAGGTACTTTAGTTATTTTTCCAGGAGGCTCTCTCATTTATGCCCTACTATGCAGTGAATTTCAGGAGGAATTGTGAGTTCTTTTTTTAGCATTTACTGAGTTGTGAATTAAATGGAAAAATACAGGGATGGGCAGCAAAATGCTCCCCTGCATAGGGCTTTTAGATACATACAGATTCTTTTGGAGGTCCAAGACTGTGTTCTACTCTTTATCACTTAGTTCCCTGTTTTTGCTTTTGTTTTGTTTTGTTTTTTTAATGAGATAATTAGAATGAAATTGGTATGATGTCAGTGTTTCACCCTCATTCCCACTGCGGCAGTTATCAAGCCAAGCTTTAATATATGAGAATACTAAAAAGCTATCCACCTTTTTGTATATGTGAGTTCCGATCCTGGGCCTTCTACTCAGGGCCTGGGCACCATCCCTGAGCTTTTTTGCTCAAGGATAGCACTCTGTTACTTGAGCCACAGCCAGGGGTAGGACGGTAGTTTTGAGCTGAAGAGCTCAGGGACAGCACCCAAGCTGAGTTCAAGCCCCATGACCCACCAAAAAAAAAAAAAAAAATGCACACATGGGCTAAAAATGTGGCTCAGTGGTAGAGTGCTTGCCTAGCATGCACAAAGCCCCTGAGTTTGATTCCTTAGTGCTATATAAACAGAAAAGGCCAGAAGTGGCACTGTGGCTCAAGTGGTAAGAGTGCTAGCCTTGAGCAAAAAAAAAGAAGCTCAGGGACAGTGCTGAGGCCCTGAGTTCAAGCCCTAGGACTGGCAAAAAACAAAAACAAAAAATGCATCATGTGCTATGGATATAGCTCAAGTAGCAGAGCACTGGCATAGCAAACACAAAGCCCCAAATTCAATCCTCAGCAGCACACACACACAAAACAATATCATGGGGTTGGGGAATATCATGGCTCAGTGGAAGAGCCCATGCCTGGAAAGTGCAAGATCCTGAATTCTGTCCTCAGCTCTGGGAAAATACCATGCACACACACACATCATGTTACAAAGTAGATAATTATTATATATTAGTCCATTGTATTTAACTGCCCTTTTACTAGAGATCAATACTGTTCTCATATTTCTAGCTGATGAACAGAAGTAGTTGGTGGAACAAAGCCTAGGAGAGCATGCTCCCTTACCATACTTAGCTCATAGTAAAGCATGCTTATAAACTTGCTGCCAAGAATAGATGCACAGCAGACTCAGGAGTGGGTGGCATCATAGTCTGTTAACTACTAATGTTCAGCATTGGCTGTGCCAAGAGATTGATTCAATTAGGAGAGTATAGCAGCTTACTACCAAGCATATTAAATTAATCCATTTTAAAGGAAAAATTTGTATAAGGTTTTGGGTTGTTTTTTTTTTTTTTTTTTTTTTTTTTGCCAGTCCTGGGCTTAAGCTCAGGGCCTGAGCACTGTCCTGGGATTTTTCTCAACGCTAGAACTCTACCACTTGAGCCTCAGCACCACTTCTGGCTTTTTCTAAGTATGTGGTACCAAGGAATCGAAGCTGGGTCTTCGTGCATGCTAGGCAAGCACTCTACCACTAGGCCAAACTCCCGGCCCCTGTTTTGTTGATAGATACGGTTTGAACCCAGGGCCTCCTGCATGCTAGGCAGGAGCTCTACCACTTAAACCACACTCCAGTCTCTTAAGAGTTTTGACACCATAAAATCATTGATTTGTATCATTTTGGATTAGAAAACAAAATTAAGGACATTAGTGTAAAAAGATAGTTTTTAATTTTTAGTTTGCCTCCATTTATTCACTCCACTGCACCTCATTTGCCTTTTCTACTGAAATAGGTGACCCCCATGCCTCAACAATACAGTACTCAAATCCTACTACCTCCGTGCTGGCCACCCTTGCGGCCCTTGCTGAGGCTTCAGCCCCCCTCTCCAACTCCCACAGAATCACAGGTAGGTAAGGGATATCTGCTGGGTGAACTTCCAGTCTTCTTTTGTTTTCAAAGCTCCAGCAGACTTAGTTTGCATGAAATATTAAAGAATTGTAGTTTCATTAGAGGCAGCTAGGATAAAGGGATATAGAATCACTGAATCAATGAAAAATATTATCAGAGTTGAATAACAGAGAATGACTCATTCCTTTATATTTCTACAAAAGGCTGGTTTGCCTTGACTCCAGTAGCTTTGGATTGAAATGTATTGTTTTAAATTCTTCGGTTTTGTTTTTTTTTTTAAAGATATTCTGTGCTATGTTTTGACTGAAACTATCTTAGAACAATTCAAAGTAGTAGCCTAGACATCTTTTATTAAAATACTAAAATATAAACGGGTTTTTTTTGGTGGGTTGTGGGACTTGAAATCATGGCTTGGGCACTGCCCCTGAGCTCTTCAGCTGAAGGTTAATGCTCTACCACTTTTTTTTTTTTTTGCCAGTCCTGGGCTTGAGCTCAGGGCCTGAGCACTGTCCTTGAACTTTCTCAAGGCTAGAGCTCTACCACTTGAGCCTCAGCACCACTTCTGGCTTTTTTCTAGGTATGTGGTACCGAGGAATCAAACCTGGATCTTCGTGCATGCTAGGCAAGCACTCAACCACTAGGCCAAACTCCCAGCCTGCTCTACCACTTTGAGTCATAGCACCACCTCAGGTTTTCTGGTGGTTAATTGGAGATAAGAGTCTCTCGGACTTTTGTGCCTAGGCATTTTTTTTTTTTTGTTTTTTGTTTTTTTCTGCCAGTACTGGGACTTGAACGCAGGGCCTGAGCACTGTCCTTGGGTTTTCTCAAAGCTAGAGCTCTACCACTTGAGTCATACCAACATTTTCTGCTTTTTCTAAGTATGTGGTACCAAGGAATCAAACCCAGGTCTTTGTGCATGCTAGGCAAACAATCTACCACTAAGCTAAACTCCCAGCTCCCTGGGCTGGCTTTGAGCCATATTCCTCAGATCTCAGCCTCCTGAGTAACTAGGATTATTGGCATGAACCATGGCCAAAATATATAGATTCTAATTGCCTTACCTTATGAACTTAATTTTGGTGTGCTTCTGTTCTTTTTTTTTTTTTTTTTGCCAGTCCTGGGCTTGAGCTCAGGGCCTGAGCACTGTCCTTGGATTTTCTCAAGGCTAGAACTCTACCCCTTGAGCCTCAGCACCACTTTTGGCTTTTTTCTATGTATGTGGTACCAAGGAATCGAACCCGGGTCTTCATGCATGCTAGGCAAGCACTTTAACCACTAGGCCAAACTCCCGGCCTGTGCTTCTGTTCTTGAAGTTTTGTTTTGTTTTTCCAATCCTGGGGCTTGAACTCAGGACCTGAGCACTGTCCTTGGGCTTTCCTCAAGACTAGCACTCTACCACTTAGCCATAGTACCACTTCCCACTTTTCTATGTATGTGGTACCAAGCAATTGAACCCAATCTTTTTTTTTTGGGGGGAGGGGGTTCATGGCACTTGAACTCTGTGCCTGGGCATTGTCCCTGAGCTCTTCAGCTCAAGGCTACCACCCTACCCTTTGAGCCACAGCACCACTTCCAATTTTCTGGTGGGTAATTGGAGGTAAGAGTCTCATAGACTTTAATACCCGGGCTAGCTTTGAACCGTGATCCTCCTCAGATCTCAGCCTCCTGAGTAGCTAGGATAACAGGCAGGAGCCATCACCCAGAGCTGAACCCAGGTCTTTATGCATGCTAAGCAAGCACTCTACCACCAGGTCTAACACCCAGCCCTGAAGGTGTTTTATTTTGGCATTTTCAATGGATTTAGGTGAAACCATGTTAATATCCTTTCTGATATTTAAAAACTTAAAGGTTTCCAAGTCACTTACCCACAGATAGTTTAATGTGAAGGAAAACCTTATAGCTTTATGTAAGTAGGGACAGACAGTCAAAACTAGGACTTGGTAATCATCTAGAAATCTTTGTAGAACTCTCTGACAAAGTTCTACTCTATCCGCCCAGTGAGGTGGTTCAGGCCTGGAATCCTAGCTACCCAGGAGGCTGAGATATGAGGATCAAGGTTCAAAGCCAGCCCAGGCACAAAAGAACCTGAAACTCTAATCTCCAGTTAACCTCTAGAAAATGGAAAGTGGGGCTGTGGCTCAAGGGTAGAGTGGTTAAGTTGAAGAGCTCAGGGACAGTGCCCAGGCCAAGCCAAGTTCAAGCCCCATGACCCACTGGAAAAAAAATAGTTCTACTATATCATAAATGAAATCAGACTGCTTTGATTTCTTTCTGCTACTGACATATGGGTGGTTAGAACATTCTTCTAATTCTAGTCTTTCCCATAAAGATATCTACTCAGGTATGTGTGAGTGAGTGACACTGCAGGGGGAAAGAAGTTTTAAAATTATTATTATATTATTATTAGCTAGTCCTGGGGCTTGAACTCAGGGCCTGAGCACTGTCCTTGGGCTTTCTCAAGGCTAGCACTCTACCACTTGAGCCTCAGCACCACTTCTGGCTTTTTTCTATGTATGTGGTACCAAGGAATCGAACCCGGGTCTTCATGCATGCTAGGCAAGCACTCTACCACTAGGCCAAACTCCCAGCCCTCGTCTCTTTCTTTCTTTTCTTTTTTTCTTTTTTTTTTTTCTTTCTGGGTCATGGGGCTTGAACTCAGCCTGGGCACTATCCCTGAGCCCTGCAGCTCAAGGCTACCACCCTACCCTTGAGCCAAGCCCCACTTCCCTATTATTATAAGGGTGATGTACAGAGGGTTACAGTTACATAAGTCAGATAATGAGTACATTTCTTTTTGGACAATGTCACCCTTTCCCTCGTTCTCTCCTAACTTTTACCTCTTATCCCTACCCACAAGTTATATAGTTCATTTTCAAGATAATTGTCTAGTGAGTACCCCTGCTACATTTGTTCACCCTTGAAAGGCAGTATATTCAACTTATCCCTGTTACTCTTTTAGTTTGTTCTTTGAGCTTGTATAAATCATTTAACTTCACTAAGTTTAGTTTTCTCATCTGAAGGCCTTTTTAGCATAACATTTAACTACTACTGTTTGTTCCCAAGAAATCTGAGTACAAGGCTGAGAATGTGGCTTAATGGTAGACTGCTTGCCTAGCATGCATGAAATGCTGGGTTCTATTCCTCAGTACCACATAAACAGAAAAAGCTGGAAGCTGCACTATGGCTCAAGTGGTAGAGCACTAGCTTTGAGCACAGACAGGCTCAGGACCCAAGTTCAAGCCCTGGGACTGGCAAAAAGAAAGTGGGGAAGAAAAGTGAGTTCAACCAGGTACAGGTGGCTCATACCTGTAATTCTAAAAGCTACTCAGGAGGCTGAGATATGGGGATCTTAGTTTGAAGCCAGCTAAAGCAGCTAAAGTCCCTGAGAATTTTACACCGATTTAATTACCAAAAAAGATACCATGAGGTAGTCTTAAGCAAAAAAAAAAAAAAAAAGCTCAGAGAACAAGGCCATACCCTGAGTTACAAGCCCCAGAAGTCGCACAAAAAAGAGCGAGAGAGAAATTCCTACCCATGGTGGCAGGAAATGTTTGCCTAATCACTTATTTTCTTTTATATAAGTATTTTTTTGGGGGGGTGGATCATGGGGCTTGAACTTAGGGTGGACTCTTCAGCTCAAGGCTGCTGCCCTACCTCTAGGCCTTGGTGTTGTCCTTGAGCTCAAGCCTACTGCTCTACCCTGGAGCTAAGCCCCACTTCCAGTTTTCTTAAGGTTAACTGGAGATAAGAGTCTCAGGTCCTTTTGTGCCTGGCAGGCTTTGAACCTTGATCCTCAGATCTCAGCCTCCTGAGTAGCTAGGATTACAGATGAGAGCCACCACACCTGGCTGCCTAATATTTCTTATCATGCTTAGTGATTCATCAAACTGAAAATATGAATTCAATATACTTCATATAAAACTCTTCAAAAGGAACCTGCTACATAGTAAGTGGTAAATGTAACTCTTATTTATATTACTGTTAATTTATCAGATAGGAAAACTATATATCATAGTTTTTCTATGAAACTTCAGTTTTTTAATTAGTAGATGTGCTATTTTGTTAACTTATTAACTGTGCTCATTTTATCGACTCTAATTTACAGTTAGACTTTTAAAATGGTCCTAAGAATTGGTTCCAAGAGCAAATCTATTGGGAAAACTCAACATATCTTCTATAGTGTAGGAGAATCACAATGTTCCTTAGCCTATTGAAGCTACTGATACTTTGTACCAAAAAAAAGCTTAAATATATTTAAATTATCATTTTAAAGATGTATTTATACATCAAACCCATCCATGTTGAAAGCAATTAGCATCTCAACAAAGACATTTTAGAAAATACTGTTCTAATCCTTTCCCTATTTTCTTTTCTTCTCTGACGTAGCATTGTTCAGAAAAGCTTTTGTAAAGTGTTGCAACTAACATTTTTTTCAGTTTTCCTTTCTCTGAAGTGTCTATTTCTAAGAGGATGAAATTTACTCCTTTTATTGGAGGCGGGGGTGGGGGGTGGGGGGCGGAACTTGGTCATGAGTAGGACTTGAACTCTGGGCCTGGGTCCTGTCCCTGAGCTCTCAGCTCAACACCACCACCCCACCCCCTTAAGCCACAGCACACTTCTGGTTTTCTAGTGGTTAATTGGAGATAGGAATCTCACAGTCTTAGTTCCCCAGGCTGGCTTGGAACCGTGATCCTCAGATCTCAGCTTCCTGAGTAGCTAGGATTACAGGCGTGAGCCACCAGGTCTGGCTTCTTTTTTTTTTTTTTAAGTTGAAATCTTAAATTTACTTTTGTTTTCTCTAGCTAATTCAGAGGAACTCATACAAGGAAATTCTGTTAATTCATCAATCCATCAAGTAGTGGGTGGTGGAGGCCAGAGAGTCATCACCATAGTGACTGATGGAGTTCCTCTGGGTAATATCCAAACTGCAATCCCTACTGGAAGCATTGGCCAGCCATTTATTGTAACTATGCAAGATGGACATCAAGGTGAGTTATTGCCAATAGACAATTGATTATTAAAAGGTATTTTAGGGCTGGTTGTATGGCCTAGTGGTAGAGTGCCAGGGTTTTTCGTCCTGGTCCCTCTCTACCAGCAGGAGGGATAGGGAGAACACACCCCGACCAGGACAAGCCCAGAGAGGAGAGGGCCCACTGACCGCCCGCACCCAGCCCTCCTTTCCCGGAGCACAAACAGAAGCATCAGGCAGGTTCATCAAGGCAGGAATCTCTCCCTATTCTGGAAGTCCCTCCTCCTAATATCCGGTGCCGGAGCCTATCAGCACAAAGGTGGGCAGGACAGGGAGGTCCACATGTTTACTCCCACTATAGGTCTCAGCAGAGAGTGATAAAGCAACAACACATTCGTAACCAATGGTAATCAAGTCTTGCGCCTCGCCTCTTGCATCTTGCCTTGTTGCCCCTTGCCTCAAAGCAGTAACACTTGCATGTTGCCTTGCCTCTCAGCAGAAAGTGATTACCGACGATATAGCTCAAAGTTAGACATGGCGTTACTTGGCCCCCAGCAGTAGAGTGCTTGACTAGCATGCACTAAGCTCTGGCTTCAATTCCTTGGTACTACATGCACAGAAATGTTGCTGTGGCTCAAGTAGTAGAGCTCTAGCCTTGAGAAAACTCAAGGACAGTAGCCAGGCCCCGAGTTCAAGTCCCATGACTGGCAAATTAAAAAAATAAGGAAAAAACAGGACTGGAAGGCATGTCTCATGTTGGTAAAGCACCAAAGAAGCCAAGCAAGTTCAAGGACCTGCAAAATAAATAAATAATAATAATATTAAAAGTAGTTAGGGTTGGGAGCATGGTCTAGTGGTAGCATGCTCACCTGGCATGCACAAAGCCCTGGGTTCAATTCCCCAGAACCACATACACAGAAAATACCAGAAATGGTGCTGTGGCTCAAGTAGCAGAGTGCTAGCCTTGAGCAAAAAGTGTCCAAGGACAGTGTCCAGGCCCTGAGTTTAAGCCCCAGGACTGGGAAAAATATATATATAGTGAGAGTTGAAGAATGCCAGATACAAAGAACATCTGAGAAAGAAACATGTTAAGGAACTGATAAAACCTAATTTCTCATATATATTTTCAGTCCTTCTTTACTCTTTATTCCTTCTTGTCTCTCTGTGAAGGGCCATATCTCACCTATTGATTCTAAAACCACAGAGATCAAAAACTGTATCAGGATATATTTCACTTGGTTATTTTTTTTTTTTACATTCCTGGGCCTTGAACTCAGGGACTGAGCACTATCCTGGGTTTTTTAAAGGCTAGAGCTCTACCACTTGAGCCACAGCACCACTTCCACCTTTTTCTATGTATTCATTACTGAGGAATCGAATCCGAACCTAGGTCTTCACGCGTGCTAGGCAAGCACTCTACCACTAGGCCAAACTCCTGACCCCTCACTTTGTTATTTAGTTAAAAGCAAGCAAAGCCTCTTTGTATTATGTATTCATTACCTCCAATTGGTGTCCTTTGGCTTGTAGTTCTAACTGTACCTGGTCAGGTTGCAGAGGAGACTATAATTGAAGAGGAAGAAGAAGAAGAGGCAGAGAAGCTGCCACTGACAAAGAAAGCAAGGATGGAAGAAATAAACAGTGTGGAGGAAAGCAAGGTAATGTTATCTTTAGAAGAAAAGAGAGAAACAAAAAACCATAACTGTTAAGCTCTGAACCTTTTTTTTTTTTTTTTTGCTAGTCATGGGGCTTAAACTCAGGGCCTGAGCACTGACCTTGGGCTTTTCTCAAGGCTAGCATTCTGCCACTTGAGCCACAGCACCACTTCCAGCTTTTTTTTTTTCCTATGTATGTGGTACTAAGGAATTGAACCCGGATCTTCATGCATGCTAGGCAAGCACTCTTACCACTAGGCCAAATTCCTTGCCCCAAGCTTTGAACCTTTCTTGTTTTTTTTCTTTTTCTTCCTTCCTTTCTTTCTTTCTTTCTTTCTTTATTTCTTTCTTTCTTTATTTATTTATTTATTTTGTCGGTCATGGGGCTTGAACTCTGGGCCTAGGTGCTGATCCTGAGTTCTTCAGTTCAAGACTACTGCCCTACCCCTTGAGCCACAGTGCCACTTCCAATTTTCTAGTGGTTAATTGGAGATAAGAGTCTCAGGGACTTTAGTGCCTGGGCTGGCTTTGAACCGTGATCCTCAGATCTCAGCTAGGATTACAGGTATGAGCCACTGTGCCCAGCTCTTCATCTTTTATCTACTTTCTGGATATATATAGTATAATACAGACAATAAGAATTAAGAAATGTGGGGCCGGGAGTTTTGCCTAGTGGTACACTGCTTGCCTAGCATGCACGAAGACCCGAGTTCAATTACTCGGTACCACATACATAGAAAAAAGTTGGAAGTGGTGCTGAGGCTCAAGTGGTAGAGCTCTAGCCTTGAGAAAGTCCAAGGACTGGCAAAAAAAAAAAAAAAATGTTTACCATGGTTTGCTTTACAGGAAGGCCGTGAAAGAGAGTTACTGCAGCAGCAACTCCAGGAGGCCAATCGAAAAGCCCAGGAGTACCGACACCAGCTCCTAAAGAAGGAGCAGGAGGCAGAACAGTATCGCCTTAAACTAGAGGCTATGGCCCAACACCAGCCTAACGGAGTTGATTTTGCTATGGTCGAAGAGATGGCTGAGGTGGACACTGTAGTAGTAACAGAGGGGGAGGTGGAAGAAAGAGAAACAGAAGTGAGGAGGTCAGGAGGTACCACAGAGACTAACATTGGTGTTTCCATAGAAACTGTTTCATCTTAGACATGCAGGAGGAGCCACAATTTGTACCAAATACATCTTAACTTCTTTTAAGAAGGAAATTCAAAGACAAATGTATTAAAATTAATATCCTTAAGAAGAAAACTATAACAGGATATAATGGTTGGACCCAGGAAAGCTCTGTATGCAACTGGAAAATTCAAAGCCATATTTAGGGAACACTTCTAAGGGACCCAGCGAATAAGGACCAAATTTCTCAGCTTACCTGAATGCTTTAAGCATAGAAGCAAATGAGTGCTGAATGTTGTGGTTTGATTATTTTTATAAATAACTGGTTTTATATAATACACACCAAGAGCCTTTAATAATTATGCCTGATGGGCTGGGAGTTTGACCTAGTGGTAGAGTGCTTGCTTAGCATGCCCAAAGACCCCGGTTCAATTTCTCTGTACCATATACATAGAAAGAAAGAAAAAAAAGCTGGATGGTGCTGGGCAGAGCACTTGCCTTGAGGAAAAAGCCCAAAGGCGATGCTCAGGCTCTGAGTTCAAGCCCCAGGAATAGCAAAAAAAAAAATTATGCCTGAAATTTTCAAGTGACCTGATACTTTTTGCCTTATATTTTTAGAACTGATTAACAAGGAGATTAGAAACAAACTTTGGGGAAATAAAGAGGAATATATTCTTCTAAAGGATTCTACTCTTGACTGTCCTGAGGTAATTTTACTGAAAGTAAGTTACGATCCTGGTGTGTGTCTATAAGCCAACCCTCAGAGGACAGAGGCGGTAGGGTTGCCAGTTTGAGGCCAGCCTGGACAGCATAACTAAACTGTCTCCATCATGTGTCCACAGCTCAGATATCAGTTTAAAAAATGGAAATATTGCTGGGGGTAGAATGGGCACCTACCATGGATAAAGCTGGGTTCAACTTCTAGCAACACATACATAATTTTTTTTAAAAAATATAGCCGGGTGTGAGTTGGCTCATACCTATAATTCAAAGTACTCAGGAGGCTGAGATTTAAAGGGTTGAGGTTTGAAGCCAGTCTAGGCAAACAGCACAGCACAATATCCCCAGTTACCCAGAGAAATACCAGACTGGATGTATAGTAGAGTACCAGCTATGATCAGGAAAGACTTATAAGCACTAGCCCATAAATGCAGGCCTCAGTACTGGCACAAAAAAAAAAAAAGAAAAACCTTGAAATTTAAAAACATAAAACTATAAAGAACACTTTATGTGGAAGAATTGTTGTATATAAAACTCAAGTCCTCTGGCTATACTTTCACAGTGCTGGAAAATGGCCAACAAGAGGCTTACTGGGCTGTGAAACTCTGGTCTTGAGATAACTTTGTATTGACTGTATTTTAGAAAATTGTAATCAGGAGGGTAGTCTGAACAACTTGTTTCCAGACATTTATTTATGTAAAATTGAACTCAGACTCTTCAATTTTATAAAATTATGTTGAATCTTCTGTCAGGAGACATGAATTTTTTTATGGCATTTACATCTTCCATGCCTAAAAAAAAAATCACAGAGGGTAGTAGAGATAATGAATGCTGATGATTATAATTTTATTTCCACTTGATTTGGGGTGAATATATTGCTCTGTTTCTCTAAGATTGGGCTAATACAGAGCTTTGTGCCTTATCATTGTATCGACCAGGGGAATAGCAACTATCTGTGCGTGCTATAAAGTAAGAAACCAAAGATTATGGCCCCTTTGTCTATCTTCCTCCCTTTTCTCCTACTTCTTACTCCCTTTGCCAGTGACTTTGGTTAAGTTCTCATAGCTGGTTTTTTTTGTTGTTGTTGTATGTCAGCATGAGGATTTTAAAAAAGAAAGAAAGAGGGCCAGGAATGTAGCCTGATAAGAGTGCTTGCTTACCATGCACTTAGCTCTGGGTTTGATTCCTTGGTACCACATATACAGAAAAAGCCAGAAGTGGTGCTGTGGCTCAAATGGTAGAGCACTAGCCTTGAAAAGACCCAAGGACTGTGCTCAGGCCCTGAGTTCAAGCCCCAGGACTGACGAAAGAAAGAAAGAGGAAAGAAGGAAGGAGAGGGAAAAGTTACGAAGAAGTTATAGTGCCTTTGAAATCCAGACCTCACTATTTTAGACATGCTTGAGAGAGAGGGCCAAGTAAAATTTCAATGATTATTTAGAATGTGGTTTTCTTAACTGAAGGCCATGTGGGAAACATGCTTTTTGGAGGGTGGGGGTGGGGATGTTATGCCAGTCCCAGTACTTGAACTCCAGGCCTAGACACTGGGCCTGGGTGCTGTCCCTGAGCTCTTTAGCTCAAGGTTACGGTACTAACCCTTGAGCCACAACTTCACTTCTAGTTTTATAGTGATTAATTAGAGACTTTAGTGCCCGGAATGGCTTTAAACCATGATTCTCAGATCTCAGCCTCCTGAGTAGCTAGGATTACAGGCGTCAGCCACTGCGCCCGGCTGGAGCTTTTATTTATTTTTATTTATTTTTAATTTTTTAGTTTTTTTTTTTTTTTTTTTTTTTTGGCTCAAGGCTAGCTAACACTCTGCCACTTGAGCCGTGCTCTACTTAGGAAAATGGTCAACAAGAGGCCAACTTAGGGCTTTTTTTTTTTTTTTTTTTTTTTTTTTTTGGTGGTTAATTAGGGATAAGAGTCTTATGGCTTTCCTGCCCAGGCTGGCTTTGAACTGTGATCTTCAGATCTCAGCCTCCTGAGAAGCTAGGATTGCAGGTAAAAGCTATCAGCACCTATCAAACTCATGGATTTCTAATTTGGAGAACCTGGAAGTTAACTTGATTATTTCAGTAATTTGTTGTAGTGTTTCTAGGTGCAGAATCATTTTGGGTTCAAAATAGACTGAAAATATAATTCCCCAAACCAAATTTAGTAAACAGAATTAGGTATTAGGGATTTGTTTTGAAATTAATCTTGGCTGCTAGCCACTAAGCTAGGTTTTCTTCTTGGTTCTGAGTACCTAGCACTTCCCAAATGCCTAGATAAGAGAAAAAGTGAAATTGTATTTGCTATCAAGTTAGCCTGTTGCTATCTGAAGAGCTTTTCCACCCCACCCCCAGGCCCTTTGGGAATCAAGTGCTAACAATTAGGCCGCCATGTGTGGCATTTCAGACCTTAGCTTAACTATAAGGACCAAGAATCATTTTAGATGTCTGTTGCTTTTGTTCTTTGTGTACATGTTGGTTTTAGTCTTCCTCTTCACCCCTTATCTTCCTCTTTCCCCCCTGCCCCGCCCCATTAAGGGAGGAGGAAGAAGGGAGCAGAGGTTAACCCAAGATTTCCAGGCCCAGCCACCCAGATTCTGGGGAGTACTGATTGGGGAAGGAGAATATCCTTTCGCACTCCCTTCTGTGCTTCTAGAGTCCACATCTGTAGAGAGAATTGTGAAAGATACCTTTGCACTCAAAAATAACACGTCAAGGGGCCAGGAGTTTGGTAGAATGCTTGCCTAGCATACATAAAGACCCGGGTTCCATTCCTCGGTACCACAAACGTAGAAAACAGCTGGAAGTGGTGCTGAGGCTCAAGGGTAGAGCTCTAGCCTTGAGAAAGTCCAAGGACAGTGCTCAGGCCCTGAGCTCAAGCCCAGGACTGGCAAAAAATAATAATAACAGGTCAAGTCATTTTTGACAGTAGAGTACCTAAGATAGGAGTAAAAGAAGAGGTAGAGAAGGAGAGAAAGGAAATGTCTGAAAGGGGTGCACAGAAATAAATGTATCTGGGGCCGGGAGTTTGGCCTAGTGGTTAAAGTGCTTGCCTAGCATGCATGAAGACCCGGGTTCGATTCCTCGGTACCACATACATAGAAAAAAGCCGGAAGTGGTGCTGAGGCTCAAGTGGTAGAGCTCTAGCCTTGAGAAAGTCCAAGGACAGTGTTCAGGCCCTGAGCTCAAACCCAGGACTGGCAAAAAAAAAAAAAAAAAAAGAAAGAAAGAAATGTATCATTTTTATTTACATGGAATAGGCTGTTTAGTATCCCAGAGAAGGGAAGTAGGATTTGATCTCCAATAATATTATAATGGAAAGGTTGGTGGACAAAGATGCCTTCAAGTAGTTAGAAATTAAATATTGGAAGACAAGAGAGTAGAGTGGTATCCTAGAGCAAAAAAGCTGAGTGAGAATGCAAGGCCCTGATTTCAGGCCCCAGTACACACAGAGAAGAAAAAAAAATACATATTGAGGCTTCAAATCCCAGCAATCAGGAAGCTGAGGCCAAAGGACCAAGAGTTGGAGACCAGCCTGGACTACATAGAAATATTGTCTGAAAAGAAAAAGTAAATTTAGAAGGAAAATGAGGGAACAGAACAACAACAAAGAGCTGAGTAGAGGTGGCTTATGTCTGTAATCCTAGAGGCCACTTTGAAGGCTGAGATTGGAGGATCACAGTTTGAAGCCAGCTCAGGCAGAAAAATCCAGTTAACCAACAAAAAGCCAGAAATGTAGCTGTCAGAAGTAGAATTAGGACTTAGGTGTGGTAGAGCACTTGAGTGAAAAAGCTGAGACAGCACTGAGGCCCTGAGTTCCAAGCCCCATTGGCAGTTTTGCCAGTCCTGGGGCTTGAACTCAGTGCCTAGGCACTGTCCTTGGCTTTCTCAAGGCTAGAGCTTTACCACTTGAGCCCCAGCAGTACTTCCAGCTTTTTCTGCGTATGTGGTGCCAAGGAATGGAACCCAGGGTTTCATGTATGCTAGGCGAGCGCTCCACCAGCAGGGCATGCTGCTGGCTTTTTTTTTTCTTTAGCATAGTTATTGAGAATCAACTAACAGACACGTAGTTGAAAGTTGGTGCTTGAACCAGAGAAACTTGGGAGTTAAGGGTGGTGCCTGCTTTAAAATAATGCTGCTTTTGTAATATCAGTATTAATATCAGGAAATTTGACCCTCTATTGGCATTTTGGTCTTAAGCCTTTGCTGTAAAAAGATAGAAAAAAAATTTTAGTACTTCTGTTCTTGTTCCTGGCTTCAGGGAAATGAATTATAAATGTATAAATATACATTCCCTTCTCATGCCTGACATTGTGGGATCTTTAAGTTGTAATGCCAAAATTAAGGTATCTTGAGCAAAATATGAGAGAACTTGGCTTTAGGGTTACCAGTTTTGAACTCAGTGCCTTAAAAGATATTCGTTTTTCTTGTTAGATATATATTATTTTTTACTTTGATTTTCCTCTATTTCAGCTTTTATTGCATTATTAAAATTTTATGTCTGTTCAGTAATACTAGAAATCTGTGGCATACAAAATAATTTTTTTTATTTTGATATAAAACAATTGAATTTACTAGCTGGCTCTCCATTTGTTAAGTATTGAATAATAGGTAGTTTTTATATGCAATTCTTGATGTATGTTACTGTACCTATTTGTAAATACATATGAATTTTTCTACTAGTCTTGATCATTTTAGGCTCATCTCTAAATTACCTGGTATAACCTGGAAATTTTAAATTTAGTCAACACAGAGGGTTTCTTTGTATCCAATGAATGGGCTGAAAATGAGGAAGAAAAAGCTTTTTTATCTTGCCCTTCTCTGTCAGGCAGTAAAGAGAAACCCAAGGAGTGAAGTCTCAGAGGGAGCCAGTATCTGGCAGTAAAAGGGAATTATTGCTAAGTGCTGGTAGTTCATGCCTGTAATCCTAGTTATTCAGGAGACTTAAGAGCTGAGGATCAAAGTTTGAAGCCAGCTTCAATTAACTATCCCAAAACCCAGGAGTGGAGATGTGGCTCAAATAGTAGAGTGCAAGCCCCAGAAAAACAACAGCAGCAACAACAGAATAGAATTGATTAGCAGATAGTGTGATAATATGTGTGGGGATAAGATTTTGCCCTAGTTATTTGAGAATTGCTTGATATTCTCTTTTCTTTGTTCAGCCCAAAATGGAATACATGTCGAGGCACCTGTATGCACTTTGGGTCCTTATCTATCTCTACTTTATGTGGTGATTCTTCCCCCCCTTCTGAGTTAGTACTCTGTTTGCTATGCCAATTTATCTAACAAGAGACCAGAATTGGAAAAGATGAGAATTGAAATTAAATAGCTTTGAGCCTCTGGTGCTGCCCTTAAAATTAAAAAATAAAAAAAAAATAAAACCTCTTTAGGATTTAGGGGTGTAGTGACATTCCTAGACTCTGCAGTAGCAATTTGGTCCTTCCTCCTTCTCCCTGCCCCACTACTGCCCCCAGCTTCACTGAGGCTTTCCCAGGCACTAGAACTTAATTAGTAGGTCATCTCTAATCCTTGGACCTTATCTTTTGGACCCCTTCTCCACATTACCACTTATTTTGTTTATTCGAGATGATTTGTTTCTAAGAATTAATCTAGGTCACACCTTCTATGTAGCTGTGCTTCCTAGTTGGTTTCAGAAGCCTGCTCTGTCTGCTCTGCTGCCTGGCTTAATGGTGGCAACTCTGTTCCTTGACTTTGCCCAATGTGTTCTCCTTCTGCCAAGGCCAACTGTGTTTTTGTGTTTTGTGGGTTTTTTGTTTTATTTTGTTTTGTTTTGTAGAGCAGTGTCTCTAGATTCTTCTACAATGTCTTCAGTTTTCCAGAGTATCTGACAGCTTTATGTACAGAAATTTCAATTTTAGGAAAACCTCAATATCCTTTCCTTCTTTTAAAATTTAGGATTATATAGTTTGATTCTGATAAGTTTTGTGGATATGTGTGTGTGGATGAGTAGTTATGTGAATATATACTTATACAGATCTATATTATACATGCAATTTTTGTATTGTCAGTTAAAATAAAGATTTTTTAATAAAACATTAGTGTCATTGACTTCTTTTTCATCATGCAAGCAAAAATTATATCCATCCTCTGATCCTATTCATACCTTCCACCTTTTCCTTGCCTATTACGCCAGAGCTAGGTATTCTTGAAAGACAGGGCACGCTGGGGTAAAAATTGAGGGGGGGAGGGGGGCTGGGAGTTTGGCCTAGTGGTAGAGTGCTTGCCTAACATACACGAAGACTCAGGATCGATTCCTTGGTACCACATACATAGAAAAAGGCCAGAAGTGGTGCTGAGGCTCAAGTGGTAGAGCTCTAGCCTTAAGAAAGTCCAAGGAGAGTGCTCAGGCCCTGAGCTCAAGCCCAGGACTGGTAAAAAAAAATAAATAAAAAGAATTGTGGGGATGGGACTTTGGCCTAGTGTTAGAGTACTTGGCCTAGCACGCACAAAGACCGAAATTCAAGTCCTCAGTACCACATACATAGAAAAAAGCCAGAAGTAGTGCTGTGGCTCAAGTAGTAGAGGTCTAACCTTGAGAAAGCCCAAGGACAGTGCTCAGGCCCTGAGTTCAAGCCCCAGGACTTGAAAAAAAAAAAAAAGAAACTGAGAATTAGAGGAGTTTTTGA
This sequence comes from Megascapheus bottae, assembly GCF_031878675.1. NCBI lineage: Eukaryota > Metazoa > Chordata > Mammalia > Rodentia > Geomyidae > Megascapheus > Megascapheus bottae. The sequence continues at coordinate 41,557,314 of NC_143518.1, read as the reverse complement.
CTGCTTCCCTAAATATACCTACTTGCCTACCAGTAGATATTTAAGAGAGGAGAATGGTAACTGAAAGAAATGTCCTGTGTCTGATGTGGGAGTCATTGCTGAGCCAGAAAGAGAAGAACACTTTAAGCTCAGGGAGGCTTGGAAGGAGTGAATTTGCACTAGTGGCTTTAGTTAATAAGGTTGTTTGCTCTCTTGGCCCAAATTCAGCACTCATTTGTCCATTATATACAAGGAGCTATCTGGTTGTAGCAAAATCCTCATTGATAGCTAGAGTTGAATAAACAAATTAGGCCAGCTAGAGGAGGCCCTATTTAGTGTGCAGTGTTCTCAAAAAGTGTTCCAGCCAGCACCTGCCAGTGGTTCACATCTGTAATCCTAGTTACTCAGGAGGTTGGGATCTAAATCTTCAGGTTCAAAGCCAGCCTAGGAAGGAAAGTCTGCGAGACTCTTACCTCCAACTAACTACTGAAAAACCAAAAATGGTACTATGCCTGTCTAGTATAACTAGCCTTGAGCAAAAAAAAAGTAAAGGACAGCACCCAGTCTCTGAGTTCAAGCCCAACAAAATATAAAATAAAAAAATACATATAAAATAAAAAATGTTATATATAAAATTTAAATATATGGGGCCGGGAGTTTGGCCTAGTGGTAGAGTGCATGCCTAGCATGCACAAAGACCCATGTTTGATTCCTCAGTACCACATATATAGAAAAAACTGAAAGTGGTGCTGTGGCTCAAGTGGTAGAGCACTAACCTTGAGGAAAGCCCAAGGACAGTGCTTAGGCCCTGAGTTCAGTCTCCAGGACCAGCAAAAAGAAAAAAAAAAAAAAAAATATATATATATATATATATATATATATATATATATATATATATATGAATTACAAGGTAATTCTGACAGGTCCCCTGCGAATGTATATGTGATTGTTGCTATACTGAAGGAAACTAAGCCTTGAGAGGCAAACTAAGTTTGGTGGGGCATGGGTGTCTCATGTCTGTAATCCTAGCTACTCAGGAGACTGAGATCTGAGTATGGAGCTTCAAAGCACTAAAGACCCTGAGATTCTTATCTCCAATTAACCACTAGAAAATGGGAAGTGGAGCTGAGGCTCAAGGGGTAGGGCTATAGCCTTGAGCTGAAGAGCTCAAGGACAGTGCACAGGCCCAGAGTCCAAACCCCACGACTGACAAAAAAAAAAAAAAAAAAAAAAACTCCAGGACAGTGCCTAGGCTCTTTGTTTAAGCCACAGGTCTGGCAAATAACCGTGAATTAGGGTGGCTTTCCTAAGATTTTATGACAAGATTCCTCCCCTCATAGGAGATTGACAGAAAATACAGAAGATGCTGGCACCAGTGGTGCTTACATTTACAATCTTAGCGAATTAGGAAGCTGAAATCTGAGGATTGAGGTTTAGAACCAGCCAGGACAGAGAAAAAAAAAAGAATAGAGGTATGGTTGATGTGGTAGAATGCCAGTCGTGAGAAAGCTGAGGAAGTACTCAAGACCCTGGAATAAAACCATAGTACCAAGACAAAAGAAAAGAAGACTAGAATGGGAGCAACTTGGCAATAACTACACCTATGAATGTCTCAAGCAAGACATCCAGGAGGTATGGGCGATTAAGGTTAGAGAGGACCGAGGCCAGGAGTTTGGCCTAGTGGTAGAGTGCTTGCCTAACATGCACAAAAACCAGGGTTTGATTCCTTGGTATCATACATAGCAAAAACCAGAAGCAGTGCTGTGGCTCAAATGGTAGAGCTCTATCCTTGAGAAAACCCAAGGACAGTGCTCAGGCCCTGAGTTCAAGCCCCAGGACTGATAAAAAAAAAAGCGCAAACAAACAACTGCTGAAAGCAGATGAGTGTCCTGAGTGTCTTGCTGGGAGCATAGCTACCAGTAGAGTGCTCACCTAGCATGCACAAAGCGCTTGGTTCAAGTCCTCGGTACCACATAAACAGAAAAAGCTAGAAGTGGGACTGTGTCTCAAGTGGCAGAGCACTAGCCTTGGGCAAAAAAACAAGTGTACAAGGACAGTGTCCAGGCCTTGACTTCAAGCCCAGAACTGGCCAAAACAAAAGGGTCACAGACTTTCTTGCCTGGGCTGGTTTTGAATGGCAGGCCTCAGGTCTCAGCCTCCTGAGTAGCTAAGGTTACAGGCTTGAGCCACCAGCTCCTGGCTACATGAGATTCTTATCTTTAGTTAACCAGCAAAAACCTGGAAATAGGACTGTGGCTCAAGTAGTAGTGTACCATCCTTATGAAAAAAACAAAACAAAACACTAAAGCAGTACACTCAGGCCCTTGATTCCAAACCTTAATACTAAAAAATATATAAATATGGGAGAGCCAGGCATAGTGATATAGGACTATAACCTAAGCACCTTTATTGTTTTAAGCATGTTGTCTACATCCTGTTGGAACCCTAATACAGCTGATATCATAGGTTTCATATTTTATCTCTGCACTTGAAGCTTGATCTAATGTGTTTAGTCTTAAATTCGCTATTGTTGGTTATGTGTGTGTCATGGTCCTAGGGCTTAAACTCAGAGCACTGCCCTTGAGCTTTGGATAGTGTTCTACCACTGGCCCACTGCTGCACTTGCAGCTTTTTTGTTGTTTTTTTTTGTCAGTCATGGGGCTTGAACGTGGCCTGGGCACCATCCCTGAGGTCCTCAGCTCAAGGCTACCACTCTACCCTTGTGTCAAGCCCCACTTTCCCATTTTCTAGAGATTAGCTGAAGATGAGTCTCAGGTCCTTTTGTGCCTGGGCTGGCTTTGAACCTTGATCCTCAGATTTCAGCCTCCTGAGTAGCTAGGATTACAGGTGTGAGCCACCTCACCTGGCACTTCCAGCTTTTTGATGGTTAACTGGAGATGAGTCTCACAGACTTTCCTGATTAGGCCGGCATTGAACCCCAATCCTCAGATCTCAGCCTTCTGAATAGCTAGAATTCCAGGCATGAGACACCGTGCCTGGCTGATTTAACATTTTTGAAGAACCAAATGCTGGTAATTGCTGGTAGTAGTGATTCACTTCAGTGTGTTTGAAAGCATAGAATGGTGGCATCCAGATCAACAACTTCAATAGAGATAGCTCAGGCCCTTGTGACTTAGCTCCCAAAGAACTCAAGATGTTAAACAGCTTTTCAGGCTCTTTGACTTTGGAACCTTTTGTGTGTCAGGTCCCCAAAGCCTTTTTCAAGCTGATGGGCTCTGTCTGCTGGGGCACTGGTTTCTCCATAACTAGAATACTTCTGAGAAATCAGCTTAGAAATCCCCAAGGGTGCCAGGTGATAGTGGCTTCCACCTGTAGTCTTAGCTACTCAAGAGGCTGAGATCTGAGGATGGCAGTTCAAAGCCAGCCCCACAAAAGTCCATGAGACTCTTATTTCCAATTAACCACCAAAACACTGGAAGTGGAACTGTGGCTCAATTGGTAGAGCGCAGGGACAGTGCCCAGACCCAGATTTCAAGCCCCACGATCGACAATAGACAAAAAAGAAAGAAAGAAAAGGAAAAGAAAGATCCCTGAAAATAAGGACTCTAGCCTACTGATACAACTGCTCTACCATCTGAGCCACGCCCATAACTCTGTTTTTAGATGGTTTGTGAGCTATGGTCTTGGCTTAATTTGTCAGGGCTAGCACAGAAATCCTCTTACTTCCACCTCCTGAATAACTGGGACTGCAAGCTTGAACCACCATGCCCAGGTAATTCTAGTTTTCTTTTTATTTCTTTTCTCTTTTATTTGAGGGCACTGTCCTTCAGCTTTTGGTTCAAGGCTAAAACTCTACCACTTTGAGCCACAGTGCTATTTCTGGTTTTCCAGCAGAATTGGAGATAAGAGCCTCCTAGACTTTTCTGCCTGGGCTGGCTTGGAACAGTAATCTTCAGAGCTCAGCCTTCTGAGTAGCTAGGATTACAGGTGTGAGCCACCAGTGCCAGGCTCAAGGACTGTTATAGTCACAGCAACATAGGAGTTTCTACTGATCATGATAGTCAGGCTTAGACATTGTGGGTAAGAAAAGTCACCATAATCAAATAGACTAAAAAATGAACTTCCTTTACAATTACATCACAGCCAGGACTTTACCTGTAAATTGCTGTTGCTTGCAAAGAATTACAGCACTAAATTTCCACTGCATATATAGTTTACCCTCAATATCTCTGGATTCTACATCCACAGATTTAACTTGTAACAACCTGTCATGCTGCCAAATTCTGTTTTTGTTTTTGTAAAAATGCTTAACCTGAGCCACAGGCTCACGCCTGTCATCCTAGCTACTCATGAGGCTGAGATCTGAGGATCAAGGTTCAAAGCCAGACCAAGCGTGTGGTGTTTACCTTTAAAAGCTCAGCCCCACTGGTGCTTGGGGCTGCTATCAGCCCAAAAGTGGAGAGCGGTCACTGCTGCTATTAAAGTGACTCCTAACTCAGTTCACTGGGTGCTGGTGACTTTATTGCTGGGGGCTTAGGTCTCCCCCCCCAAATGGCTGAGATAGTACAAACTAACCACAGAGCAAAAATATTTGATGAAAAAAAACTATGCTGAAAAAGTGGAGGCTTTTATCTCTTGTCATTGTTTCTAAACAATACAGTATTAACAGCTAATTACATAGTATTTACATTGTGTTAGGGGTTATTGTTTTGAAAGATTAATCATCAATAGATGCTTTAAAGTATACTGGAGTATATACACACAGGTTATAGGCAAATACAATGCCATTTTATATGAGGGACTTGAATATCCACAGATTTTTAGTATGAACCAATTAGTAGAACCAATTCCCCCATGGAAAGACTGTGTGTGTGTGTGTGTGTGTGTGTGTGTGTGCGCAGATGAAAATCCTGGGGCTTAGACTGTGTGTGTGTGTGTGTGTGTGTGTGTGTGTGTGTGTGTGCAGATGAAAATCCTGGGGCTTAGACTGTGTGTGTGTGTGTGTGTGTGTGTGTGTGTGTGTGTGTGTGTGTGCAGATGAAAATCCTGGGGCTTAGACTCAGCCTGGGCATTGTCCCTGAGCTTTTTGCTCAAGGATAGCACTCTACTCCTTGAGCCAACATTCCATGTTCGGCTTTTTGCTGGTTAATTGGAGATTAGAATGTGAGACTTTCCTGCTGTCTGGCTTTAAATTGCAATCCTCAGATCTCCCTCTCCTTAGTAGTTAAGATTACAAGTGACAGCTATGGGTGTCTGTATCTTTGTTTTCAAACCGAAAGCTTATTTACCCCCTTTTGCTTATGGCTATCTTCAGGGAAAGAACTTCGTGAGCAGTTTCTCAGAGACTGTTTGTAGGCTTCAGGCTTTCTTTTCTTAATCCTAGCTTTAATGCACAGGTGAAGAAGTTTTAACGAAGTCAGGAAAAATCTTCCACTCTTTTTTTTTTTTGCCAGTCCTGAGACTTGAAGTCAGGGCCTGAGCACTGTCCTTGGGCTTTCTCAAGGCAAGCTCTCTACCAATTGAGCCACAGCACCACATCCTGCTTTTTCTGTATAGGTGGTGCAGAGGAATCGAACCAGGGTCTTTCTTCATGCATGCTAGACAAGCAATCTACCACTAGGCCAAACTCCCTGCTTCCTCCACTCCTTTTATATGCAACTCAGGATAGTAATGATTGCCTCAAAGCATAATGAGGAGAGAAAAACAGGTTTGTTGGGGAAATTGCTAAATATATTCTAGAGGACAACCAAATTTGGCCAAATAAGCTTACATGGCCTCGAGAATCATTCAGAGGGAGTTTACATTGAGAAACTATGTAAGCCAAGGTTATAAGGATGCAAAAGAAAACTGTTGCCTAGTAAAACGTCTCACAAATTTAGGAATAGCTTAATCATGAGTTTGTAGGAACCCCTATCACGCTTTCTCCTTTACGAAGCGTTTATTTATAGCACTTGAGCAACCACCTTATTTTGCAAGTACCAATAGGGGGAGAGGTAGAAACAATCTTTTTTTTCTCCCCCTTAGTCTCAGTAGCTCCCAGCAAAGACCATTTAAGCCGTGGGGTCCTTGGCTGCAGGACTTGGGCCTACCTCCAGGAGGCGCCCGCTAGAGATGGCATAGGGCTGGAAGTGGGCGGACTCTTCCCTCCACGCGCGGGCGAAGAGCCGGACTTGCTAATCCGCCAATGCAGGCACCGCCCACGTCAGGCCTTAAGTGGCCTTAACTCCAGCGTGGTGGGCGCGGCAGATGGTCCAGTTCTTCCTATTGGCACCCAAGGGTCTAAACAGGTATCTGCAGCCAGCACCAGCCCAAGTAATGGAGCATCATCCCGACGGACACCGCCCGCCGACCCGATCCCCGGCGCGCCCCGTTTGTGGGTGGGCTGGCGGCCCGGAGGCTCCAGGAGGGGGGTCCGCGCATGCGTGCACGGAACACTCGCTCCCTTCGCCCTCCCCCGCCATCAGAAGGGGCAAACGCGCCTCCCGCAGGGCTGAGGGATCTTCTGCTGGGTTTCCCCCCCTCCAAACTCTTTCAAGTTAAATTCTCGTTAGGACGAGATTTCCTGATGAGTTTCAACTCATCCACCTGCTTCGGTGTATTTCTCAAAGGGGGGGGGAAAATCCCTCCTCCACCCACAGAGCAAGCCTTGAAAAAGTCCCTCCTGCGCGCCTCCCTCATCGCCACCCAAACTCCTGCCGTGGGTCTCGTGGGCCCTGGCTCATCCCCCACACACCATTTCTTCCTTGCCTTCTTCAGGAAACCTTTCCTGATTAACCCCGGTGGGACCGCAGCCTTCCCCATTACTCGGGAGAGAGCTCAAGGCCAAGGTGAGGGCAGCTGCGGGGCCGCGGCGAGGGGGGGGGCTGCCCGGCCGGCCGGCCGGCCCGGCGGCGCGAGTGAAGGCAGGCGGAGGCTCGGGGACACAGCTGTATTGGGGAGCGGGGGCTCCTACATAGTAGGAGGAGGCACGTCCCAGTCCCGGGGGGCCGAGAACTCTGTACACAACGCGCGCGTGGCCCCAGCCCGGTCCATCCACCCTCCGGCCCGCCGTGCGGCCCGCCCGGGGCCCAGTCCTCCGAGGAAGCCCGGAGGGGCGAGTTAAGGCAGCTTGGCTGGAAGGGAAGGGGGGGAGTGGGAGTCCGGCCGGTTCCCCCTAAAAAGCTGGCTCACCGGGAGGACGAGCTTCGCACCTCCCACTCCCCTCTCGGGGACAGGGGGAAAAGACAATCGACGGTAATAAATAAGCCCGGGGCCAGATCGGGGGCCCCGGGAGACTCGCAGAGTCCAGGAAGGCTGGAGGCGCGGGGCGGAGAGAGCAGTGGCGATCGTCGGGGAAGCGTCCACGAGCGCGGCCTAGGCGGGCTGGAGCCCCGGACGCCCCCCGCCCAACAGCCGCCCCCTTTAGAAG